>NC_070582.1:14168006-14494837 GCF_027409825.1 Scomber japonicus
CTACTCCAGAATGGGGTTAAAGTCTTAATCCTCCTCTATTCTCTATGGCATAAGGATTAGGCAGACAAAGTTAATAAGCACACCTTCAGGTTAGGGACTGGTTGGGGATCCCTGTTCTGTGGCTGCTTAGCCTGTCTGTTGTTTGCAAACACCATGCTGCCCTTATTGCCCTTATTGACTGCAGCCAGCACAAGAGGCCATTATGACCAGAGGATGACCACCCTTATTTCAAAGCCTTTTATGTAGAAAGAGCAGATTGTTTGACTTGTCCCTCTGCACTTTCTGCGTATGCATTTTGTCACCACTTAACCCTTGAGCTAGGTCATGATTGAGATAGAATTTGCATTCATTCACCATGAAAATATTGTAAGAGTTATGTAAACAAGTGCATAAATAGAGCGATTTCACAGCTAACACTGCTGACCCTCAAAAGGGGATTTGTTTGCTGCTGCTCAGCAGTATATAAATATTCAATTGCCTGTTAACCACGGCTGCTGCTAATCCTCAGCAGAAGTCACTGCCAAGTTGGAACATATTTGAGGGCAGCTGGATAATAAATCATGAGAACTCAAACACAGAAATATACCACAGAGCTCACTGTTTATGGCTTTTGTTCTAGAGCGATGATGGTTGTGACAGCAGGCTCGTGAGGTGGGACCAAACTCACAAAGAACTTCACGCTCTATATGGACTGACCATACTCTGAGGCAAGCAAGATGAAAGAAGACACTTATGGAGCAACAAAGCATTTACAGTAGACCGGAAAGTGATGTATTTTAAAAATCATCCAAACTTGCTAATTTGAATTATGTTAACCGGATATGTTTTCTTTGCATGTGTTAATGCTAGAATTCATAAACGTTCAACTTTTGTTCATTATTTTGTAAAAGGGAAACCTGGACCACACTTCGGCAGCCACAAAACAGGCTTCAATGTAATCCGAAGGGTACAATAGCGCTCTATCAGTATATGTGTGTTTTTGCCACTAACAAACTCAGATTGTTATTATAAGTGTCTGACACCAGTATGGAAAGGACCATACAGAGAAATAAAATGTTTTTCTTTACATTTTGCTTGATCTGGTGTGTTTGTGATTGTGTTTTTTCCAAGTCTTGCTCAAAGAGGAGTCTCCTTCTGAGAATTTGGGAAATCAGCTAAATATTCAGCCTTGACAGAACTGGAGAGAGGAGTGTTGGGAGGAATGTGTTGTGTTGGAGTTCAGAAAGTGTATCTTTGTTTTATCTCAAAGATTTTCAAGTCACGGCTGAATTTTAGCTGAATTCAACAACAACTCAAATGCAGCATGTTTCACAGCTGCCAGCCGAAGTATTTTTGCCACACCAATTTCAAAAATTGTTGTCCACTTAGAGACAAAAAGATGGGGACATAGGGTACATAGTTTCTGATTTGACCAAAGGCAGAAATAGAAAGATATGGCAACAATTTTGCAGGAGATGATTCTACTTCTTTCTCTTCACTGTGTTATTCACATGTCTGCGATTGTCACACACTTCTTGACATCTTCTTGACTCAAAAGCTCTAATCAGAGAAATGGAAAATTATTAACATTCTCAAACACTAAAAAGGAAAATTGCGTGCTGACTGCTCGTACTTTTACATTTTACAGTACAATAATTCACTCAAACTGTTTATTGGTTTTAGCAAGTGGATACTGGTATGTTGTGTAAGTGGAAACAGGTGTCCAGTGCTGTGGCTGGTATGGAGACATACACTGTCTGCTGTATGTCTCTATCTATACATACAGTGTATTATTTTTCATATAATCTTTCTGTATCTCTTTCTCTGTCCATCTATTGCTGACAATTCTGTTCACATGTTCCTCACTAAAAATATATATTTTGCAAATGGTTTGATAATCTATACCAGAGGCACTGTAGGTATCATGGGAGATATCAAAGATTATGTTTACAATAGCCAAGTTTGGTTTATGGGACAAAGACAAACCACATATCCCACAGAGAAACACTGTGGCGACACTCAGAATACTGTAGCATATTTGTGTGACATTCAGAGCCATAAATTGGTGCCTGTGCTCACACCATTGCTGTCAATCACAGTCATCCCCAGTGTGAGCATATGTTTGTTGAAGCACTGTCCCCACAATAACATGTTTACTCTGGTGAAAGGAAAATCTAGTGAAAACAGGGCCGCATTCTGAAGCACACTGAAAGATTTGTGATTGTGGAGTATTTTCATACAATGGACATCAGGAAGGAAATGGATTCAAACTGTATTCATAAAAGAAAGTCTTTGAGTAAATATGAATTTTGTCTATCAGCACTGCCTTATTCCTCATTCATGCAGTTACAAACATTACCATCTGTCTAGTGCCACTAGTTCCCCTCTGTTTTACAATAAGCAGCTCTGTTGAAGCCGGTGAAGGTTATGTTACTTTATCGAGAGAATCTAAAGAGTGTGCATGTTTTATCACAATATTGAATTATAATGGCTAATGATGACCTTTGAGCCAATTCTGAAAATGATTTGGAAAACTGATTGGACAGAGTTGAGGCGGGATGGTGCCAGTAAAATCATAGTGTGTGATATGTAAAGTTTTTAATCTTAAGTCTTTGGATGCAGTCGTTCTAATAAATACTTTTTAAAACATATTTGCAATTGACATGTGTCTCTACAACACAAAATCAAAGACCAAAAAGTGAAGCTAGCTTCTTTTTACAAGCTTCTCTAACTTCTCCCCCTTCATTTCCCTCCAGTCCACTTTACCCAAATCTAACCTAAAGTCTGCACTTTTTTCTCTCTCTCGCTCTTTTTTTCAGTGCAAATTAGAGCGCGTGTAAACAGTACAAGCGTGTACAAGACTTGTTGGTTTTGGTACAAGAACACATAATTATTGGTGTGACTTGTGGGTTTGACCACAGAACTCCAGCTGTTACTGACCAGTGGTTCCGTGTGCTGTCTGTTTGATTACTCAGTCGTAAAATGTATGATCTTTCCTGACTATCAAAGACTAAAATAAAAAATCTGTGCCAGTTGATGTAAACAGTCTTTATATAAATAATTATTTAATAATAATAATAAAAATATATTTAATTTGTACTGCACTTTTCAGTCATAGTGGAACTCTAGTACTACAATATACTTACTGTAACATAGAACTCAAAACATAAAGAAAATAGTCGTGAGAGTAAAGTTGAAAAGGCCTTCCTTAATAGAAACCCTAACCCTTTTTGAAAGAGTGTAGGGTCTGTGCTGCCCTCAGATGGTTAGGAAGGCTGTTCCACAAGCACGGTACAGCAGAGTAGAAGGCTCCGTACCCCATGGTGTGGAGCTTAGTACCTAGGTCCGGAGGAATCTATGGAATGGCTAAGTGGCTTGTTGAAGTTCTTATAAGATTGCCTTGATCTGTCTCTAATCCCACTAAGATAAGAGGAGTCCTACTATATCTCAGGTGATATACAAAAGAATAGCTCTATTCATCTTGTCAATAAGAGGAATTCTGTGTGTAGCTGAGAAGTCCCTCCACTGACCACAGAATCCATCATTGGTCATTAGGACATGAGTGGCAAGGCGACAGTGCCAACATGGCTCAGATCCAGGTGGGACTTGATTGCTGAACGGACTGAGCAAGTTAATCCTCAGTTCCAATGTTCCGTCTGGCTAAAGGCACAATGCAGGATATCAATAAAGAAGCTGGAGCTTTGGAGGGCTGCTTTAATCCACAGTGAAACCAGAGCGGCCTCTGTCACCGAGCCTTGTTTATTACTGAGGGGATTAAGGTATTGCTAGGTTAAGAACAACTTTGATCATGACTGCTGGCTCCTGGAACACACAAAGGCTTGAGCATAAGCCAAGGCAACAATTACCAGCCGGCAGAGGGTCATTAGACAAAGGGGTGCTGCCCACGTTCCAGACAACCCCCCTTCCCCAACTCTGACCAACCAAGACCTTTGATAACATCAAACCCACCTCCTCCAAGCTCTGCCACATTCACGTCAAGCAACGAGCTGCCTGAGTACAGCTCTGCCAGACTCCACTGAGATCCCACATTCCCCACAACTAAAGAAGAGAGGAGTGGTCCAACAGGAAGTGTCCAGGGTGGGCCAAAGTGGGAGGCTGCAAGCCTCTGGGTGGTTAGGCCCATGGAGAGCTGCTCAGATGTGAATCAAATACGATGCAATCTCTGTTCTGCTTTTCTCTTTGGTTATTTTCTCTCAGGATGATTTTTTTTTGTTTATTTGTTGCTTTTATTGATTTATCCAATGTACAGTCAATTGACCTAAAATTTGTTGTCTGTTCAATTAGAAATATAGTAAGTTTATTGGCTTCAGAATTAGAAAAAAACAACAACATTAAGTTAAATTAAATTACTCAACAACCTTCTCATATGCCACCATTTTGGGCAACATTGTAGCATAACTAAGATGTTCTTGTCAGTAGTGAATTAAGACTATTTGAAAGCATGCCTTTTCTTTTGTATGCCAGTGCCCAGCCAATAGATAGGGTTGTTCAGTGCCACAATGTCAAGGATAGTCTAATACAGAACTAATTCCTGGGGATACTAGGCTCCTGTTGATTAGGTAGCATACACTCAACTTTCCTATTTCAATGCATAGCCTTTGTGTTAGGATGGGAGGGACCTTGTAAATGTCCCTCATCCCTGTAACATCAAAAGTTAATCCTTGAAGTGCTACAGTATATTCAAAAATATTAAAAAGCACAGATACAGATATGAGAATTACAGTAAAAACATTAACTTTTTGACAAGAAGATCATTTAAAATAACTGTTTGGTTTATTTTAAACATGAAGATTACTGAGGTCTCTGCCTTGTGCCGTCAGCTCGATGTAAAGGAATGTTCCAGTCCTCGAATCTCTCTGAAATGTATATTCTGTGTGTAAAATATATACCCAGTATTAACGCCCCCCTCCTTCATTCCTGAATGATCTGACCACATGCTTTTTATCATAAACACTATTAAATGGGCAGTAAATTCAGTGTTTTAGAAGTTTGAAGATAAAGATATTTTTTAGACCCTACACATTCTCATTAACATAAACACATAGATCAAAACACTTCAACATACTTAAAAAGACGTGTGTGTGTGTGAGTAAAGCAAACAGAGTAACAGATAAATGTGACAGCTATGTAGAAGTGTTCCACATTAACTTCTCTCCAGTGCTACAATGCCCAAGCATCTTTGATGACCTAATTGTTTTGTTTTAAGCTACAGTTACGCACACACATAATGCTAAGGGTCACAGGCAATTCTCTGAAATGTAGACGTCTTGTTTTTGAAAGACAACTTTGCTTGACGTTTACTCTCTGGCTGTCTCCAGTTTGGTCCAAATTGGAGCATGAAATCAACATGCTGACCTCTATGCCCTCTTGACCCAGGTCTTGAGGTAAACTAGGGGTACTAACAAAATGTCTGTAAGGTCAGCGCAGGGTGATTGTACCTGTAAACAGGGAAGTGGAAAAGACCGCTTCTGTTGAAAGACATTTGGCTTTTATTAAAGTGGTGAGGGTCAGGTCACTTTTACACGGGCCCTCAGTCTTAATTCAGAGGGTCAGGACAGTGATATCGTGGAAAACCTCTGTGATCTGTTTTAACATTTTGGGCTTCAAGATTAGTAGTACAGAGTAGGTTGGACTGGATCCTAAACTGCCACCAGCTGTTTTGAGTTCAGGACATCCTGCCAATTTTGCTTGCTAATAAACCAGCCAACAGAGCGTGCTTCTTCTGTTAAATATGCTTGTGTAAGATCTGTATTTACATAAATCTTTGAGTCTTCCAATAAAATTCCTACTCAGCAGTGTTTGTCAGTAAATAAGCAGCGTCAACATACCAACAAACCCTTTGGGTCAGATTTTGCCACATAATTATTGGCCCCTACAATGTTTTGCACTCACTCACAAAGTTATTGCTTTCAGCTGTCGGAGCACCATCGATCCCAATCCTAAATTCTCATATTGTGCATATCAACAGGAAACATATAAGCTGGCAGCAGATTCACAATGTTTTGGTTAAAGTCACAAAGACTGAGATGCGTGGCAGGAAATACATAAATAATTGCTCCATTTTTACCCTGGTCTACCACAGGAGCCACAAAAGCTGACAGTTTGACAAAATTAGACTTAAATAAAGAAAAGTTCCTTCTAACAGTGGTTCATCACAAACTGCATGACTAAACAATTTGCAGGAGTTGTAATGTCTGGGAAAAGGTAGAGGATTTTCATGTGTACAACATGAATGCAGCAACATGATAACCTTTGAGGAGATGCTGTGTGTGCTGTTATCCCCCATGCAGAGACATGGTTGTACAACAGGTTGAATGACACTCAAACATGAACATTTTGGGTTTTTTTGGGAGAGTTTTTGAAGCATCCTTAGCCCCTCAAAAACAGCTTCCAGTTTAATTAATCAAGGTATTACAACCTAGCTGACCACATTTTAGGTATATTTGGTAAACCTGATAGGGGTAGTTAGTAAAAGTATGGGGCCTGTTGCCAGAAGGTGGCACAATGACTATGATGCAATATTGATCTGTACATATCTCCAGACTGTGATATTATCAAATGTGAAGTTTGGGAAAGATGTGATGTGGTGGACAGATGGACGAATGTCTTTAAGACTTTTCTGTCCAAACTTGAGGTGGATCTGGTCTCTGTTAGGCAGAGGTTGTAAAAGTACAGCACTTGTAACTTCCTGCTGCCAGTGGGTTGCGCTATGACTATCATTCAATATTGACACGTGGTCAGAGTAAGAATGAGAAATTTGGGCAGGTTCAACAACGTAGTTTTGAGTTACAACAACTTCCTCTATTTTGGGTTTTTTGCTGCATCACCACAGCAATAGAGTTCACTGAAGAGTCACAATTTTAATAAGTGTGCATTGCAAAGGTCTTTAGATGACACTGAACAAACCTGAATTACACCTGCAAATGGTGATCATCATCATCAGCGCCACTTGGTGCTCAGGCCCTAATTTAAAAAAAGGTGCTGTCTCTCCAGCAGCATGAATAGAGTCTAAAAGACAATGAAAGACTTTTCAGGTTTCATTTCTTAAAACTGCACGAAAATTGCTCACAAAAATGATTTTAATTCTGAAAGTGGCTAAGACAATATATATATGTAAGGGATCTGCAGCAAATAGAATCGCAACAACACAGTTGTGTTATTGTAGTGTAAAGACATTAAAGCAAGACTTCTTTCTTGCAGAAAACATTTTCATGCACAAGATTTTCTTGTGTTAGAGTGACTCAACTAGAAAACAAACAAAAACAGACGCACTTTCATTCAAAAATACAAACAAGGTTGCAGTACATCAAACACATGCTTTCATACAACAGCTGTCTATCCTATAGATAGAAAATATAACAACAGTACAAATATAATAACATTTTGAATAAGTGAGATTCTAAAAGATGTCCACATTAAGCTACTTAGATTTATGTTAAATATAGAGATAGTATAGCCTAACAAGCGAGGCAGGCAGGAAATAACTCTAAATGGTTACTTATTACTATAATCTGCAATACTGTTCTATAGGTTAAACATGCGAGACAGATAAATTGTTATCACTCGATAAACTCACTGGTAAATTGCAACAGCTGGTAAACTGATGACATTACAGTATAGTCTCTAACGGTAACTAAACATCCTCTGAATACACAAATGTAGTACTTATTTGTAGTCATGTATGAACACAAACTGAGAAAAATCAACTGAAACTTTATGTGTCAGTAATTGTTTGAATAGTCTCACTTTTATTAGTCTGTCTGATGTTCTCTACAAACTAGTGCAACCATCGGAAAAAGCATTGTCTAGAAATGGATCAAACGTGACTGTCGATATATCTTTACATTCCTTGAGCCTTTTTGCATGCACAAGTGTGAAGCTTTGAATACCAGAGGCAAGACAGCAGAACTTTACATCTTCCATATTGGCACATACACTGCCTTCTAATATATCCTTCCAGCATGTGGTCAACAATATCCTATGATTTCTCTATACTGCATGTGTCATGTCTCAATTCAGTATCTTAAAAGCTCTATCATCTGCTGTATACACCACCACATGAAAAGACCTTGAGTTATAATGAGCACCGAGGCATTTGCTTGCGGGGAAGTATTCAACATCACTTTACAAGCCTTTACAAACATGCCAAATTTGATTGCATTTTGAGTATCCTGAGAGCTGTAGACTTTGGCACTGTCCAAAGAAAAACACCAATTTACTTTCAGTTGCTCTAGGCTGATTTTGGAACTGTAGGCGATATTTTGTCAAGGCTTTTGGGAATGTTATCACAAACACAGCATGCTGGGAGTTTATAAAACCTCTGCTAGCCCCAGATTATCCTTGAACTCTATGTTACCTGTCGTTGGTAAGCTATACTTGGCGAGCCATGGTAGACACTGAGATAGGTCATATGACACACATTGTTGGCCCATGTGTTATTATTCCAGATTAGAGAGGGATCTCACTCATTTTTTGCAATTCATTAGTTTTGATTATAAATGGCAGGTGTTGTTTCCATTCAGAATTTGATTTGAATTTCATAGCAGTGCTGACTTGAATTTAAAAACTACAGAGAATCTTTTGGGAAGTTTCTGCAGCTTCATTAAAATAATTCAGCTGTGCACAAATGTTTAATAGGTAGAACATTTCTCAGTGTGTTGCTGCAGTGATGTTTGCAAATAATGCTTTTCTAAATAGGGGGTTTCTCTTTCTCATACTTTCCCTTCCTCTCCAGTGCTCTCTGTTTTGGCAGACGTGCAAAGTAAAAGTGTAGTATATCATTAGATCAGCAATGGTTTCAAGGCCTCTGCCCCCATGGCATGTTCAGGCTTTACAGCGAGACCTCACTCTTATCGTAGACAACACTGCATTCATCTGCAGGGCAGATGGAGACACATTTTTCAACTCTGCATCCACAAGATTTACAATTGCGCCCACTACCTCTGTGATTTGTAGGTACAACCCGCTAATATTCTCCCATTTTACCTCTGCTCCCTCTGGCTCTACAGTGGGCTGAAGTATGTTGGGGGATATGCTTGATGTTTTTTCACTCCTCTGTCTGTGAGAATGTCTTATTTCATGTTTGTCTGTTTCTTATAGAGTGTGAGGGTCAAAGCTGGGGATTTCTCTTCAGTTTTCTTTTTTAAGTCATTAGGCTCATTGGTGGGAAAAGAGGTGAACAAGATGTCTTGGTATAAATACAGAAAATACCCTTACTGAGTATGAAGCAGATTTTTGTATGATCACTAACTACTCTTAGATAGATTAATAGATGGATTAATGCTTATTAGTCCTCCACTTACAATGAATAATCAGCACATCCTTTTCATGACCTTGTGCATGTATTTGAGAACTTTGTATGAGAAAAATAACCAAAATCTGATTACTGCTGTTTACATTGTCTCTGGTGGGCAGATTCGAGGACCAAAGCAATCAGAACTTTGGGCTCTTTGGCAGGGGGGCTTAAAGTGACAGGAGCTAAAACAGCCTGTTTCAGACAGAGGCTGAACTGAGGGGCTGCATAAAGGGTCCATACAAGATAAATAAGGTAGTTTTCTAAACTATAAATCATACAAAGATATTCCATTAGAACCAGCTTCAGAACATACATATAGGCCTGAAAATGTGCATGTATGTCCTTTTTAAAATGACCTTGGATGAGTAGTGGTCCATTCTTGGTGTCTCTCGTTGGGGTGTGTGTAAAGCGTACGAGGGGGAGTCAAGTGGGGGCTCTTTTGCATTGGCCTCGAAGCCCGTTGTAGTGGTACAACAACAGTTAACTTTTTTGTACATTTACATACACTTTCATAATTAGATAAGATAAGATAATAATTTATAGTCAATCCAAGGCAATACTTCAATTATTGTAAGAGTCATGTAGACATTGATACTGAGGTCTATTGATCTTGAATTGGAGGAAGCATTACTCTATCATCAAAGCTGGTTTCTCGTCTGTCTGTCAACTTACTCCTGTCATGTGTAGTCTGGTTTCTTTAGATGTTTTGATTTTGTGTTCTCCAAAAAGATTGCAAACTGCAGTCTCAAAAAGTCACAAATTCTAACATTGTAACATTATTAAGAAATATATACTGTACTTTTTGCATACATTTTGGAAGTTTTAGAATTAATTATATTTGCAGAAGGGCTATGAAAACTATAGCTGAACTTTTTTTTAAAGCAAAGAGCATTGTTCCCTATTGATTCCTTATGCTTGTGCATTAGATCATACTACTGTAGCAGTTTGTGCATATTGTAAGAGGAAAATGGGAAATCCTACTGTTTTGTTTTTGTTGGGCCCAGAACCAACAGACTATCCCCTTTCAAGCCATTTAGAGAGCCATCTTTAAACTTTACCCACAATTAAAACACAGAAGCTTCAGTATTCAAGGAATGCTTGGCAAAGTTGATGCTACAACCCCATTACAACACATGGGCCAGAAACATGAGGATTACAAGGAATTGACAAAATGGCCTTCTTCCTGCATTAAATTATATCCCCCTTTGTGTCTGTCTTTATGTCCTCAGACAGCCAAGTCTCTGCTGTCAGGGGTAGGGCACCATACCAGGGTGCTGTAAGCGGTTTAACCTACATGAAAGTGTCATGGCTGGATAAAGAGGATGACCTGTTCTTATTGGTCACCTTATATTTCTTTGATCTGTGTTGAATAAATCTCTGGTGAGAAAAGATAATATATACTCTACAGGAGGCCATTTGAAGGGCTCTTCTCTTTGTGGGTTTGGTGATACAAATTTAATTAGATATAACCATTTTTTAAAAGCCAAAAACATTTTATTTTGCTGACAAAACTCAACCTCATCATTTAGTTATATTTTAAGGTTCAGTTTTCTACTAGCGAAATAAGATTTTTAATTTCTCTCATTTTAGAAACCAATACAAATGTATAATAACATCTAAGGGTAGTGTCCTTGAAAAAGGAAGAAAAATACTGTCTATACAAAAAAAAATAAAGGCTTTTTTTAACCTGCATACATCCATTGTGATTTTCTCCGGATTATATGTAAAATTCAAAATATCAAATCTTACACCAGTCCTGCATCAGTTTGCCAAACCAAAACCACATAAGCCTGGATGTCTTTCAGCAGTATGATTGAGAGGGTTGGATGATGTTGAATCTGATACTGGCTAATCTCTAAAAAGGCTCCATCCTCCTCATCCTCTCATTGAAGACACAAGCAGATACTGGCCAAACACTTCAAAAGAACTGGGAGGAGAACAATCACTTTGAGAATTGCTGGTTTCCTTTTGGCTTATCCCCTTTGCTGAGGAATTTCTTGTATGCAAATAGCTGTTTGTGCGGATTTGATCAGTTCAGACGACACCCAAGCTAAACTGTTTCGTCTCACTCACCAAATCCGTGCAACCTTATCACCAAGCCAAGGCAACCATACCTGTCAACATTGGGCTTTGAAACTTAAAACAAAAAAGGGAAATACGGGAGTTTTACTGGGAGAATTATGAAACAGTGACAAAGCAAGAGAGGGGAAAAGACAGGAGAAACCCAGAGTTGACAGGTCTGAGTCAACTGACAGACATGACCAATGGCTTTATCTCTTGGATGTGAGTAGGTTTTTGATCTCTTGATCTTTTCTCACATTTAAACCCACATCAAAAGGCTTTAAGCTATTTCAAGAGGGTAGAGAATATGGCATCCTGTCTTCATGTGAGCTAATCTAACTCAGGCGGAAGTAACAGAGAGGAATGAAGATGATGAATGGCCTGCTCATACAGATGTAGCGAAGGGACACTGCCAGACCTGTAGTATCATGAAGTACTCCCAGTAGTGCAGTCAGTAGCACTCAGAAGATAGAAAATGCTGTTGCTTACAAACACTATAGCCAACACAACACCTACACAGGTATCAGCCTTGAACAACGTTGATGCTGAAACTCTTTAAAGTGATTTTCCATAGTTCATAGAATTACTGTTTTGTTCTTTTTAAGCAGGTCATTATAGTTTAAACTGCAACATATTACATAAATGGACATTGGCTGTGTTAAATATCTCCATATTTACTATTGCAACAAGTCCTCCAAATTAAGCAACCTCATAGGTTCTTTGTACCTGCACTCCAGAATGAACCATTGGATATTTATTTTATTAGTTTATTTGTCAGGGACAGTGCATATTAATAAACATATCTTTAAATATGCCAGAATTAGCCCCAAGGCTAGTTTTCATCTGTTGTCCCAGGCCAGGTGTGAGTTGGCAGCCTAAAATCGAGAAACAGATTTAAAACATTATAAGACAAGTGAGTTACAATAAGTATAAAACACAGAGTGACATAAGCATCACACAATAAAAGCAAAGCAAACTATGATAAGTTGCTTTCCAAACCCATTGCAAATCAGTGTTCAAAAATAATATTTTAGGATGCTACACATCCATGGTTAAGGTCTGATTTAGGTACAAAAACCACTTGGTTAGGGTTATGAATGGTTTGTGTTTAAATGTTCACTTTAAATATACTACTTTCTTAAAGTTAGGCAACCTTTGTCGTCATGACAACAGTAAACACCATGTTATGGTTGTAAAAAAGATGCCCCAGCAAAAGACAAACAGCAGTCACTTTTTGCCACTATCTAGTCATCCACCCAACCAACCTCCTCCTGATATGCAAGTAACCTTATAGACGTCATCTGAATTGCATCATTTCTCCAGGTCATAATTACAGCAGCTGCTAGATGGCAGCTGTTACTCAAAGATGACTATACATTGTTTTTAGCAATGAATAGTTGTTCTTGGGAGGACGGGCTCTACTATTGTCACAGTCACATGGTTGTCATTGTGGTGGGTGTTTATCTAAAATGAGCATGTCTGAAGAAGACTCTGAAAAATAGCAGGGAACACAAATGCAAGAACGTTGCCATGATGTAGAGCAGCAAGAAACGGCTTTTGTTGATAAAAAGATAAAAGTTGACTAAGAGTTGTCTTCCCTGGCTGTAACCAATGACATTCAGTATATAGTGCAGCCTGTAAGTAGCTGTTATAGCTGTATCAGTATTAATACATTCCCCTAGCTGAAGCAACAAATAATTTCTTCAGTACTCCCTGTGCAATAAGGCTATACTGTGTAGTGTGCTATTTTTAATGGTGCTTTTTATTTAAGTGTCTGAATTTTGTGAGATTTTTGATCTAAGCCTGAAGAGTGCGCTCAGAAATTGTAACAATAGAATAATAATAGTAGTAGTTAGGTTAGTGATATGTATCAAATACCACTGTGTCTGAGTCAATGAGTGTGTATCATAAAGAGAACGGTGAATGAATGAACAAAGCTGTGATTTTGGCCAGAGCCATTGTATGTGCTAGAAATCTGCCACCAAGTGTGACTAGTTACACTAATTCAACTAATTAAACAGCACACTATTTGGCTTAGCTCAGTGAATAAAGAATGAGAAAGTTGAAAAGATGTAACCTGAAAGAAGATGATGATAATCTACCTGGAATAAAATAATTTAACCTTGGTACTGTATATGTTGAACACTCTTCAGTCACTTTGACTTTGAATTACCTTTCCATTTTAAAGAGCACTAAGACCTGGCACCCCAATGTTCAGAGAAATATAAACAAATGATATCATGTTACCAAACTGGTGTTACAAAAGTACCACAGCTAAATTTTGGTGGGATTTTTCAACTAACTGTTATAAATACTGCTTGACAGAGCAGTAGTCCCACACTCTTGAGTGCAATGGGCCTTAACAATAAATAAAACTGACAATGTGTTCTTGTAGGTTGTCAGCGCAATGAAATTGTCCATTTTTCATTGCGCTTAGCGGCTATGTCTCACCTCCAGCTGTGCAAGGATTTACAGCCCAGTATTTTGTCTCTTTTGACCAGGCTGTCACACACTATATTTTAGCTTGTTCAACAGTCACTTAAGCAGACATTCAAGCATTTAATCATATGCTTCCAGATTTAACCCCACACCTTTCAACCCAAACCTCCATCTTTCACTACACCGTGGAGAGTGCACTTGTTTTTGAAAAACAGTTCAACAGTTTGACTGCATTAATCATGCAGGTAATTATGGAAATTAAACATCTAGGTGGTTGATGTGCAGTGACCACTTGTGTTAAAAAGTAATGATGGTAATATGTTAGACAAATTCATAGAATTAGAGAAAGTAGAGAGAAGGACAAACTTCAGAAGAGTAATTAGGGGTAAAACAAGGTGCATAAAATAGATTGTAGTTTTACCCTGCTCTGTTGCAAAGCAACAGAAAAGAGTATATGGAAGAAAAAAAGCCAAAGTAATAACAGAACGGCATTCATTATAACATTACCAGCATTGTTAGCACACAACAACCACAAAGGAAAGAACCTGGACCAAGTGGGATGTTTCATCTGTAGAAGATTAACTGTTCATTAGTCATAAAAGCAAAGTGAAGACCACAGGATAACCTTTCAAGCAAATACAAATGACTCAATCTGTTGTGAAATCTCAGAAAACAAGCGTTTGTTCATGCTGTCCAGCTGTCGGATTGTCTAGAGTTGGTTTTGATGGACCAAAAGATCTTACATATGAACTTTCACTTGCTGGGAATGTAGCTCTTCTGATTGGGCTTTATTGTACATTAACCTTATTTAACCTAAAAGAGAGTGGTCCAGACCTTATGGTCTACCATAAAATATCTAATTTAAATATTCTATTCAGTTTTCATTGGCTAGGGATTTTATTTTTAATGTGCTTCTCTCTCCTATCCTTCTTCTCTCTCCTCTTTACCCCAACCAGTCGAGGCAGATGGCCGCCCACTCTGAGCCTGGTTCTGCCTGAGGTTTCTTCCTGTTAAAAGGGAGTTTTTTCTTGTCACTGTTGCCAAGTGCTTGCTCATGTGGGAATGTTGGGTCTCTTTAAAATTAAAACCTGAAGAGTTCGACTTTGTTGTGATTTGGCGCTATACAAATAAAGATTGATTGATTGATTGATTGATTGATTGATTGATTGATTGATTGATTGATTGATTTTTTGATAGGGAGGGAAGACAACAGTGATTTGACATGGATGATGTGTTCCACTCACAACAGATGCCCAGCAGCCATAAAAAAGGAAAAGAGGAACAAAAACAATCCATCCCAGTTGTTTAAACTTGAACTCCAACAGGCTGATGGGAGGTAGGTTTTGGGGTCGTCCATGCCAGAGTGATTCCCCTCTATGCAGTGCCTCCCTGCGCACATCAAAGATCCTCTGCATCAGCAGATAGCCAGTCAACCCAGTGAGCAAAAACAGCTGGGTCCGAGCAAAACAAAGATGATATAAGCGCTCCTCGATGGCGGCACCAGAGCAGTCAACAATGATAAGACCCAGCCTATATTGTGTTTGAAGCGTAGCATTCCCCCCCTACCACTAGCACCAAAACCAGACAATTTAGAGACCCATGTAATGCAAGAGGAAATATAAACTGTGATCTCTTGAACTCTGTCAGAAGAAGAGCTCTGGCTTTTGTCTCTACAACCATTTTGGGGAAGTAGTGGGAGTGACTTTAACTCGTAGGGACTGTGATCAGTCCAGCCCTTTGTTGAAGTATTCAAACACAGCTGGACTGGGACAAAAAATCAGCCCTGGCATTTTTTGCCCAGACTGGCCCCTCACAATCAGTTGTACGCCATCCTTGTGGTCTCCCTAAATATTTGTACTGTACTATTCCTCTAAACCACTACAAAGCTGAGTAGTACGTGCTGAAGACAAGTGTACCAGTGCAAGTATAGCAGAGTACTGCTCTCTCTTTCGACTGATTCTCTGGTGATCAGAGGTGGCTGTAGAATACACACTATCCATACTCAAGTAGAAATACAAGTAATTGTCAAAGTAAAAGCTCTGCTAGCTTTTGAAGTATCTATACAAATATAAAACAGTCTTTCCCCTAGGTTGACTGCTTTGGGATGGCAGCACAAAGAGTGGTGGTGGTTGGTTGGGCAGGTGGGGGCAGTTGTAGTCATTAATTGAAAATGAACAATTGGACTTCTGCCCCTGCTTTATAGGCCACTTGCTCATTTATTAAGGTAATTAAAAATTAGAATTATATTGGCCCCAATTGCATCTGCCCATCAGGAAAATGCCCAGTATGCCAGATTACTAATTCAACACTGTTCATTATTAAAACACTGAGTGTTAGCAAAGGATGATGGGGAAGTATGGAGCTATGTATATAAATATGATGAGAAGTTTCCTCTCTTGAGTTAAAAGTATGTTAAACTGTTTCTTTGTTCTTCTGTTTCCTGTGTAGACAGAGGGAGCTTGTTTTTAATCATCCATAATGACACATGTCCATAGTGTCAATGAAACACAACAACACTCTGTAAAATCCTCACACACATTCAGAAACCAATAAGACTAAACATTTTTATCAGTAATTGAGTAAAATTATTTTGAACTTACAATCTTCAAAAATACAGTTTTGTGGTCTGCTTTGATATGACTAGCCAACTTAGCATGGGGACAGTTGCAACTGTTTCAACCGTCCCCATGGTATCAATCATGACAAAACATCATGTGCTAGCCAGCCACGCTGACATTGACACATGCTAACCATGTCATTGAATAGTCAACAAAACAATGATTCAAACTAGGTAACTTTGGATTCACACATACAAAAGGTCAGGACAGTATGACAAAAATACAGCTCGTGAAAAAAGCTACTTTCATACCCCCAAAACAACTTTTCTTGATAAAAGCAGGACCAGATGCTCAATATGGCCTCTCTCTTTTTGGTGGGCAGAGGGTCTAACTGAGCATGTGCAGTGTGAGTGTCATCACTCTAGCATGCTTCTGATTTGAGAAATAAGACTTGTTGCAACCGTCCCCTGTTGCAACTGTCCCCAGTCTCCCCTACAATATCAAATATTCCCTCTTAAACTGGGATAAATCAGACACAACACAACATCCAAATAAAGATGCTTAAATGACACTGACTCTAAACACACACTCTACAGAGACTGAAGTCCATATGGACAGAAAATCTTTTTTTTAAGGAGGACATTTTCCTGGACGCTACCCAAAGTGGAGGTAAATATTTTCATGGGATGGACAATTTCCTGTAGGATTTAGCTGACAGTGCTACAGGCCTGAATGACATAGGGTAAGCAAGGATCCAACTTAAGAAGTCACATTTACCAAGAACAAGTTTATTTCTTTTGGCACAGATACTATGATAACCACACGACTGTCTAAACAACTTTAATGAATTGCTGTTGTGACCAGAATTTAAAGAAAATAAACTCTAAAGCATTCAGTTTCTCATATATTACAAACTCAATTACAAGGTTAATGGGGTAGAGCTTTGTGAGGGATTACTCAGTATTATATTAATGAAGGCGCTAACGTGATTAGTATGTGTGTGTGCTGCTGGATGGGGAGATTACTTTTTGTGTTGAATGGTGAATAAGGTTAATTATGTTACAAATGTTAATTCATGTACATATGTCTGTGGCTGGACCTGTAACCCCTCAGTTAATAAATTATTTAAAAAAGAAAATCTGATATGGTAACACTTGCAAATCAGGACCGACTGAGGTGCATGTCCATACAGAAAGTTGAAATCAAATATACCAATGTGTTTGAAGTTGTAAAGTGGTAATGTATATCAATAAAAAGGAGAGGTCTTGACTATGCAGCTAGCTAGTGCCCATAAAGTGGCACAGTAAAATACATTTTATGTCCCAGAAGTGTGGTTACATAGACTTAGACATACTTGTTGAGCTAGTTGGCATGCTACTATGCTTGGTGAGCTCACTGACTTTTTAGCTCACCATTGACATTGACATGAAACACTAGCCAAACATATTAGCCCACCAAGCTGCCTGCCTCGCTTCATCACTAATCGTACAAAAGTTGACACCGTATTTATTATACCATCAACTTCTGTCTCACCACTGGCTGCAAACCTCTTGTGTGGAGCTCCAAGTCTATATTTCTGCAGAGCAGGGTTATATAAAATGATATGGTCCAACACACCTAATTTCCATTTTGGACTCTCTGCTATCTCAAATGTTGGCACTATAAAGACAGTAGCACAAATCTCCCTAAGGTAGCACTCTGCATGAAAGCTCTGTGTGTATCGACTTACTGTAGCCTCCACGTGCTAATCCTTTGTTTAGGGTGATTCTTTTGCAATCACTGCCAGAGAGCAGGAGGGGCCACTGAGACCCCCTCATCCCTTGAGGTCATCCAGAGCCACAGCAACGTCTGGTGAAAGTGCGACTCAAGCATCTCACAGCCAGGCTGTTACACCTCCATATGGGCCCATGAATTAAACATCAGCTAGGCAGACGGACTCCCTGCCTGAAAGCTTGAGGGACCAGAAATGGAGGCCAATTAAACCATGCCCAGTCTATTCAGACCTTACTTTGTCGCCAATTAAGAGGGCATATTACGGATGGGAATCAAAAGGGGTGATAAAACAGTTGGGTTTGATTTGATACACGACAGAGAGCTGTTTGCATAAAATCTTAGTGACTGAAGGGGAGCATTTTGTCATTGGCAATGATTGCTAGTACTGTTAAGGCTGATTTATGCTTCTACGTTTGGTCGACGTCAAGCCAACGGCATACCTAAGCAGAGCTCTCTGCATCGCTGTCAACCCCTACGGCGTCCCCTGACATGCATCTCCCCAGAAATGTAACTATGCACCGAGGCAACGCAGACCACAAGGGCTGTGATTGGTTTGCTTGGTAGCAAAAAATATACAGAGTAATAATTAATAAATAGAACAATGTCATGTGACAATCATGTGCATTATAACAAAACACTGCAGAAACTCAAAATCGACACTGATAACCATTCAGGTTTATTGCACCGCGACAAAACACGACGCGATGGAGAGACGCAGAATTTCGAAAGGTGCACGACGGCGTCGGGGCACCGGTGATGTTACGCCGTGGAGGTTATGTAGAAGCATAAATCAGCCTTAAGCTACAGTATACTCAACTCATTAAGAATTCTCTGAACAATAAGGATTGAATCTACTTGAAATCTGATTTTCTTAATGCTTACAAATGCACAAATAATATTTTTTTCCAGTAATTTGAAAATAAATTTCTGTAAAAGCTTGAATACTGAAATTGGAAAATCGTGCCTTGACACCACACTCTGACACATTATGTCACTATAGCATTATACACATTCATCTTTGCTGCAGTTCAGTTCCTCTTCTCCATCTCTGACACTTGTCTAGTGTGAGTAAACACTACTGCAGATAAGATAATAACAGGAAACACAGTTAATGACAGCAGCAGAAGTGAACTGAATCCGGAAACTTAGTTTCTTCTAACAGATGGAGATGATCACAGATGTGGCGCAATCACAAGCTTCTGGTCAAGTGCTTTGCTATGTTGCACAATAAAGATGTACCATTGAGCAAATCATGTCATCAAAAATGCATCATTATTTTCCTGTCAAGAACAATAAACAAGGTCATTATATCCCTTGTTGTTCATTATTTATACACAGTATAAATTATATTGTGAATGAGAAAAACATTTGTAGCGCAACAAGAAGCACAGAGTAGTTGATTTAGCTTTCATGGAGCAGTGCCATGTGCAAATAATATATGCACCTTCTTACCTTCTTACTGTGCAGGATGTAAGTATTAGGACAGTGATTTATTTCATTGTGTAATTATGTTCCAGCACATTAAAACAAAATACTTTCTGTGAGGTTAAAATGTTGACTTTTAACTTTTTAGGGTCTGGGTGTTCATATTGTCTCCTTTCACACATGGACTACAATCCCGAAGTAATCAGGACTTTACCCTGAGGAGCTATACTTTGTATGAGAACGCAGACCATCCCAATCAGTTGCACTGGACATTAAAAGGATGTCAGCTCCATAGTACAAAGTCAAATTAATGTCCAATTGAGCCCATGCATGAATTGGACAGGTCATTTTCCTGAGAAGAACAGTGAGCAAGTGGGCATGTAGACGATTCTATCAAGCGACTGACACGAAACAAAATATACAGCATCCAAGGGTGAAGAAGGGTCACTTACACAAAGAAGCCAATGTCTAGTCATTGTCTAGACAATGAGATTTGGGAACTTCTGTTGGTAAGGGCCAATGATGAAATTGTGAGACAAATTCAAGAAAGGGCAAGACATTTGGTTGTTTATGACCAAAATACAAACCAGTTATGTGACTGTTCATACTTTGTGTGTCATGTTGTGCCTCCTGCTCCCTACATCCAGGGTCCACCCTCACCTAAATCAAATGATGTTTTTGCAATAGATGAGAATGCATCTGACATGGATGATGTGTGCCATACATCTGAAAGGGTACCTGTATATAACGGATACTGATATTGGATGAACCATCCAGAACTCTTTACCTTTAGAGGGAAGGGAGATGGTACATTTTAAATGGGGCAAAAATGTCTACATGATTTAATACAGCTGAATTAAAGAACACTACTAATTCAATACACAGAAACGCCAAGGCAAACAAAACTGTCCCAATACACAAGACATTTTGGGTTCCTTCAACCACAGTGAAGAGTTTGAAAATGTCATTGCACATGTTCATGAAGATTTTTGTCTCCTGCAGTAGTGAGTACTTTTCCTTGATGGGCAGTGATTTATTAGTGAAAGGTGTTTTGTTTTTGTTTTTTAAATTGAGATGGACAATTAATGGGATCCCTATGGGTCATTATATTATGGCTTTTCTTCTGAGGATTTTTTTTAAATGCACTGATCTTTTCCTGGCAACCCAATTGTAGTGGGTGCTGAAACACAGAATGAAAAAAGCTGGGTCATGAAAGTTTACAATTTTCATTGCATTTCTGTGTAAGTTTTTGTTGCCAGGTACAGTTTTGCTGACATTGATCAAAAAGGTGGCAAGATGAGAATAGGCAACTTCTTTGGCTCATGTCAGCCATGACATAAAACATAAACATACCATATGTCTGCTCTGCTTTTTTTTTCACCAGTTTCTATGAACCTGCTGTTTTCAGCTCAACACACACACACACACACACACACACACACACACACACACACACACACACGCAAGCACAGTACACACATGTTCCTATTTGTGAGCTGGCAGGGAAAATTCTTGAAGATATAATCTTTACAACATTTGTAACTAGGAATTCATTGCGTTCAGCTCTCGATACACCCCCTCCAAATAGCTAACGTTTTACATCAATCTGTTCCCTCAGGGTAGGAAAAAGTGTAATGACGGTGAAACTAAAAGAAACAGGTGTTCTTGCTGTGAGTATCTTTGAAGGTGCTGAGTGTTACAAAATGATTGTGAATCACTGCTAATTGTATGAAATTACAGTTGTGGGGTGCAAAATGAAGCCATTCTAGTGTAGTTTGAGCCAACTCAGTTCTAGTAGTACTTTGGAGCATTATAGATGCCATGAATTATGGAATGACAAGGGTATTTCTAGATGTTTACTGATGACTCTGGTTTACTGGAAATGCTGCAGGGGATTTGCAGAGAGTTCACTTGATTATGATGATTGAGATACATTTCAATGGCAAATTGTTCATAAATTACATGAATAAAAATACCAATTCAGTTTCAGATTCACCAAATATAAATATCCTAATATAATATAAAACCTAAGTAAGCAGAAATAAGCAGAAATAAACTAAAGTTATGTGTAACTTGGAGACATGGGTGGATTAAAACCACTGAGTCTACAATTATTGGATTTGGCTGGAGCTGTGGCTATTGTTTGTTAAAAGAAAAGTTGCATTTATTTGTGACTTTATGAACAACAGCTCTTCTCTCAAGAGACTAAGTATTTAACCATTTGATTTTTAATAGACAGCATTGCCACTCCATTGTTTAGCTACACAATAAAGCAAAACATTTTACAACAGATATTTACATGAAGCTAACAGCTATTACATGAAGCTTCAGTTTCATTCAGTTGCTTTATCAGAAAAGGCAGCCATGATCAAACCAATTGAGAGCAGACAAATCAAAGTCATTTGTATTCCTTGACAAGCAAAACCAATAACCATGGCAAACAATACAAAAGCCAGCAGGGAAATATCTGACCGACAATAAATCTCCTTTAATATTATTTCAGCAGTATAATAAACTGCAGCGTTGGCTGCACAGTGTTCGCAGGACACATGGTGGTGTCTTGCAAATCCAAATTCAGTCATTATGTGAGTAAGTATGTGAAACGTGTTCAGCTGTAAAGTTTCATGTTGGTTTTAAAGTAATAATAACAGACTAAATGAATGCATAAATGTCAATTAATACAGAGAAGCATGTGCATCTGATTGGCCACTTGATAAATGTACATTATACACAATTTACATCACTCCTGAAAAATGTGTCTATAGCTTGCTCAGTGCTTGATTTTCTTCACCAGTCACCAGCTTAGCACACAGGTTGTTTGAGCTTGTTTGCTGGAAGTAATTTTCAGTCAGACTACTACCGCTTTGTATTGCACAGAGTCATTGTTTTCAATAACAACTGTAGTACCTGCTGTACCTTAAAAAGCTAGATGGCCAGATCAGGTGCTCATATAAACATTGAAAGAGGTCTTGCTCACTGTAATCATTCTTTTTGTTCATACTGACCATGAAGAGATCCTTTCCTGCTGCACTTTAAATGTAACAGATGTAGTCCTACAGTATGTGTTCTGTTTATCTGAAGCTGATATAAGGCTTCAGCTATCCAAATTAGTCAAATTAAATCCTGATATCAAATTCTTCAATGTTCATTTGGGCACATGACAATTGTGAACCTATCATTTTAACATACCCTTTATACTCATATGCTAACATTAATAAATACCATAAGTGCCATTTAGTAATAGTAATAGGTAATGGGTTTGAGATTGAGGCACTCAGCAACTGTGCTCAAAAGTCCAGTCAACACAGTGACATCAGCCACTGTTTTGAATGGACTTTCAGGAATTTCAGAATTGCAGAGACATGCATAGTTTTGAGTGAAATATACCAGCCAATGCCTTTTCTCTGACTTTATCAGAGGAACAGTTAATGAACAAATCAGGGACAGTTGTCAAAAATGTATATCCTGACTTCAGCTGAACCCTTTCTTATCTCAAGCTTTATCTTTGTCACTTTTTTTTCTCTTTTTTAGGTGAATATTTATAGAATTTTTCCTCCTTTCTATAAATGATTTATTTTGTTCACAATAATGCTATGTATTGTATTGCAATGATTATGACTGGCTATGTAACAGTATACATTTACTCAGATTTTAGCCTAATTCTAACCTGAATCCTTTTCAATCCCCTCTGTTCTTGGTTTTTCTATATTCATATGTCTGTTTATGAATAGTATTCTCAACATACAGTACAGAGGGAGCAAATATATACCTGTTAACTATGCAAGTACATGTTCCTTTGATTGAAATTCAGTATTAAACTTTTCTCAACAACTCTAAGATTAACAAGCCGAAGAGTGACTCATAAACTGCACGGCACACTGAAGTGTTATTTTCCTCAGCCAGAGTTATTTATGACATATTGCTTCATTGTGGGGCCATCCAAACAAAGAAGTTGCACTTGCTTTGAATAGTTGCAGTTAATTGCATATATAAGTCATGCCTATGACTTATTCACTGAGCAAGGAAATATTAGTTACCCCATGACTGACAGAGTTATTTATTGTCTATAGAGTACTGAAAGTAGACTCTTGACCAACAGTTTCCTTCCTTCTGGAGATTCACTTCTCTTGTAGGGCGTTAAGTTTGTTACTCATGTGCCAGTTATATTATTGGTTGCAGAGTCAGACAGGAGTGCTTCTTGACCAGGGCTTGAAAGTCGTGGACTTGGAATCTGTTTATAATATATATAGGTATATAAGATTTTTTTTTAAGACAAATAATTCAACAGGACTACCCGAGGAGAACATACCATCAAAATCATGGCATGTCTTGCTGTCACACTTGGAGTCACCATTTTATTGGGATTCATCAAACTCTCAGCAGCTAATAAGAACACATGTGACTTTTATGCTGCAGTTGGGCAAAATATGCCATTGATCCACAAGGGACTAACAAAAACAGACGGGCTGAGATGGACTCATAATGACACACTTATTTTCTACAGACAGCAAGGCAAAGTATCGGTCGGGAAACCAGAAGACATCTCTGAGACTGGATCTCTTTTGCTGAAGAACTTAAAATTCTCAAGTGCCGGGGTATATGAAGCACAAGTGCTCCATCCAAATAAAACAACGACAAATACGTGGACTGGTCGACTCTGTATGATGGACAAAGTATCAAAACCTCAACTCAGTTATGTCTGTGACTTCAAGTCCAGTGCTGTTAATCTGAAATGCCATGTGGCAAAACCGCAGGGTTTGATGTTCTCATGGACTCTCGATGAAAAAATCTTAACAAGCGAAATAAAACAAACACTGAGCGTATCACTGGCACATTTGAAAGGGGACAGGACCTTTACATGCAGTGTGGCAAACAAAGTCAGCAAGGAGCAGAGTGACCTTGTTCGTCCATCATGTAAAAATCCATCACCATCACCTCCACCTTTGCTTTGTTTTACATCCAAAACTGTTGTAGCAGTGCTAGCAGGAGGAGCAAGTCTTATTCTGCTTTTGCTCATCATCACCTTCATATTATGTTGCTGCCACAGACGCAGCAAACACAAGATGAGACTCAGAGATAAAGGAGAGCTCAGGATGCTTTCGCTAAACAAGCGGGACCCTAGCTCCACCGGCCCAGTTTACGAGACTATGCACCCACCTGAGGACTCTCCAACTCCTCCGAGCCCCAGGCCTTCACCCACGGTCTGTTATCAGAATGTCTCTCAGTCTGAAGTTCAGACTGAAAACAGGCCTATACAGCTATCCATAGCTGCCGAAGAACAGAAGCCTTCACCAGTGCCAAAGCCGAGGACGAAGGGCCCCCAGACACCAAACGTCTGAGTCTGCATTCAGCTTGAGGTCTAACCTGCTGAGCTCTCACTGGAATATGCTGATTTTGTAAAGTACAAATCTTTTTTTTTTACCAAAGATGTTTACCAAATGTTTCAGGAACTAAGACAAGGCTTTATGACCACACAATTGAAACAAAATGAAAAAAATCATACAAAAAAAGTCTTATTTTTCTCCATATTATAACCCTCCATATTGTTTTTCACTTCATCAATAACATGTATAGATGCAGTATATTGACAATGGAGCTGTCTGTGTCAAGGAATATTGGGTTTAATCATGTGCTGTGGGTCAGGGAAGGATAATTTGGGGCAGAGTCATCTGTTTATTCCAAGTAAATTTAAATGTAATTTCATGTGAAAAGTTTTGTTTTAAAAGATTGGTTACTTGATCCCTGCTACACATTCTGAAACATGAACCATGCAAGCTGAATTGCATTAAAGAGGCATCCTTCACTTTTTTATGTTGTTGATGATGTTTTATTATGCATTCTTTAACAGCAGAGCAAATGTACCTGTAACTTAATGTTTTGGAATAAAGCAATGTTTTGTCAAAAAAAATGTGTAAAATAGTTATGACAGCTTAGAGTTTGCATATGTAATAGCGATTGCTATGGTATATGGTATATATGGTACTACTGTATCACAACATCGATCTGATCTAATTCCTCATTTCTATTTTGATCAATGCAAGAACAATTCAGTTTGCAGCTACTCTAAAAAGATTTGATTTTCTGCACTATAATCATACTGTTTGTTTATGTACATGTTGTTTGAAATAAATAGTTGTCACAAATCATATATCTCACATTTCTATGGAAAACTATGATAAGCTGCTTATTTTTGTCAAACAGTCTTTTGTTCCTGCTTCTTACATGTCAGCATTCTTGCACTTATTAAAATTTGCTTGCTTGCAAGAAGTTATTAAAGGGGGTAAAAATCAATAGAGGAATGGATTAGCAAAGGCAAATATCTATTATCTCCGATGGGTAAATGGTAATCCACACATGAAAGTGTTTGCTGTCTCGCCTAATGCTGTGTGACAGCCACATAATAGAATCCCCCTGAGCGTCATCGCCTAAAACTTACAAGCCAATGTCATCTTTTGTCAGGCCCTGCTCCACTCCTGCTCTCTTTACATGGCTGAAATTTCAGTCCAGCCGACAGGGATTTGGCAGTAAAGCTGGTATCTGCTCCTGGAACAATGCCAGTTGTCTTTCTTGAGAAACACTGAGACTTAGCTGGCAACATGCCTTGTCACTTCCCCTCACCAGCTAAAAAAGTGCATGATAAACATAGACAGACAGAGCAACACACACGCACATGCATAGGAATATAGGAATACTGGATTCTCACACACACACACACACACACACACACACACACACACACACACACACACACAAGGGACTATATTTCATGATACAACTTAATGAAACACATCTCAGATGCCTTTGCCAGATCAGCCCTGGAAATGGAAGGGAAATACTTCTGAAATGTGTTTAATCAGTGGCTCTTGGAGTCTAGAGGATATACCCTTTTGATGTTGGAGTGTGTGTGTCCAGGAAAAGGGTCAATTACCCATGGAAAGTATTTATACTCATGTCAGATCATTCTTATTACAGTTCTCTCGTTGTCACAGGCTGCCAAGTCTGGGGAAAGTACAAACCAAATCAGAAAATCAGAGTCAGCCAGCGCTATGGCCTTTATCATCAGATTTGACTGAAAACACGGAGATGATTATGACCTATTAGCATTCTTGAGCCAACTTAGCACTCCTTGACCTTAGGTCTTTTTCTGAAACTCAAAATGTGCAAAGCAATGACAACTCTTATTTAGTTGAAGCCACAATCCTCCAATCAGTTCCCAATTTAATGAAAATGCAATGTGGCCAATTACTCTTGAGACTTAAATTGTGATATTATAACTCTGATTTATATGTTGTTGAAAGTAAAATCCTTTAAAGGTAATTCATACGGTGGCCGACAAGGGCAAATGCACAGCAACGGCCAAACGCTGCAAATACATAAACGATGCAGAACCAAAGACACACAAACACACAAAACAAATTTAACAACAAAATGCTGCAAATACAGAAAAGATGCAAAACCAAAACGACACAAACCCCCAAAACACATGCAACAGAGAAATGCTGCATATTCAGTCAACACAACGGAAGTGTCCACACAACGGAAAAGCGCCAGGCCGCAGGTTTAGTAAGTTGACTCAGAGTTTAAGGAAACTCTGTTTTTCGGTTTCACAAAGCCAGTTCAGCTTAACTCTGAGTCAGTTACCCTGGCAACATACTCCGTGAACCTAACCTGCTGGCTGGCAGGTTTTCTTCAACTAACCCTGAGTTTCTCCTCCTTTGTAGTTGAAGCCCGCAGACTGAAGGAGCTGTCAGACATGGTGTGTCCTTTTCTTTAAGAGTCAGTTAATATTCAAACACAAATACTATGCAGAAATCTCTGTAAGAGGGTGATCGGACCCCGCTGGGATGTTTTATCATTCTCTGGTGATGTTCTGTTTGAGTGTTTCTGTACAATCGATAATTTATCTGAACAATATTCTCAGCCCTCGTATCATCTGTACGACACCACATGGACATGCTCTCAGTTCAGAACAAGTTCTCTGTTCAAGTTCATGTTTCCTTTAAAAAAAGGACACACCATGTCTGACAGCTCCTTCAGTCTGCAGGCTTCAGCTAAAAAGGAGGAAGTTAGTTGAAGAAAACCTGCCAGCCAGCAGGTTAGGTTCACGGAGTATGTTGCCAGGGTAACTGACTCAGAGTCAAGCTGAACTGGCTTTGTGAAACCAAAAAACCAGAGTTTCCTTAAACTCTGAGTCAACTTACTCAGAGTTTTCACTAAACCTGCTTTCTGAAACAGGCCCCAGGTCGGGAGTTCGGAACTCCCATAGCGGCCTGACGCTTTTCCGTTGTGTGGACACTTCAGTTGTGTTGACACTTCAGTTGTGTTGACTGAATATGCAGCATTTCTCTGTTGCATGTGTTTTGGGGGTTTGTGTCGTTTTGGTTTTGCATCTTTTCTGTATTTGCAGCATTTTGTTGTTGCATGTGTTTGTGTGTCTTTGGTTCTGCATCGTTTATGTATTTGCAGCGTTTGGCCGTTGCTGTGCGTTTGCCCTTATGGGCTACCCTAAATTCAGTCTGGAAAATAAGTAGAAACCTTAGATTTTGGTTTTGCTGAACACATCATAGTATTTTATTAAAACAGTGTTAAATCCCTTTTTAAATGCCCCATTAAGAATCAAATTCACAGTATCTGTCAACACACCAGTCCTATTTATTTTTTCTCTTCCATCTCTACACCTCACACTTATTTTCTTCACACACAGCACATGCAATTTGTGGATTGGCTCTACACACTCTGCAGCTGGCTGCAACACACCAAATCAGTTTCACAAATTTGCTGAGGAATAAGGCCGCACTGATTTTTAATGGAGGCGGAGTACTTTCCGGGCCTGAGCAAGATTTAGACACTGGATGTTTGGACTAAAGCAATGCTTAGTGCGCAGGAGTTTTCTAAATCTATAGTAACATACAGTAGACTGTAATCTGACTCATTAAAACATTGTGTCCTTCAAGAGAAATTTCATCTGACAAATTTTGCCACACTCTGTAGCACCTCTCAACTGGGTGGGTCGACACCAGGCAGTAAAATTGTTATCATGTAGCATACAGGCTGCAGTGTGGTTAAGTTGTTCCTCTGTTCTTCTAACCACTAGTTTTAATCATGTGATTTACTACGTCACTCAAAAATATGTTGCCCTTCTTGTTCCTACATTTGGATGTTTGAGCTTTGCTGTGCAGAATGATGTATGTGCAAAGTTTGTTTTCACATTAATTTGTTGAAAGTGGACAATTTCTTTGTGCTCAGTGAAAATCCAATTTTAAAGTACAGACTTACAAGCATGATTTGTGACCACAATTAGTTTGGAAGCCAATCATGGTCCAATATTCAACTTACACAAGTGTGAGGTGGCAACTGCACATGCAGTGAGAATGGACTTTACGGTGAAGTAGGTGACATTCAACTTCTGAAATTGTATATATTTACATATTTATACTTTATGGGATTTTTAATGAGAGAGAAGGAGTAGATGCCATTTTGGTGGTAAATAAACATATCCAACACACATTGTTGTTCCTACTAGAGCATTTTTATATGTATTAATACATGTTTGGAGGTGATCTTTAAGGAACATCTAAAGACCTTTATAATGTTTTATTAGTGGATACACCTGTGCATCTGTATTTCAGTCCTGTGAAATGCAATCTGTCTAAATAAATGTCACTGTAGCATCAAAAGCAGGAACTTAACCTTAAAAGACCAAACAATAGGCTGTACTAAACTCATCTTGGTCAGTTGGTTTAGTTAGTTACACAACAGTTCAGCTTAACTCTGAGTCAGTTACCCTGGCAACATACTCTGTGAACCTAACCTGCTGGCTGGCAGGTTTTCTTCAACTAACCCTGAGTTTCTCCTCCTTTGTAGTTGAAGCCCGCAGACTGAAGGAGCTGTCAGACATGGTGTGTCCTTTTCTTTAAGAGTCAGTTAATATTGAAGCACAAATACTATGCAGAAATCTCTGTAAGAGGGTGATCGGACCCCGCTGGGATGTTTTATCATTCTCTGGTGATGTTCTGTTTGAGTGTTTCTGTACAATCGATAATTTATCTGAACAATATTCTCAGCCCTCGTATCATCTGTACGACACCACATGGACATGCTCTCAGTTCAGAACAAGTTCTCTGTTCAAGTTCATGTTTCCTTTAAAAAAAGGACACACCATGTCTGACAGCTCCTTCAGTCTGCAGGCTTCAGCTAAAAAGGAGGAAGTTAGTGGAAGAAAACCTGCCAGCCAGCAGGTTAGGTTCACGGAGTATGTTGCCAGGGTAACTGACTCAGAGTCAAGCTGAACTGGCTTTGTGAAACCAAAAAACCAGAGTTTCCTTAAACTCTGAGTCAACTTACTCAGAGTTTTCACTAAACCTGCTTTCTGAAACAGGCCCCAGGTCGGGAGTTCGGAACTCCCATAGCGGCCTGGCGCTTTTCCGTTGTGTGGACACTTCAGTTGTGTTGACACTTCAGTTGTGTTGACACTTCAGTTGTGTTGACTGAATATGCAGCATTTCTCTGTTGCATGTGTTTTGGGGGTTTGTGTCGTTTTGGTTTTGCATCTTTTCTGTATTTGCAGCATTTTGTTGTTGCATGTGTTTGTGTGTCTTTGGTTCTGCATCGTTTATGTATTTGCAGCGTTTGGCCGTTGCTGTGCGTTTGCCCTTATGGGCCACCCTAAATTCAGTCTGGAAAATAAGTAGAAACCTTAGATTTTGGTTTTGCTGAACACATCATAGTATTTTATTAAAACAGTGTTAAATCCCTTTTTAAATGCCCCATTAAGAATCAAATTCACAGTATCTGTCAACACACCAGTCCTATTTATTTTTTCTCTTCCATCTCTACACCTCACACTTATTTTCTTCACACACAGCACATGCAATTTGTGGATTGGCTCTACACACTCTGCAGCTGGCTGCAACACACCAAATCAGTTTCACAAATTTGCTGAGGAATAAGGCCGCACTGATTTTTAATGGAGGCGGAGTACTTTCCGGGCCTGAGCAAGATTTAGACACTGGATGTTTGGACTAAAGCAATGCTTAGTGCGCAGGAGTTTTCTAAATCTATAGTAACATACAGTAGACTGTAATCTGACTCATTAAAACATTGTGTCCTTCAAGAGAAATTTCATCTGACAAATTTTGCCACACTCTGTAGCACCTCTCAACTGGGTGGGTCGACACCAGGCAGTAAAATTGTTATCATGTAGCATACAGGCTGCAGTGTGGTTAAGTTGTTCCTCTGTTCTTCTAACCACTAGTTTTAATCATGTGATTTACTACGTCACTCAAAAATATGTTGCCCTTCTTGTTCCTACATTTGGATGTTTGAGCTTTGCTGTGCAGAATGATGTATGTGCAAAGTTTGTTTTCACATTAATTTGTTGAAAGTGGACAATTTCTTTGTGCTCAGTGAAAATCCAATTTTAAAGTACAGACTTACAAGCATGATTTGTGACCACAATTAGTTTGGAAGCCAATCATGGTCCAATATTCAACTTACACAAGTGTGAGGTGGCAACTGCACATGCAGTGAGAATGGACTTTACAGTGAAGTAGGTGACATTCAACTTCTGAAATTGTATATATTTACATATTTATACTTTATGGGATTTTTAATGAGAGAGAAGGAGTAGATGCCATTTTGGTGGTAAATAAACATATCCAACACACATTGTTGTTCCTACTAGAGCATTTTTATATGTATTAATACATGTTTGGAGGTGATCTTTAAGGAACATCTAAAGACCTTTATAATGTTTTATTAGTGGATACACCTGTGCATCTGTATTTCAGTCCTGTGAAATGCAATCTGTCTAAATAAATGTCACTGTAGCATCAAAAGCAGGAACTTAACCTTAAAAGACCAAACAATAGGCTGTACTAAACTCATCTTGGTCAGTTGGTTTAGTTAGCTACACAACAATCATGCCTAGGTGTAAATATGTAGAAAAAACTAATCATGTATGAAAAATAATAATAATAAATTGAACTAGATCCACTTAGTAAAACATGCTGCGTTTGATCTGATAAACTTACAACACCTCCTGACATTGAAGAGATTTATTTACATGATATGTTTAGATTTATTTGATACTGTTGTTTAAGAGAATAATATGCATAAACAACATTATTCCTATGCACATAGATCCGAAGTGAGCTGAAATCTGAGGGCATATGCAGAAGGGATTTTCCAGTGTCTTCATCAGCAGGCATTTGGAATCATGGGAGATTAAACCAGGGACCCGCCAACTGGGTGACCTTTGGTAGGAGTCCTTAAAGAACCTGAAATGTATAACATGTTGCTCACATCAATTTAACACAGACTCAGTATCTTCCGCTTCTGGGAAAGGAGGTCACCTGACATTTCCAATGAAATAAAGTGTAAACCAAACGCTTGTATGACAACACATCCTGTCCTAGGAAAGTTTGAGTGTAGTGTGTGCTTCTTTGTCATGGTTACACAAGGGTGGCTTGTTGAATCCCTGTTTATAAAAGGATTTTTTTTTTTTCCGGATTTCCCTAGCAGAGATGTTTCTCAGTCTGCGCCTTGCACCCTTGCCAAATATCCCATCGTTGTCTACTTCGACATGGTGGAAGAGACTCCTGAAGAGGCTGATTTCATGAGAAACCATGACAAATAGGCTTCCAACATGTCTCTGATCTGCAGACTAACAGTTTTATAAATTTCTTCATGGCTGACTCAAAGTTGCAAAGTGCATGGTTGGGTTTTTTTAACACAACTTTGGGAGAAAAATATAATAGACTGATTGTATTTGCAGGTTTGATATATTTTTGGATTATCTTATGTGTTGTGTTGCTATGTCCATTTAACACCTGCCTTTTTAAAATAACTGGCTATTAAATTTAATTGAGTTCATAGATTTCATTAGTCTTTATGGAGCAGAAATCCAAACATGTATATTTTGGTATGCCTCTGTATGATGGCTTCTGCTTTTTAAGAGGCAAATTCATAGTTATCACCTTAGAACCAACTCTGCATAAGCCTAATGAGAAATTGCTGGTTGAGTCTCAAATTTGGCATCTGTGGCAGTAGTTAGGAATGCATGTATGAATCACTTTGATACCATATCATATTCCAAGTAAATGAGACTCAAAGGTCATACAGGAAGAAGAGATGGACAGAATCAATGTTTAGACCATATCGACAGCAAGTAGAACAAATATTCCAATAATTTAATTCTAATGCCTCAGCAGCTGTTCTGAGCCAAAGAGGCTGGCGTGTGAAAAGAGAAAAGGCTGGGAAAACAACAGCCCTTTGTCAGACTCAGACCTAGACAGGAGCACTGCTGCCATTTGTAGCCAGTGAAGGAATGTGACAGCACCAAGGTCTACAGACATGATACAGAACATCACTGCTCTCAGCATAAATAGATCAGCACAGCAAATAATACTGTATTGTATATTCACTGTGTAAATGGGAAATACTATGCTTTTTCTGTTATTTTTATACTGGTATAATGTCAGATATCTACAGTACATCTACTTAAACATGTCTGAAGGTCCAAAACCTGAGGTGAAAATATGTAAAAATGCTCCCTACAGGTTTCAACCTGCTTTAAACACTTAATTTGAAAAATTACTTCTATACTTCTTCCTCATGATGACAGATTGTTCTCGCATACCCACAAATGGCCTTTAGTCTTTGTTGCTAGGGTTACTGCTAAGGTGGTTTGTGTTGTCCACTCGCATATTTTGCATATTTTGCATATATTTTACAACAGACATGTACATATGTATTTGATGGTGTATCATGAAGAGAGCAGTGTGCTGAACAGAGTTGAAAGTTGAAAAAAGTTGAGTAAGAGATGACCCCAAAAGGTAAAAAAGAATTTCACAACAGCAGAAACTGAAATAATTGTGTCGGAAGCAGAATCCAGAATAGGCACACTTTTCTGTAGTGTGTCCTCCAGAGTGACGATGTAAAAAAAAAAAAAAAAAAGAAGAAAAGGCCTGGGCTTTAATAGGTGGCCTGGGCAGTGAATGTTGTGTCCCCTGAGGTTCGGACAGTGGTACAAGTTTTTAAAAAAAAGTTTGACATCAAAGTTAATGCCAAAACACGGGTCGCAGACCAGAAAAAATTAAGGACATTTCAGTTTTTATTCTTAATACATTTGCAAAAAATTCTAAAAAACCTTTTTTGCTTTGTCTTAATGGGGTTTTGTGTGTAGATTGATGAGAATAAGGCTGTAACATAACAAAATGTGGGGAAAGTGAAGGGGTGTGAATACTTTCCGGATGCACTGTACATTTTGTAATTTGGCATTTAAACGTACCATCACGAAAGACCCTGCATTAATGCGTAGAGTATTGTGTATGTATCATGGTCTGAGGAAGTTCTAAAGGACAGAAAATATTGATGAATATCAGATTTGTGCATCAAACGTTCATGCACATGGTTTACGCACAGATTTGTGTGTTCGCACTGTTTGTGATTGAGGCCCAATGGATTTGTGGAAAGACGTACCATGTATTCGGAATGTGAATCACCACAGATGAGAGGTGTAGGACATGACACTATATTTTTGGAGGCAAGAAGGCAAAAATAAACCACTCACTGACTAGTTAGAAAGCTTTTGCATACTGCCTGGAAAAAATGTGAAGATATCCATAGAGCTATTTCTGCAAACCACCCTATTTAGTCTAAATTGCCTTAAGCTCCTTAAATACTGGTTGTCACCTGACCTTACAGTAAACTCTATAAAAAATCCTGTCTATGACTTGCCTAATCATATTCATTTTGGTATTATGTGCATGCAACAACTGAAAACAATACAGTCTACCTGTCTGTTGCCATATTTCTTAAATATGTTAATGCAACCATTATTACAGAAATCAGGCTGTTCCCAGATACAGTCAACCCTGGACCAGTTACATAAACACATTTAAATCTTATCAAAATCACATCTGTTTTTAAAGACAAAGTCTGCGCCTTTTACCACTCCAACGCTTCACTTAAGATGACTGTGTTTAGATATGAGATATTTTCGCAGTGGTTAAAGGACCCCCTCCAGCATGGTAAATTTTGTATCGTCTGTTTGTTATTTTTCACCAGGTGTATCTCAGAACTCTACATTTTGGGCGCTGCTATGAATTCCAGGTGAATCTCCCATACAGACGATGAGTCTAAACAAACATTCCAGGGGAATCAGCTGTAGACAAAAAGGGGGGTAAACTCCAGTCCATAACTGCTGTAAAGCAGGCCTATCATTTCCACTATAACCATAGCTCTGTAATAAAAATGCTTCTATCAGCCAAATTACCCACCCATGGTCTTGCACCTGATATAAATCAGATGGAAGAAAAATTCCACCTTCTGCTCTAATAAGCATCTTGTGTGTACAGACTCAACATTCATACAAAGATCAAACATTTCTGTAACATTCTTGGAGATGTAGTGCGTGTGTTCCAACATTAAATTACAACCTGGCAAAAAAAAGAAGAAAAAAAATCAGCACCCTGCTGGTCATGATTTTGCACAATAAGACTTTTTGCTTTGACATGCAGGGCACACGTATTTAAGATCATTCTCCCAGATAGCTATAATACCTTTTGAGGAACACCCAGAAGAGATAATTTGGATAGTTTGAAGCCTTTGTCTTGGTGTGCAGGCCTATCTCCTCTCAGAGAAAAGGATCCCTTAAACCTTATTGTATGCCTGGATTCATGCAGGGATAACAGCATGTCAGTGAAGGGCCATGTAACAATAGTTCAAGATGAGAGAGGTGTAAAGGTGCGACGGAAGGCTAACAACACAAAGATTTGCTTTGGCTATGCCTTGTCTATCTGAGAAAACATCAACTCACTGCCAATGGCCTGTCTGTGTGGCCTTCTTTCTTCAAACCTCTTTGAAATATGGTCTGCTTTTTGCATTGGCCCCATACTGGAAAATTGCCTTGAAAAGTACTTTATCACCAAAATAGATACAGTAAGAGCTTTTGGTAAAAAAAAAATGGTGTGTTTGCAGGTTATTTATTGCTGCCATGGAGACAAACTGCTTGAGTGAATTGAAAATTAAACACACAAATTAAAGTTGAGCAAGATGTTACTATACATTCAAATGAGAAATACAAGATTAAATGGCCTTTATATGAGACGCATGCCATTCCTAATCCTTTTTGTTTAGTCATAAAAACAGCAATAATAGGAAGTATGAGCTATTTATAACAACGCACCATTAGTGTATTTTAAGCAGTCAAGACTAGTCATAGAGAACAAAGCAATAAAAATAGTATAACAAAACAGAACTATTATATTGTAACAGTCTTGTATGCTATACTATAATTGACTGTTCTGAAGAAACTACAAGCTCAGTATACAAAGACAAAAACTGTGCCAAACTTGTCTAATTAGAATATATTTAATCACGTGTCTAACAACTCCTCTGGGCTGATTAAGCTATGTCAGATCTGGTCCTTATGGCAACTGATAGACAGTCTGGTCAAAGTGTCCACTGATGCTGCACATTATGCCAATAAATGTGTCACAAGCAGTTGGGTAGTGTATGTTGCTTAGCTGCAGTACCATATGGAGTGCTAAAACTGAATCAAAAATCCTGCTTCCATTATGGCATTTGAAAAGCTCATGAATCTTTCTTACAGTACACCTTTTATTTTATCGATGTTTTAAATGGGAACAGTGGTCTGGGGTAAAGGCATAAGGGTTGAATTTGAGGTTCCTTTAAACACAATTAACTCCAGCACAGAAGGTGGCTACGTGGTTCACTTTTAGAGTGCTGGGAGCAAGATTGATCAGCAGTAACTTTCTGAAATGAAAGTTGAGAGTGCATGTTGGTTACTTTAGACGTTTCTAAACAGCCGCCGGTTTGATTTACTCCAAGGCAAATCAAATAAAGCACACCATTTCTCACAGAAGACTTTTACCTCAAGGTACTTGTTCTATCATTCAGATTTTAGAAAGATTTTAGATCTAACCCTGATTTTCTTTTCTTTCTTTTTTTTGAAATGCAATCCTCACATGCCAGCCATTTGCACATAGGAGCAGTCAGGAGCTATAGTGTATACATACTGGGTCTTGTTCTGCATTTTATTTTATGTCATTTATCACAAACCTTTACCCATCTGCATTTCAAACAAGCTCCAGACATTTATCATCAACTGGTATTATTTGACCATTTGTTAAGCCTCCCCTTGCCCTTAGTTACTGTTGCTTTGCTTGTCAAAAGCTGACAAAATACTTGTGTTCTCACTTGGGATTTAGTGGGGTGTATTACATTTATCTTAATGTTTGTGCTAACTCTTGCTTTTGTTTTGCTATTTTTTGTATTTGCATCCTTTCTTCTTGTTGCATTGAACGTATGTTGTGACCTGTTATTAGCTGGTGCAGCCATAAGGCTTAGTGATAATTATATCCACTAGACCTAACAGCAAAACATTTTACAAGTAGGCTAACTACCTGAGCTTATGAGTTGTGTTTTGTAGTTCATATTTTCAGACTGTACATTTTACTTCTCAAGATAAAATATTTTAGGAGGACTAATTAATTAGTTTGGGAGATATAACGGTTTCTCTGCTTACAAGTTTAGCTGGACATGCTGGAAAGTAAACTCAAAAGCCAAATCACATAGAGAGCAAGGAAGAGATGCGAACATAACCCTAAATTTTAATATACAGAACCAGCTACCATTCAATGGACGTGTCGGTTCAAAACAAGGCTTTTTCTATCCTTTGACCAATGCCCTGCCTATGGATGCTAGGGTGTTTTATAGACTGTGTTTTATAGACTACAAATGAAAAACATGAATCATTTAATTTGCCTTTTCTCACATTTGTCTCAGATAGTACAACAGCTGCTTTACTACATTCTTGAGCAACTTCTAGTTGATCCCAGCTTTTGAAATTTAAGTCAGAAGCTGTGTCAAACGCAGAGCTATGTAAAGTAGACACTTACAGAGCCTCCCTCAGTTTTGCATCTGATCCTCCTTTTTATGCTCAGTATTACAATGACAGTGAATACCTATAAATGTGCTTCATATTAATATAAGTACATTTGAATGTTACTGTACTCCAGTATAAAATATGAAGATCTTCAGATGGCAAATGAAGAATGATGAATGCCACCTTTTCATGAAGAGGAGGTGTGATCATTTGCAAAAATCACAACCCCCAAATTTCTGTGCAAGGCTTCATGTTCTGCTCCATTTTGTGTGTCAAATATACAAAACGCTCCAACAACAACTGAGTTGTTCATAGAGAACTGTTACTGTACAGAACATAGACCTTAAAATCTATTACCAGTCCATAGATTGGAGGAGAGTTTGGAACAATATTCCAGTACCCTGGTTCGCTGTGTCAGTTTGGTCAAACACACACACACACACAAACACACACACACACACACACACACACACACACACACACACACACACACACACACACACACACACACAATTTGTGCAATCATCTAACCATCAGATTCTAAATCATAAAGTTTTTCATAGGTTTTATTTATCTCAAAGAAAACATTGCCAACTTAAATTGACTTCAAGCCTCTTATGTTTACTATGCTCACTAAATGAAAAACCTACATACATGTCATGGGAATGTCCAGGGTTCAATACCTGGATCAAGAGCCTTATCAGATACTGGATACAAGTCATATCCTGTCTCCCAAACATTATCTTATTGAATAATGATTCTTCTCTTGCTATTTCTAGTCATCAAAAAAGGAAGTGTTACGTGCTTAATCAGGATCGCTTCGGTTGATACTTGCCCCCAGAGCATGCACATGAATTTTGGTGAAAATTCTGTCCACTGGGTTTGCAGATACGCATTTGTGGCCACAAATGCCACAATCTAGACAAATGATTATTGTGTTATGGCCAATATTCTTAAAGACTGAAGAATGCCACCGTTTCATGAAGAGGATGTGAAGACATTTTGGTTAATGGCAGCCCTGTTTTTTTAAAAGAGTTTTCTCATTTATAATAGAAATGTGAATCTCAGTAGGTGTCATGTTGCTGTTTTTCGCATTTACTCCTTAGCAAAAAAATCCATCATGGCAGACTTTTATGATCCAAGATGAAAATCCCAGAGGATTTTTTTGTAGAGCACACTGGACTTTTTAATGACATTTTAAGTCAATCAGACTCCTGTGTAAGGAGCATGGTATTCCCAAAATGTATATTTTGGGCCTCAATTAGAGCGCCATCATCTGGTCACTTAGACTGATATATTGTGCACATGCACATCATGGTGCCAAGTTTTACACTCATACAAAGAGATAATACATACACACACACACACACACACACACACACACACACACACTGTCTGTAGTCCAGACAGATAGACACACTCAACACAAGAGGGGAGCACTCAGACTGGCTTTCTTAATTAGAGCAGATATACATAGGGGTGGAGATGTTTTTTGGGGGAACATTGTTAGGGTTTGAGGGTCTTTTGAAGGATGAAGCGATAGCAATGCTTTCTTGTTGATAAAACATGATCACATCCACATGAAGAAAAGAAAATCACAATTGATTTTTTTTTTTAAATTGACTGTCATAGAGATTGTGCAACCAATGTTTTAACTGTCTAAGAATGTCCCATGTTTCTCTTGTCCAGAGATTGTATCTTTCTTTTGACAGAGGAGGGCTAGTCTAAATGTCTCTTAGGTACAAAAGACCAGAACCTATTATTTAGTCAAGAAAAAGAGTGGAAGACCTTCAAAGAAGTGATTGATGTGAGTTAACCCTGTCAAATGCAGGGTTATGGATCAGTGCAAAACAGAACATAAATCACTTCCAAATGCTCCTATCTACCACTGTTAAATCTGACTGATATACTTTTTGCTCTCTCTGCTGCTGCAATGAATGTCTTTTTATTCAATCTACCATCTTTGAATGAATAATCATAATATTTATAATAATATTGCATAGTATGTTTGCAGAAATTAGTAGACAACAGTGCCCTCAGTAGATCATATAATGCAAAGTCACTGTGTTCATGTTATCTCTGAATTTCCTCCATATTCCAAGAGGAAAATATATTGATTTGACATTAATGTCTGCCTTCTGCCTTAAATCACTGATGTGGCAGGTTTAATGTGTTATTCTATTTAGTCACTCTGTCAGTGCTGTTTTCAACTATTTGAGTTTTATAAGATGTGACTTCTCAGTGTTATAGGAAGAGCTCCATGGCTGCGTTTCAATGTTTTTGTAGTTTGATGCATCAGCCTCCAGTTAAATAAAAGAAACCCATCTGCTGGTCTGCAGCAGGAAAACAATTGAGCTTGGAAAAATGGACATAATCTATTCTGAGCTACCTTGAGAAGAATTCCCTCATGACCGCTAACATCTTTTTCATAAGCTTTGAAAACTTTTCCACTGAACAGAAATACAGCGTTTCGCTTCTTTTTTGTATATAGTATAAAACCCCAAAATGCTGAAGCCACAAGAAAGAATATGTGGGACTTATTTTTTATTTTTGGAGGATTTCAGTTGCTTGCATGGTTTATTGTCTGTCATCACATGATAGGGTTGTGTGCCACTAACTGGGATGCAGTGTGTATACCTCACAGACCCCTTGTTAGTGTGAAATGCAGGAGAACAAAAGCAACATTCTGTCAAGAGGTTTAATACACCCTGGTGACGTGAGCCACAACAGTGTGTAAAGATCTCCAGAAAGCTCATTTGATTGGAGTGTTAAGCTGTTAAAAATAATTACCCCCTCCACCCCCACCCCCCACCCTTTGCTGTTATAGAGTGTATTGCCTGCGAGTTTCAGACACAAAAGCCCGGCACAGCTCGTGTCTATAGTTGCGTCTGGCTTGTGCCTAATTCATTCTAACTATGCTGACACGGGGCAACATTTTCCAGGCTGCTCAACAGCCTAAAGTTTTACAATGGGAAAGTATTTTCTGCAACAAAAACACTGCCACTGGTCATAATTGTGTGCCTTTCCTAAATGACTGTCAGCAGACTTTTATGGCCATTTTGCTATGCTTACTGTGAGAATAAAAGCTTTGGTTGTGTAACAAGTAGAGCATTTAAACTGTAATAATATCGACAAAATATGATGCAAAAAAACATCTTGCCTTACAGGACTGAGTCTTAAAAAAAGATTCTGAGAAGACATGGAAATCCTTCAGTGACTGTGTACTACCGTCTGTTAGCTGTAATGTGTCATTCACGCCAGAGTGTCACGTTCATGGATCAAACAATGCAAGTCCATTTTTCACCACACCACATGTGCCTATGGGCTATTGGCACATGCTTACAGGCCCCAGGGGTCCGACACCAACCCCCCACCCCCTTCATACCTCCTCCAGTTGGACCATGCCCGTCTCTGACAGCATACCACCCAGCCATATGCAGTGAATAGGTGGTCAGCTTTGGACCAAGAGTGCAGTCCCCCACACATCACATGCAGCTGTTACAAAATAGACACTCTAGACATGTAACACAATACCTAAAAATGACCTCATTCAGTCTCAGCCAGTTAAAGTCAAAGCTGACACGATTTCCTTCAAAAAGCTGGCGATCAAACTGACAGCACAGTCTATAATGCTTGTGAGGCAAAGTACCAATAGCTTCTACCCCCAAACTACTGATAGCCCAGTTGGCAGCAGAGATAACTGTGTAATCGTGTGTGGCTTTCATGGATTTCTGAAGCAGACATGGTGCATCAAAAGATGAAATTGATACTGTTCAAGGCCAACTGTTCCATTATAGGATGTGTGTATATGTGCTAGTGCAGGGTGGGACGGGATTTAAGAAAAAAGAGAGATGTGTTGGTGTGAGGTATAGAGGACTTTAATCCTGGTTAAACAACCTTCTTTCACTGCAGCAACTTTCACTCTGATAATCATTTAGAGGACAGCTGGACATAGATGTCTGTATGCACAGTTCTTTGGAGTAGTGCAAACACATACCTCAGGGAAAAGTATGTAAAATATAATTACATTTACAATTGCTGATAGAGGATAAACAAAATACAAAAATTGTGATCATTTGATGCTTCAGCCTCCAGAAACCTGTTTAAACCTGCCCGCAGTTATATAATGCTTTACCACCATCTACTGGTCAACAATAAAGGTGCATTTATGAACTTCACCAAATTGTTGCATACTGGCCTACTTCAACTCCACTGAAAACAGTAACATGCACTATCTATCTATCTATCTATCTATCTATCTATCTATCTATCTATCTATCTATCTATCTATCTATCTATCTATCTATTTATCTATCTATCTATCTATCTGTCTATCTATCTATCTATCATACAACACAAGTTAAATTTCAATATGAACTTAACATGATTGTTGTTTGAATTTACATTTGAAGAAATTAGTTAATGTATTACATGAAATTACAATTATTGTTTATTGACTGGATTTAAAATATAATATCCTAATCATTTCTTGTTGTCAGATATTCCTTTTTCTTAACTGAAATAACATGACAAACTAAGTTCATTCAGTCTTTGTTGACTGCCATATTTGATTTTCAGTGTCCATTTCCTCAACAAACAATGGTGTTTGACTGTAGGAACATGGTTGGGTAGTGTATAATATTTTTATGATAAATACTGGTTACATCCATTGATGCAATCCAGTGTCCAGTTGATATAAGCAGTATTTTTTCATAAAAATCTGATTATGTACAGTAAAATGTGAATGTTTTTAACAAATGTTATATCATTAGCCTCAACTTATTTAGAAAACAATGGTTATGTTTGTTTAGGATATGTCCTGCTCAAGCTTGACAAAAAACATTAAAATGTATTTAAAAATATATATATTTTCATTTGATGTTTTAAAATAAAGTAACTATTTTTATAAATGCACTTAAAAACACTGTAGGTGATTAAAATATTTAATATTTATCATTCTTTTGTGGTTACACCATAGGACATTTTCAGGAGCACTCTTACTTTTGGTTTTAAAAAAAGTTGCACGTCATTTCAAATGAATTAAAACCAACAAAAACACAAAATATACATATTAATAAATCTGCTACATGCTTTTAAAACAATTTTAGAATTACAAGTACATTTTTGCCAACCCTTAATTGTCACTGACCTGTATATAGAGTACGATACAGTAAACAAACTGGTGAAACAGCACTGATTGTAAACATTTTGTCAGTGGTTTAACTCTATCATAAACAGCACCCCCTGTAATAAGATCTGATGCAGCTAATGAATAAGTTTCATCTCTACTTCATCACCCCATGGTACAAAGCCCAGTACCTTAGATACACTTTTGTGCTGACAGTCACTATAATGTCAAAATGGTCTGATGTCAGTCAGCTTGGAGGAAGTTTAGAAGAGCTCCTCTACAAAGCATAAAAATACTCCTGGACTATCTGTATGAATTTGTCAGCACAAAATACACAATTTACACTCATATTTTCTGAGTATAATCTACCTGCTAAATTATAACATTTATTATATTTACATGTTACTTTTACATACAAATTACTTAATTAAAAAGTTAAATTGTGGACATATTTATTTATTTATAATTGCTCCAGTGGTTCACACATGTGCCCAACATGGACAGTGGATGTAAGAGCTTGTTTAATACACTAGGGGTCACTGTTTTCTCAGTTTAAGGAAATGCATGTTTCTTTGGGTCATTAGGCGGAAGCCTCCTTTTTAGTATGTACTTCACCAATAAATATTGCTGTCATGTAATGGTGTGTCATGAATTTATTTTATTTTATTTTATGCAGCTGACATTGTACTGCATGAGTTGAATAACCGATACTTATGACACAATCTGTCACAACACAATTAAACATCTGGGATATAGTTCAGTTACATTTTTTAAAAGTGTCATAAATCCTTTGAATTTCATAATATGTAAGCACTGAATCAAATGCAGATTAAATTGCAAATATATCAGATCAACTGTGTCAGTGTAAACCATCTGAGTAGTAGTTTATGGATATATGGTCTTTGGAGCATTTTGCAGCACATTGCACTGGAATGTCTGTGCTGTTACCTCAAAGCAGACTGTGGTACATGGTAAACATCAATCATTAGTCTCTTTTATGAGGATTCTCAGTGCAGGTTTGTGTTTTTCAGCTCAGTCATTAAAGATGTCTGGTTTATGCTCACAGCAAACACACCAGGGAAACTTTTCCTAACTTGTTCACATAGTTTGGAAAGACCTAAGCACAGCTTGGTTTCCCTGGAAAACTGCTTTTGAGGGGAGCTGTTGTCGTGCTTCAGGTCTCTTCCAAATCCTCAGATTAGATTTTAGGAACCAAGGCAGGCTTTTGGCAAGAAATCAAAGCAGTTCTTGATGGACCACAGTATCTGTTTTCATTTATTGTACAGAGCTATCTCTGTGCAATGAGCCCTATAAAAGAAGCTTGTATATAAACACTTTGTCTTTTGCTGAAATACCATCACCTTTATTACCCAGTCACTTTGGTGACATAATTCCTCAAGAAGGTACTTTCCATCTCTCTGTCAAATTTTCAAAGCTTACTGGGAACTTACCTCATTCTTTGATTTGACATAGCAACTTGATGAGTCATCAGGCAGCTGACAGCATCATCTGTTTCCTGAACTCAAGAGTAAGTGTTCTTCAGTGAGAAATGTATTAAAAGGTATTTGCTCTATTTATGTGTCTCTTCAGGGCCGTTTCAAGGAATTTGGGGGCCCCAAGCAAAATGAACATGGAGGCCCCCCCACCACCACCGCCCACCGACGCCGGCCCCCCCTTGGACCACAGCAAAAAAAACCTACGCCCCGCCCGCCCAAAGCCTACAGGAACCACAGCATAGACACACTGTTGAAGTTCAACCACACATATCAATAAAATATTTCTTAACAAATAGGCTACTGCTTACAAATGTTGCATATAGGCTACTGCACACATAGTATATTTTATTTGAACATTTGCAATCAACATATAAACAAAGTGCAAATTCGGTATTAAATATAAAATCCAACATAGATAAAAGAACACACACACATATAAGATTAACCGTTAAAAAATATGCAAAATATTTACATCTGCTGTTTGCGATCCTTGGCTTCAGCAAAGGCAACCACAATGTCCTCCATGTCCAAAGACCAGCGAACATCACGCTAAATTGACATAACGGCCAGTCCTGTGAGCCTCTCTTGGCTCATGGTGGACCTCATATATGTCTTTATCAGCTTCAAAGTAGGGCTGGGGCGACGCAAAAAATACGTCGACGCAAAAACTGTGCGTCGATGCGTCGTTTGAAAACAAAAAACGAGTAGCGGTAGAGGCAGCAGCAACGCAAGTGAGTCAGTTGACTCTGATCAATGTAAAAAACCAACTCGTAATTCTGTACCTGTCACATCAATGCTAACATTCCTCCACTCCAATGCATGACTACATCATGTCTTGGATTAAACACACACATTACACACCGTATTCTAGAGTGAAAAGGCAGAGTGTATGTTCCTATGAATGAAGAGCAGTTTATCCTCTTAAAACACGCTGTTCCGTCTACGGGACGGGACAGATGTTAGGAGGTCTTCTGAATGTTTTAAACAGCAACCCTTAAACTTATATATCCATTCCGTGCAATGTTAGAAAGCTTAGATTGTCCTGATTCATTCAAGACCACTCACACATTGTATGGTTGCTCACAGCCGTAATAGTATTAGCGATTAGCTCGGCTAGCCACTCAGCTAAAGTAAGAACAGCTATAATGCTACATACCTTCAAAGTCTTCCCTTTATCCACAACGATCATCTTATGACTCAGGACTTTCTGTACAGCTCGCCAAGTATCCATTCTGCTGAAATATGAAATCCGTTTCCATAAAACTGGAATATTTTCCTCAATATGTCAACATTTATTTAGTCTAACACGTAACGTAATAACACAAATAACAAACCATATGCGGTCCGTTTACGTCATTTCCGGACCTGCACGTCCATCTCAGAGTACACGTGACTAGATGTTTACAACCGTGAGCCTCTTCTGCTTCTGACGACACCACTCACCAGCCAATCAGTGCTCAGGCAGTACATGCCTCCAAAGCCAATGAGGACATGTGACCGACGACAACGACAACGTGGCTTTGATTGACAGCTGTTCCAGCCTATGGAAATATTCAGTGAAATGAAGTTGATAACCTTTTAGCCAATAGTCTGAGGTTTCCAACGGTGTATGACGTCGTTTAGGCTAAAAACATAAAAAATAGGGGCGTGTATTAAGAGGCCAGCTCGGGGCCCCAGGCAATTGCTTGGTTTGCCTGTCCTGTTGCGACGGGCCTGTGTCTCTTAAGTGGAATTGAACTCCAGAATGTTGTGGAAATGCAACCTGCAGCACTGAGTGAAGGCACATTGGCCTACAGTCTGGCACGTATAAACACCCAGCCAGTGGTGACCTGCTGTCCTTCTTTATTAACCAGTTGGTCTCTCTGTGGTGGAGAAGAAAGACTTTCACATTTCAAAACATGTTTTGTTTATTGCACTGTACTTCACTTGGATGTTTGACCTTCATTGTGAATAGTGATGTACTGTATGTGCAGAGTTTGACAATAGAAGGTGGTTTATTTATTGGTCATTAATTTTAACCTGAAATCTGAGATATGTGCATGTATGAGCACCATTTTGTGATATTGCAAGAAGTCTGGAAGCCAATCCTGGTCAAATGTGCAACTTATACAAGTGAGATGTGGAGACTTGAAACCTCTGCTACACATACACTGACGATGGACTTTATGGTGAAGAGATTGTGGATTTTTATTGAGGGAGCAGTAGATGTATTTTTAGGAATGTTAGGTAATTGAACTTCTCTGTTGAAAAAACACATATTTGACACAAACTATATATCTGGAGTATCTTTATTTGTCTAAATATTGTAAAAATAGATTTCGGTGCAAAAAATGTTAATTTTAAATATACTTTAGTTGAAGCCCCCCTCAACTCAAAAAAATGTGTTTTGTAGAGTACCTATGAATAGCATTTGTGTATACAGTATACAGAGGTGGACTTTTCAGTGATTTGGGAGACATCTTGTGTCCAACAGTTTTGAAACAAGAAATATTTGCATATTCATAGATTATGGGATTTTAAATGAAGGAGATTTTTGTGTGGAAAAACTATGAGGCAAATTATTATTCAAATAATTTTATGCACATCTTGTCATGTCAAGATGTGATCTTTCAATGTGTTGTGCAAATAAAATAAACATAAATCAACTTGTGAGTCAGCTGAAGAGCTTTTTTTTTAATTATTACTAATTTTTAACAGCGTTAGTAGTAGCAAGTCATACAGTATTGGTATGATTAGTAACCATAGCACCAGAATCAATCATTCATTTCTTTTATACAGGCTACATACATGCTGTAGGTACATATGATTCTTAAAAACATCTTTGGATAAAGCATGGCAAACAAACACACAGTTTCTCTATTCAGTACCAATGCCCATTCAGTATTTAGCACACTGTTTACAATTCAAGTATGAATATTAAAAATACACATATATCATAAGTTACAATTCTTAACGGTTATTACAAAAAACCCCAAAAAAAACAAAAACAGGATTACATTTCTACAAAATTTATGGCACATAGTGCATCAAGTATTCTTTAAATTTCTGATACAGACCTCATAGCACAATTGACCATCATAAAATAAATGATAGCCAAAGGTTTTCTAGCTGCTCATTGACTTATTTTTTTATTTTTTTTCAGCCATTCTTTAAATCAAAAGAAGCTGCATTGTCTGAGAAGAAAAAAGAAAGTCGAATCTGCATCTATCCTCTAACTTTGGTTAAAGCTTAACATCAACATACCAGCATGTTAGGTTGCATAATATACAAAGTTGTAGTAGTGGTCATGGTAAAAGTCAGTCATGATGAGTGAAGTTCTACTCAAGGGCAGATGTAGTGATTTATCTGCTGTATCAGGCAACCTTGCACCTAGATTTTCAGCTACATTAATTAGAGGATCGTGACATGCTTTAAAGGCAGATCCTACATCTGCTGGAGAGAACTGAAGCTCTGCCACAGTGATTATTATTCCCAAAGCCAGTGTTTTCCTTCTTAAGATTAGAGGTAATTCTAGGAGTTCAAAAGCACCATTCAAAAGCTCCTTTTTTAAGGTTAGTGGTTATACACTACAAATAGTAGTAAGCTAATACCTTTTTTTTAAGTGAAGCAAACAAAGGACAAAAAAAAAACAGACAATGGCTTCACTGTCGGTAGTAGTCATTGTACCTTAAAACATGGAACATACCTACAAATCATTACAGAATAAATATGCTTGAACATAAATATATTACAACACATATCTCAGTAGAGTATGGTTTGTGAGAGGTAGGTGTTGCAGGTACCTACAGTAGGCCCACTGACGGGTGTGAGGAGAGACATCACACCTGATACTGTGTCACGGTGTAACAGATGAGAACTTGTCTGTGTGAAGACATTAAAGAAAAATACAAACTAAAAAAAAAAATCTAAAATGAAAAGCCACATTAAACTTTTCCCGACCGCACTAGTGTTTAACCGTCTCTGTTAGTGAGTAGACTTTATATGCAGTTTTCAGTAGTTTTGTGCAATACCTGACAACAGGTGACACCAAACAGGCTCTAGAAATATATAATGAAAACTAAAATAATCTGTAATTGTTCTAAAGACTCCTAATGCATCAAAGTTTGACCTTTGACTTAAGGCAGGTTTGGAGGGATGTCAGTAGTTATCAGTAGTTTTTCTCAAGCCTTAAATAATTTTTTGATGTTTCAGGTAATATGGTTATTTGTTTCCTTTCTGAGAGTTAGAAGATTGATACCAGCTTCATATCTGTATGGTAAGTATGATGCTTTCTCCAGCGGCCGGTTAGCTTAGTTTAGCATAAAGACTGATGGCAGGGGGAATAGCTAGCCTGGCTCAATTCAAAGAGAGATACAATTCCATTTTTGCTCCAGGAAGTTATTGTGCCCTTTGTTAGAGCTGCCAGTAAGTGGGATTTGTTACTTTAAGAGAGAGAGCTAGGCTAGCTGTTTCCAGTTTTTAAGCTAAGCTAACCAGCTTGCTGTGGCATCATATTTACCACAAATAGAATTTGTTCTTGTATTATTAATTTTCTGCACTGGCTTAATGGTGTACATAAGAAACTAGCACGTCCATCCCTTACATACTATTCAAATGTCCAGCAACGATTATTAATACATACATAACTTATACTGGTATATTGTTTCATTGAAGTCAGTAGTATAAGAGACAACAAAATCCTTACAGTGTACCTGTAAATATGTATATAATCATATTTGAAACATACAACAAGATTATTTCCAGGCACTCCATGATAAAATTCTGGAAACTACTCTTATCAACAGAAAACACTTCATTTGACAGAAAACAATATGTAATTTTTTAAAGATGAAAATATCTCATTTAATGGGAGAAGTTCTGTTAAGTTTTTCTACTGTACGTGTAGTTGCTTTCCCAGTGTTTTTAAGTATTGTATCCCTTTGTATGCTAAAAATGCTTAACAGTGTCAGAGGAAGAAAACATTTTAGATTCCAATGCGCAGACGTGTTTGATTACTTTGCAACACTGTTGGCAAGTAGATATACTGTAGCTGGCTCCTATTTAGAGTTAGCAGTTTGGATGAAGGCCCTAACATTGGCCCTGTAGTACCGAACAATACATAGTGTCTTGCCTGTTTTAGCTGCCATTTGGGAAATGAACTGGTGATGTTATTGTAGGATGATTACATTTAGAAGTTCTTCCACCACACTTAAAAATGACTATGGGGTCCAACAAATCACTATTATTGCATGTTCTTGGTTACTGTCTTCAGGTTGATTTAGGGGTTTGGTCTCTGCATGGCCCTTACTGGACTTGGAGGAGTAGGCCGTTGTGAGCCTGGGGAATGCACTTCCCACAGAAACCACCACAGCGACCGTAGATTCTTGTCCCATCCTACGGACGGGGACAAATGAGAGAGGAATGAGTGGGCAAAGGGGAACTTTTTACAGAGCTTCATAAATGTCACTGGGGATTCCTCCTCAGTGAATCAGACAGAAATACAAGACAATACTTCAGATGACAAGACCCAACACAAAGCACAATTACACTCTAGTTAAACGACATTCATAACAAATTCCATTACAAAAGGAAAGTACTGATAATACAGTATTTAACATTTTCTAATTATCCATGAAAAGACCTAAACCAAGAATAAATTGATCCTCCTAAGTTTTGACTGTGTAGCTTGATACAGTATAGCTTATTCCTCTGTGCCATGAATGAGTCATGCTGTTGCACTCAGTGACATGTTCCTTCATTATGATAAACATGAGGACTGTAGTTTATTTTGAGTTGACGCTACATAAATCGTCCTGGTGCAGCAAATACTCACTTGTGCACTCAATTTGTGTCAATTGATGCCTGAAAATGGTCCCTAAAAATGCACTGTTTACTCCTGCTTGAATAATATTTACTGAAAGTACAATACCCAGCTGTTTAGGAAGTTACTTAACCTTATAAAACATGAAACAGTATATTTTTAAGATGTTTTTTCGGATTTACATCCTCAGAAAACAATGTGCTTATGAAAGGATTAACACATTGTTGGTTTAACTCACACAAATATAGAATAGCACATTTTGTCCTTTAAGAGCTACAGTACATAGCATAATCTAGTGCAAAAGACAAACATTATATATTACTACTGCTGCTTCTTACCTCAGATCTGTGGACTTTGACGGAAACATAGTTGCCCTGAGATGTCCATTTGGTGGCCTCAGCCACTTTGAGGCCAGTGCCAATCAGATTAATGCTGAACTGACCCTGTGAACACACATCAGACTTGAGTTTTTACTGAGTGGTTATTTAACCAGGAATGTCAAGAACGAACTAGCAATGGTTTTTGGAAATAGCTCTGGAAGATTTGCGGCTTAAACACAAACTAAAGGTACACAGTCAGATCAGCATCTCCATTAGAGTAATGGAGCAGATCAAGTTATTGCATCAGACCCAGGTAATTATAGGAGCAGATCACACATTTATATACTGCCATGAGGCCATGATGAACAGTATTTCACTGACCTGTGGACACTTGGCTGCACTGTAACAATCTCCCGCTGTAGCAAAAGGCACAGGTCGCCCAAGAAGAGTATGGGAAAACTGGAGGTCTGTGACTGTTAAACAGCAAAGATACAAATCTAGAGTCACAATTTGCAACAGCAGAAGTAAACATGGAGTGAAGACAGCTGCTTTAAGGTAAATAACCACACGGAACATCACTAAGCACAGTTTATGCAATTACATTTCATTGCAGGGTTGATGTCACTTCACTGTCACATTGCCAGATGTTTTAGTTTTTAGTTTTTTGCATCTCACATAGCGTTGGGATTCAAATCTGTATCCAGTAACAAACCTTATTAAAGAATCTGAATTATTTTACGTACCTTATCAACTCCATTTAGGTTTAGCATTCAACTATTTTAAGTAACAGAGTTTCAGATAAAGTCATATTTTTTAAGAATTAAAAAGACTTAAAATTAAGTTCATGTACTATGTATCTTTTAATGTAATGACTACCTGAATGTTTTGTGCATTGCTTCTACAAAAAAAAAGAGATACAAATATTCCTGGACGCAAAAAGAAAACACTTTTATGAACACAATTCCACTTATGTATCCTGTCTAAGAGTGAACTGGTTATGCACATAAAATGTTTGATTAACATTTGAATTTACCCTGTTTTTCACTGAGTGTCCTCTTTAGTATTTCCAATTTTCATTTTCCCCTATGTTGTCACACATAATAACCATGACCAGCACCTTTTTGTTCCCCTCACTTCATATTGCCTGTATGAAATGATGATAAAGTTCACGGGATGCACAAGGCACATAAAAGCAGTGCTTCTTCATAATCTTTCTTTCATCTTGAACTCATTACCCCCCAAACCCCCAGCCCTCTTCAAACCGCCTGAAAGCCAAATGAGTACCATGCAGGGTGGGAAGGGTGGGAACATGTGCTGTCAGGACTCAGACCAGATGAAGAGGATAGGAAGATGACTATGTAGGTTATAATCCAACTTCCCCTCTAAGCACACACACACACACACACACACACACACACACACAAACACACACACACACACACACACACACACACACACACTGTGTGTACAGAATACACTAATCCACATACTCTCATCAAAGGCATACTTGGACACAACAGGGAAGGTTGGGCTGGCTATAATAATGAGCAATATGGCCTGAAGATGTGTGTGTAAAAGTGTGAGTGTCTTTATGTGAATGTGTGATTGCTTACAAGCTAGTGTGAGAGTTTGATATTAATGCAATCACATTCACAGGTGTGTGTGCTTGCACTGTGCGCTTGTGTCCTTAGTCTTCTTGGATATGCTCACCAAGGAAATATGTGCTTGGCAGCACTATAGTCTATATGTGCTTAAGAGTAGGCACACATATCTGTGCATTCCTTTATTCTCATGCTCACATGTTTGCACTAAGAGGCCCAGTTTATTCAAGTCGCCTTGTGATGTGAAAATGGTGCGCTGAAAGGTCATTATTTGGATTCCAGTAGAAAGAGTGTGGAAAAAGGCACATAGTGCATTTGGACAGGCCAGGCTTTAGAATGTGGAATTATTAAACACTATGGGACAAGGCGTCAGGGGGTTTATAACAACACTGATGTGTGGTCTTATTACAACAAACAACGTAAGGCAATCACACAGTAATTACGCACTCATTATCCTCAGGGAGCTCAGGTCCAGACGAACTTTATGGAACAGTGTGTATCCTGCTGCTGAGTAGTCATTCCTGCAGTTACAGTCCTGTCTTCGGCTGCCATTATACGGGCATTCAAAGGGGTTCAGCAATCTTTGGTGTAAGGACAATTACTGTTAAGATTTATTTAGGACAAACACACAAATCTGAATAGTCTTCAAATACTGCATTTTATGCACCTGGTATTTAAGGAAGTACAATAATGCTGTACAAATTACACAATATTATCCAACACTCCACTGAGTCATGGCTCAAGTGGCTATCCATCACCACTAGATTATACACACCTGTGCCCATACACCTCAGAGTAGTTGTCTGTCTGACCGCTGCGCAAGGTCACATACTCCTTGGGGAAATCAGTCTGCATCTCAGCACAGTAAATCTAAAGCCAAGCACATTGAGACAATAGATGAGAGCCTGTGAGGAAGCAGCAGGTTGAGTCATGAAGTGTGACAGAGCGACTCTGACAGAACAGACACACCTGTAGGATCCGGGAATTGACTTTGAGATAATATTCCCCATCTATCCTCACACCCTTTTTCATCTGGACCTCACGGCAGGAAGTGAACAACTGGCCTAAGAGAAAAAACATGAAGGAAGGGGATTTTAGTGCAACAGTAAGGAAATGAGAGACAAATCTTTGACAATGAGGTTTGCCACTGCCATAAATCTGTTATCAGCAAATGCCATAAAGAGCAAAACTAATGGAGCCATGTGGTAGTTGAGGGAGGTGCAGAAGTCATTTTATAGTTACATGTCTCATATACCATTCAATCATATGTGTAATCATCTACCTCCAGCCTCCCCTTGTATAAGCATTTAATTGTCAATTTTTTTTCTTTTAAAGGTCCCATATTGTAGAGATTTCTATTTTCTTTTTTGATTACAAAGCAGGTCTAGGTGCTATATGAATAATGTCAAAATATCAAAACGCTCAGTCCAAAGAGAAATGTACACAGCTTGTATTCACAAACTGTGCCTTTAAACAAGCAGTTTGGACCTCTGTAAGGCTGTGATGGATAACATTATTCTCAGTAGTGGACATTTACCTGTGAGTTTTACCCAGAGCCCTGTTTTTAACTGCTATTTTCTTTCTAAATGAGAGCTGATGTAAATGTCTCATTATTGGTGTTACCTTCTCTCTTTTCCCAGTGCTATAGACGGCATATCACACTGATTAGCTAATTAGTATTAATACTTGACTGCAGTACTGGCCGTCACCCGAGCATATCATTTTAATTTCGACAGCGCCCGACTTGGCAGAAACCAAGTTAGGAATAAACAGCACAATGTGTCGAAACATCTGAAATGTGGGCGCGAACCTGCTTGCAGTCAGCTTTTACAGTATTTGCAAGTTCATTATAAAGAAAGATTTGGCTCCAGCACTGATTCCTGAGGCATTCTAACGGACTGTAGACATCACAGTTTGTAGAAAACTGCTAACTGTCTATTTATTGTTCCATAAAGTAATCACCCCAAGAGTGGAGATTGCTGTTCTGCCTAATGTGTTAAAACAAAGCATAAAGTTGAGTTTCTATAAACACACCGCACACAGCACAGTCGATTTAATACCATTACTCTACACATTCCTGGTTGGCAGTAATCACTACATGGATAAGAAAGGAGAAAAGAAATGTGTTTGACTCACATTCTCTGTCTTGGCATGCAGCTTGAGACTCAGGTCTTTCTGAAGGACGGCAGTGTTTTGACAGATGACCTTTGGAGGTCACACACTCCACTCTGCGCTCCATCACTCCTGCCCCACAGGTCTGCGAGCACTGGTATAAATACAAATACACACAAAAACATTCACACATACAATAAAACAGTTTCACAAACAAGCTGCAGCAGCCTGATTCAAAATTCACAGATGAGATTTATAATCAAGTCATCAAAAGCGATTTCTGTTTCACCTTGCTCCATGGGCCAACTTTCCAATAGGATGTGTATGGACAGTCCCTGAGAAGGCACGGTCGGGTGCCAGGAGGGTGAGGCTCCACACAGTGGGTGCTAGCAGAGGAGGACTGGGCAGCATACTGGCGGTGAGCCTGAGAGGAAGGCATCATGGAGCAGGAGACAATACGCTGCTGGTAGCCCACACCACAGCTGGCAGAGCACTAAGCCACACACACATACATTGAAAGTTTAATAACACTACAATGTGTAAAGGTTTGTACAGAGCAGTAGTAATATTAAATGCAGAGGTTGATTTCTTGATTTGGGCTTCAATGGTATCTATTAATGAGAATCTATAATCTGACTGATAAGATGTTTGGGCATTGCATAGTGGCACAACCTCATATGTGCTACATGAACAAAGTAAATGTATAATTGCATTCTTACCTGTGACCATTCCCCTGTGATCCACATATAGTGGCAGGGAGCTCCTTTGCACAGCTGGTGTGATGGAGGCTTGGATGATGGCTCACAATAATCAACCTGGGCAGGGGTCATCCCTGGGCCCCTACACCCCACCTTCCTGCTTCTCATGCCTTCTCCACAGGTTGCATTACACTGGAAGGAAATCAAGAACAGGGAGAAGTCAGTAAAAGCAAAGACGAGTTAGCAGAGGGGGGGCAGTGTTGTACTTTCAGCAAAATTACTGACTTCTCAGACCCCTGCTCACTGCCTCTTTAGCTCTCCAGATGGCCATGAATGGACACTCCTTTTGTAGAGACTTGCACAAGTACTGTAGAGTGTTTTAATTCCTGTTCAATTATTCCACTTTCTTTCAAGGATACAAAACCTAATATGTGCTCTGCTTGACAATGTTACCATGACAGATGAAATTTAAGCTGTTTTCCTTCAGGACCAGTGATGCTTTATATGACCATTTTAACTGTGAAAGAAAGGAGGTTGTAAGTTCTCGAGGCAACACAGACAGGAATCTGAACACTTCAAACATTCCTGCAGTAGGAGGATACAGTGCGAAGTCCCTGCATGGTGCCCCTCTTTCATGCCTCTCTTTTGAGGACAAAGCACGGGACATTAAAGAAAGATGAACCACCAACAAAAAAAAAACAAAAAAACAAACAGTCTGCTAGCGTGACACAGAACAGCAGGACAAAAGGGATGATGGCCATGAGCACTTGATATGATTTACCCACTGATGGTAATCATCAAAGCCCACATGACTGACAGAAGAGCACAAGAGTACCTGCAGGTTGTCGGTTTAATGATGCAAAGAAAGAGAGCGGAGTTCTCAGCCAATAAAAACCTTAATAACACCTTAACATCTGTACATCTGTCACACACAGGGAAAGCAGGTGGGGGCAGGGGGTGGGGGGGGGTTGTTGTAGGTAGGAAGAGGAAGTAAAATGGGAGTTTCTACTTACTTCCTCCCATTCACCAGCAACCCAAGTGTAATGGGTGCATTCTGCAGTTTGGCAGGGCCGCATGACAGCAGGACGTGTGTGAGCATCACATAGATCCCCTCTGACCTTTCCAGTGCCTTTTAGCCTGCAGTAGACATCTCGGTTCTGAACTCCAACTCCACAGGTGACAGAACACTAGTAGAACACACACAAAGCACATCTGACTGAGAAAAAGACAAACTGGAGTTCAATGCATGTTTCTTTCTATAAGTATGCTGCCTATATTAATGGCATTCAAACATCACTGATTTTACAATTGACGCACCATTTACTTGTCGGGATAAGTAGTACTTAGCTAATGAAAGTTTTGTATAATTGTGGGGATTTGAAGGGAGCTTTCCAAAGTTTGGCCTTAGAGATTTCACATTTTTCAAACAAAGTCTGCAATTCAAACTGAAAGTGTGGAGTTTAAACAAGTGGGCTTTTACGAGGCACGAGGGTATAATGCAAGGCATATCTGTATTGCACTATGAGAAATGCAAGTTTTGTGTTTTTGTAGCTTGAGGTACAGGAGGGACAAGTATATCGTGGGTCATCCAGCTTCATGGAATTTTGTAGAAGTTCGGGGTTCATTGGGGTTCCCCTTTAAAGTGATATTACTTAACTTTTTATCACCTTCAGCCAAAATGGCCACAATGTGGCAATTACAGGATAATGATCTTTTCAATTCCCTTCATTTCCTAAGAGTCTCTTGAGTTAGTTACCCCAGTGGCCAGCTGTCCTACTGCAGTAGGAAAAAGCCCCTGTGGTCTGAAATGGTTTTCCTTAAAGACCATAATTATAAAAGACTGTAAATTTGTTGACAGGACATTCCTTACTTTAAACAAGTCAAAGTAAATGGGACTCTTTTTGTTATTAAAGTTCATATATTTGTTAAACTATATTATTTGTTATATTTGTTAAACTTTTCCAAAAGCTAGAAAAGACACTTTTATACGCTTGGTGTCATTTTAATATAAAGTCTATAGCACATGTGCTAGGTCAGCAACTTTCAATGGGGTGCATGGTCAAGGTTAACCTTGTAATATATCCAATATCCAGCTCTTCAAGTGCATTCATAATGGAATTACTAAAACCACTGAAATGTTCATCTGTGGCATGCTAAAACATAGTGTAATGGTAGCACTAGAAGAAGTGTCATAAAGTCAGAGAAATTACTCGGTAATGTTAATTAAACAAAATCTATCTATAGTTTGCCTTAAGCTGCTGATCATACCTGACCAAAAAGGGCTAAAGCAGCAAAACCTTTAAGTGGATTAAATCAAGCAAAGGTAATTGCTTATGAACTGCAGCTGTTGTTTGAAAAAGGAGGATTGACTTATTTTCTTCTTGGAAGAGCTATGCAGTCCTAGTTTAACTTGATATTATTTCAAAGTGTCTGCAGTGTCTAACCCTGTTATAATGCTCCTGAACAATATACTTTTATACATACATCTAAAACCAGTTTGCCGCTCTCTGTGAGCCATATAGGTAGGAATCACACAAAGGTCTATCTCAAAAATCTCTTTGATGTGCTTTGAGAAACATACCTGCATACTGAGAAAGTATAGTATGGCTTGAGCTGATCAAGCTGATTTCTGTCTGACTCTCCTACAGACCTCAAAGAACAGTGCCCGGCCTCAGCAATTTTACATAGTCAGAAAATCTATGCATTCTACAGCAGGTATCAAATTTCCTAAAACTTCCAGATGTATTTGTGTTACTCGTTTCTCATTGTGATTGCATGTTATCATTGCAGACTGTGTGGTTGAATGTGAAGGGTCAAGTCCTTGAGTTTGGAAAGAGAACAAAAAGCACCAGAGGAAATCTGACCTTCAAATCAAAAAGTGTCCTGTTCTAAAATCTTACAAAGCCTGAAAATGGAACCTGCTGTTTAAGTGATTATACGCAATGCTAACTGCTACAGGTAAAGAAACCTGATTCTGTGTTCTAGCAAAAAACCAAGAGATGGTGGGGACATCATGAAACTATAGATGAAAAGTGAGACTATTTCATGATTTCTTAAGAGTGTTGAGTGTGCAGCTCCAGACTTTAAAGGGTTAGTTGACCCAAATTATAAAGCATATTTTCTCAGTTACATCTACCAGTATCCAGCCAGAGTATCCAGATACCAAACAGGTTTTGAAATATGAACACCATATCAGAGAGTTCCACCGTAACTTCAATTGAGGTCAATGCAGTTTTATTTGTGCTGAACACAGAACTGAAAAATAAATTATAAACATTCAGCATGAATATCCAGAAACAATGTAATTGTAAGGGTTTTAATGGGAGTGCTTTCTATCGAAATTTCCTTAAAAGCTATGTTGACACTGACAGCATGCTTTGTGGATTATTCAAACTAACAGAGCCACTGTTTTGTACAGAGATGTTGCTGTTTTGATGAAATACGCCAAATAAAATTGCATTTACCTCCAATGCATGAGGGTAGAGGCAGATTTTTCAGAGATTGATATTGGGAAAAAAACATGAAACCAAAACTCTCTAGCTAAGACATAAGTCACAAAATATATTTTTTACAATTTGGGAGAAGCGACTCTCTTCCTGCAATTTACAATATTACAATGTAAATATGTGTATAATCAGTATAACAAGCAGCCAGTAAGAAAGAGGAGAATGATTCTTATGTCCTTGGCTCAAAGGGCAGCCCACACCCCCTCTGCTCAACTAACATTACACCCCCCATCAGAGGTGACTGAGAGGGCTGGGTAGCTATGGAATAACTCAAATAGTGGGTGCTGAGGTTTCAAAGTTGTCACATGCATGGATATTAAGATATAAAACATGTCTTTATGCTCTAGTTGAGGATTTCATGGTTGCTGGTGGTATGTGGAGGAAGATGATTGCTTCCAGACTTCAGGGAAAGAGGGAGAAGGGAGGGAGGAGAACACCCTCAAAGAGTGGGGAGTGGCAGGAGTCTTGTGGAGGGAGGCAAATGTGGGTCTTCGTGGACCTTTTGGGATTTAACAGTTACTTGGCAAGAAGGAGAGAGATCACGCAGGAGATGAAAAGTTTGTTTTGACATTATTGTGGAAGAAATGGGTAATCAGAAAACACAGTATAACTAAAAGGTCTGAAAGAAAGACTGAATATATGGATGACAACCACCTTGAGATACATTTAAATTTCTATGTGTGTATTCTGTGCTTTTGAAGAACCAGTGTGCGTGTTCCTTTAAGACAAAGGACATGACAAAGTATTCCTCTTTTCAGTTTGATCTATGACTGTGAGTTTAAACATTTTTGTCACTGTAGCATGACTTTGAGCCAAAACTGTGTTGCTGTTATATGCATAGCCCCTTGGTGGCAGATACCATAGCTGTGTGGTTGGCCCCACAATGACTGTGACCTCACCCCCCCCTAGCGACTCCTCTATGTACGGCCTTTGCCCTGCAAGTGTCTGATTGCACAAGTCTACAATGGTACTGTACAGGAACCTGCCGTGCTTCGGGACCTGTGTCATTCTTAACACCATGCTTTCATCTGTATGGGAGGTCGAGCTCGACTGCAACAGCTGCAACTCTGGATCTCCATGTTTACTGTGTTTCATGAACTTACCTCATTATGAATTTGAGCTACAAACAAAATCTTTAGAAGATTTAGTGTATGGAAGGTTTTTTTTGTGTGTCATGCAACACTAATGCAGAAATTGTTTTTGAAACATGCTTGTAGGTGTGCGGTCGATACATAAAGCTGAAGATTACACTACATTACAACTAAATATTTCTGAATATTTAAAACCACTACATAAACAGTTTTTTAAATCCTGCCTGTGGTGTCTAGCTCACACTTGAGGAAATGACACATTGCTCTTGAACAAGAATAAACTAAGTGATGATTGGACAGGTGCTCTGTGTGTACATGTCCTCCATCTGCAACCTCTGGGAAACATTCTGCTTTGTTTGTGTTTCAGCTACTAGCAGCAGTTACAGTTTGCGTGGTCCGTGAGAGGCCCAGGCTATTTTGTAAAAGCCAGAGGAGACAGTGGGAAGAGTATGCATACCTCTCTCCACCTGTTCGCCTTCCAACTGGGGCATCCTCGGGTCCGGCAGGCCTTCTGCGTCCGTGGCCGAGGAAGATGACTGCAGCGCTCCTCTTCTATTTTGGTTTGGTTCTGATAAACACAGGCAATCTCCCGTAGCTTGGTCCCCCGACCACAACTCACCGAACACTGGAGAGTGAATGGGAGAGCAGAACAAAAGAAAAGAAGGCATAGTGCTTTAGGGAATGCTGTGCAGTTGCAATAAGTTATTACAAATGCCTCAAAATGGTCACATAATACAGTTTTGTTATTCAATAATGATTTTCAAACTGCACCCTTTTTGGGAATTTCTTAATCACATTAAGTAAAGTAGAACCAGAAAAAACATAACGCAATTATATGCCTGCTGTGAGCTATGTCTTTTCTTCTGTACAGCACTTTGGTCCACTGTGGTTGTTTTAAAGTGCTTAACAAATAAAGTTGGATTGGATTAGATTGGATACAATTAAGTAGTCCCACTGAAAAGTGTTGATAGTGAGGTACTGGATTATTCAGGGTAATGCGGATGCTGTTTCTTTAAATCATTTTTTTGTTTTTATATGTTAAATTTGTTTAAATACATTTTCAATGCAACAAAATTCCATTCAACTCCATTAGGCACAAAGCAAAAATTATGCGTAGATTCCGCTGCCATGCAGATACCATATACCAGCTTGCTTTCTGTAATTTGAGTAAACTAACACTTTATGAAAATAGACATAAAGAGTATTACCTAAACTTGGACAGGAAACGCGGGAATATAACAAAATGTTTCTCTCAGTATTACATATACAGGATTTAGACCTCAACACAAGCGCACTCGCTACAACCAATAGCTTCCTTGTTGCATTTCATGGCCAAGTGAACACACTGCAAACAAATTTCGGCTAAACAACCTAAATGGATTTCACCAAAACCCTTTGTCAAACACTCACACGCTGATGGAATGCAGCCAACTATTTAACCTGTAAACAGAGGAATTACTTTTAGGGCTGCTGTAGAGCTGCTGCTGTAGAGCTGATGATGCAGAGTGAAACACAGATGCATGCGCACGGTGAGACTATCATCTGGTATCAATAAGGAACTTAGAAATACTTCAGGAAAGCTAGCGAGACGACGACGAAGGAGGAGGAAAAAAAAAACAATGAATAAAAACCAGACACCCTGATGAAAGCCCTGAAAAGGCCTTTGCCCGAGATGGTAGATGAAAATATTCTAGAGTATTCGGTCCACATTGGACCAGACAGCAATTAGGGTGCCCGCTATTTCTGCTTGACGAGTGAGCGCCCCTATACAAAGCCACTCTAAAATGGGGTGCTGGAATAGAATACACAAGACAAGGAGAGTTGCATTTTGTCTTACCATATTTTCCAGTCCAGATAATAAACATAATATTGCATTGTCCTCTAATTATGATCTCAGAATGTTGCATAACACCAAATGCATAATTTTTTTCCCCTGAGTGCTCATGGTACCGATCATACTACAGATGACCGTGGAAAGAAAGAACCTATATTGGAGATATGTCTCAAGCTTCTTTTCTATGAGCTTAAAGACTTTTTCGACTGTTAAATAATTCTAGTGATCCAGGTTTAAGTTGGCTCTCTATCCATCTCAACCCTTCAAACAAACCTTCACCTCCTGCCTTTTCTTCTAAAGTTTGGTGCAGGCAGTGGTTGACACTACACACACATGCATCATACACATTGTAATTACAGAGGCATTTTAAACACAGGGTTGGCTCAGCTGACGAAGAACATCAAAGCCAAGCCAGAGCTGAGTGACAGGCCCTGAGCATGGCAGATTCCCACTGCACACTCACTCAAAAATGATAACAGAACTCCCTCTACCTCAGACAAGAGCAGAGACAGGCAAACATGTTGAGGGAGTGATGAGGGGGACTAGCCCCTCCTTCCTGCTGTAAAAGAAGGAGGGGAAAAAAAGGGAGGAAGAAGGGAGAAAACGCAGCCATACAGGCTATGCTGTCCCAGCTGAACTGTATCTGCATTTAACGGTGGGAGAAAATACACTATATGGCAATGTGCTCCTCCCTCTACCCTGCCAACCTCATCTGTCAGTCATTAGTTAATCAGGGCTGGTAATGCTGAGCACAGAGAGCTGGCACAGCGCGTGGGACCAGAGGACAGCTTCACCTCTGAGAGCAAGAAGAGGGCAAGGACTCAGGGACCTCCGCTTCAACGATCGACAGCTGGGTTGCTTCACTCACCAGCACCCACTCAGGTAAGACTATTCCACTTGCCGCTTACTTTCAGCTGCTGTGTGTGACAACTCACTGTCTAGCTGCTTTCTTCTCATCTCCTTAAAATTGGCGGTGCATACATTGCCTACATTTTAATGTGGATATGTGTTTTTTCTTTGGAAACTGTCAGACTACTGATCTCATATTAGGGTGATACAGTACATTTTACTTCTTTATATGTAATGTCAAATTTGAAGCGGTTTGTGGCCTGTTGTTAGCTTTAAATGCTGCTGAGGTATACTGATTTTTTTAACATAAATTAAAATTCTGCAAGTCACTTTAACATGAGGGAAAAAAAAACAACACATAAATCAAAGGGGTCACATGGGGAATGAGAAACACTCAGAGAAACAGATTTGCCCTCCTACATTGTACCAGCAATTAATTTCACATGATTAGGTGGCTTAAATCTAGTATAATCCGAAGTGGTTCATCTAGGCATAATGTGGATTACCATAAAATGGAATGACTCAATCGGTTTAAGTGTGGCAAAAAGTTTAAAGGCAGCCATGTGAAACAGCTCTTGTGAAGAGTTCCCTCAAGAAGAGCAAAAGTTCTGCAGAAAAAGACATAATTGATATCTAAAACTATTCATAATGAACAAGTTGGTTTTAATTGTTCTGCTGAATTGCTTCAGGGCAGCATTCTTGATGTGATAGAGTTTCACAGTTCTTGAACAAATCATATAATTGAGTGTTAAATCAGATCCAGTTCATTCATGGCTTGTCTGTGTGCTATAAAACTATAAAACATCCCAGGGCGTTTTAAGCAGAGATGTCTGATTTTGATTTAAATCAATAAAATATAATTCATTACAGATGCATTTTAACAGGATAACAAACTGATATTAGATACTACTTACCCCCCGCCCCCCCCCCCCCCTTTTTTTTTTTTACCACCAATGTCTTTGTCTAGGACTGCCTAGATGACCCCACCCACTACTTGACTGCAAACAGGTAAGCCAATAGGACAAATGGAAACTGTTAGGTATCCAAGAGAAACTTGTCTAGAGTTGAAATATCTGTCACTCAGCCAATATTGCAATCAAAGCAGATAATATTGTACATCACCTTACAGAGAGGGTAAATTCCACAAAACCAACATACCACTTTGGCTCAGATCAAAACTGCTTTTAGAATGTGCATTTACACAAAGGCTTCAAGCATGTATGAAAACATCCATTACTGTAAAAACTATAATTATGCTATAAAAGGTTTTTTTGGTGATAAAAGTAAACATAAGCATTTTGTAAACCCTGGTTAATGTTGGATCTGACCAATAAAAAGACACTCTTATGCATCAGTCTTGCCAAAATGTCAGATTTTGGCAGATTAGAGATGAAGATAAACTATCATGTGTTTAACATTGTTGTTTGAAAGGCTGGTTTATTATTTAATTTTGGCCTATTCCTTAGCCATTATGATGATGTCCTACAATATCATAAATATTTTGTATTATTAAATAGTGTCTGCTCTTAGGACTACAGCCAACATTTCAACGTTTTATGTCAAAAGAAATGATGCATTATATGTGAAAGTAAGCGGCAGCTAAAAGTCAAATTAGACCAAGATGAAAGTTTTTGTTGTATGCACGTTTATGTGGGGGTTATAAGTGAGACCATATCTTAAAATGTGAGCGCCAAGGTTGAATTCCAATCACATTGCAGCACGCTTGCAATGCAAGAGGATGGTAATACCAAGCATATGCTAACTGTAGTTACCCTGACTCTTCAAAGGAGCTCAGTGTTGACCCCGAGCAAGAACAAACTTGCAAGTTTAGACTGTGTGGTGGGAGACTAGAATTATACCCTGGACTACATGCTGTCAAGGTTGTGAGATACAGTATCTTTAAACAATGCTATCTGCTCCATGGGCAGCTATGCTTGTGCAAAATCTCAATTTATGGTGCAAAATATAATCTTTTCACCAAATGATGCAAGGAAGAAATGATAGATCGGAACTGAAAGCACTTTAAGATAGTGTCACGCCTTGTATTACAGCTCTATCAGTATCAGTGTGTTCTCTGGTTCATAGACTAAACTGCAGATCAGAAAAAGACGGAGACAAGAGGGAGGAAGATAAAGCATCACAGAACATTCAGGCTGCTTCTCTGTTCATGGTTTTGTTTTGCAGGGAGGTTTCAAAGACAGAAGTCAAAACAACATATGTTGTCAACATGGGAACAGCTGGTAAGAGAGGCGTCATGGGGCAGAGGAATGTCCAGAGTCATAGATCTTTTATCCAACAGGCCTAAATAGTCACTAAGACTTATTTGAAAGCAAGCAGAGGAGCGCTGTGAAATCCTATCATTTTTATGTCCAACACATCGCAGTCTAACTTCATCTATAATATATCTACAAGCTATTTTGAATTATGGAAATTATAAGATGTTCAAATATGGAAATTGTAAGATTAATTCAATAAAAACAAGTAAATGCAAAAATTACTACTGATACATTTCAGATGTGACAAGCTCATTTTTGCCAAATTAATTATCACAAAATGCAGTTGATTGTGTGAGGTGGAAATGACTTCCTGTCTCTGTCAGTGTAGTTCCTAACAGACTGTCAGCTGCAGGAACTGTAGCATGCTTTTGATTGGAGACGAAAAGTCAGCTAAAACTAAACTGCATATTCTTTGCTCCATGCCAAAGTATGACTTTGCCATCATGAAAGAGTTAAATAAACAACTGGTTGAGTAGGCATATACAGTTTCTTCAACACAGTTTCCCTTTTAAGTCAACACCACTCAGAGAAGATATACTAAGCAACCATAAGTCAAAACCAAATGACAAAACAGCTGAGTTTTTCCGTCTGTCTAAACATTCCACTGAGTGCTTTTTCCATTACCATGTTATACTGAAACATCCAGCACTGCTCAGATGAGTACTGTGGGGATGGGGGAAAAAACTAAACATTAAAGAAATGATTGAATACAGCAAATTCTTGAAAAACACAAACAGCAGGCCAGCCGTAAAGTCATAAAGCAGTGACCTTTGACACAGGACATCCAAGTCCAACTCCCTCTTCCTGCTAAATGTTATCCAGCTGCTTTTCTAATCTGTCATAGCAACCAGCTTGCCATAGCTTGCAGATGTGGCAGTATGGACAAGTTCAGAGAAGTGAAAGATCTTGCCCTTGGATTTACATTTACAAGAAAAAAAAGCAAATGATGCATGAAGAAGAAAATATTACAGTTTTAAAAATGTTTTTAATGGTGTAAACTGAAGTTCTTCAACTGCTGTGTGTGTGTGTGTGTGTGTGTGTGTGTGTGTGTGTGTGTGTGTGTGTGTGTGTGTGTGTGTGTGTGTGTGTCTCATTACCACGCACATCTCAAAGCACACACAGTATTTACAACATCCATTTTAGAGTAATACTATGGAGATTATATTTAACCTTTTTTTTGGTATTTACATGTAAATTATAGTGTTTACCAAAATGTTACTTTGTTTTACACTTTACCACCCCAACCACTTCCCCCACAGTGCCTCTTTAAGAAGCTCTACAAACCCTGTGCCTGGTCTCAGCCAAGTCCACAGATGGAAGTCTTGACAAAACAAAAAACTCACTCACTAAAAAACTTAGATAAACAAAAACAACAATCCCTAATGTACCTTGTTTGGTCAATTTATTTCCAGCACAGATTCTCGACAGTCTACAACATCAAGGACAAACATCAGGTTTAATTACCACTGCTCAGACTCAATAAGAGTTTTCCTAAGAAGCAAATACGTAATGCAGTGCAGTAATGTAAAAAACAGCGCCTATTTGACACTTAAAAAAATTGACGAAACAACAATCATCACAAATCATAAAAAAATATAGTGTGCAAAAACTTGAGGATGCATTTTCATTTGAATAAAAAAAGACTGAAAAACACTGCTACTTCAACAACTGACTGAACAGTGGTCCACAAATATGACGATGGACAAGAAAGAGTTGACCTGACAATAGCTAACTCACGTCAAGTACGGCACATGTAAAAAGTGAAGTGTGATTACTGTCTATAGTAGCTAAAACATTAGCAACTTCATGTTTGCATATATAAGAGGTCAAATGAATGACTCTTAGCTCCTTCTTACTTGAAGTGGTCAAGAACAATCTTGTGGGACACCCTATCTATCACAGCGTCTTCAATAGGAGGGAAAACGCTCTTTAACAGACATGACAAGTCCCACAAACTCCTTTTTACTCCTCCAACTCGATAGCATCAACTGGTCCAAACTGGACCAGGCCCCATCTAGTCTGAGGTGGCAGTCTCGTGCGAGAAGAACATACATTTACGTAGAGTATGAGAAGCAACTCCTACAGGCCTAAAAACACTTTATAATACTTGACAAGCAGGTTGAGGAGAAACAGACGCTCTTTACCTGTGTCAAAGTGAGGCCATGTTCCCTGTCATACGATGAGCCTGGGGTAGACCAACCTAAATGCTTCCAGACTTTCACGCCCTGTCTCCTCTCATTTGGTCTCACTGCATCTGTTCTTAGCTTGGATCACCCACAAAACAGCATCTACCCTTACTAGATGGACTCCTCTCTTTATTTCTTCCAATGGCCTACACAAACTCATTGTGGTAACTCTTATTGCTTCTGATGGTGCTTTGCCCCTACAGAGACAGCATTAATATCATGTTTTAACTGCTATATAACAATAAATTGTGAGGATATTCATGCAAGCTCTGATAAAGAAAATCTATATGTGTGTAACATGTTCTTTTCTTCATGCTATCCAACTGCTTGACATAAAAGAGACTTTCATTGCTGATTTGAAAGCCATGCAGTAAACCAACTATTTAAAATCTTCTGGTTTTTCTGCCCCCTATGTCTCAATGGGTTGCCAAAGTCTGTGGAGCACAGTGCTTGACTTTTAACCAGCAAATCATGAACTGAACTATTTTGCTTTTTCTTAAAGGCCGAATTGAAAGATTATCTCCCCACTCAGATTTAAAATAAAGCCACGATGAGAACAACGCTCATGAGGACCACGTTGGAACCTTCCAGCCGCCACCAATTCGATTGCTCACACTGAACTGGCATATGGGCAGGATCAGGAAACATAAACCCAATGATGTCACGACCATCTGACCCCAGGGTGACAGGTTTGGAGAATGTTCTTGCCCGGTACCCTCAGGCCAAAGTCAAGTATGTCAATGTTGTGCATGTGGATTTCATTTGAACCAGCATGATTAGTTCACAGACACTCAACTGCAAGCCCCCTCTATGGGAAACCCGCTCTCGGCAGGAAATGGTATGTTTTTGTTAGCAACAAACAGGCATAAATTACTAAAATGGTTACCAATTTATCACACACAGCCTTACTGTTGCTCCTTTTGACATGGACATTGCTTTTAAAGTAATCATCATTAGTTAATGATATTTACATTCCTGATAGTTTATGTTTTACTATGTCTGCTGTCCTAATTTTGTGCAATAAATGTGATAATTGTTTTGTGTCGTTTCTTTTGAATACATGACAAATGTGTTTTGATGATTTGTATTTAGAAAATGAATACAGCTTTGACATCACTCATTTAGTTGCTGACACTGCATGAAAAAGGAAAGGGGTCCCAAAGGAAAAACAAGAGATTTTGCAGAGGTGTGAAAAAACAAAACAAAAAAATCACTGTCCTATGTCAATTATTATGAACTCTCCTTGATCACAAGTTCATTAGAGAGCAACACATTATGTGAATATTGTCAAGCTGGTAGTATACCATCATTAATAAAGCCATTTCCCTTGTTATGCATCCGCTGATTCTTTAAAGAAAAAGTATCCTACGTCCAAAACAGAAAAACAAGCTATTTAAAAGAAATAACTTGACTATGAAGTACTAAAATACTTAAAAGTAATGGTATTTGTGACAAAACCAACATGTTAATTCTTTTTCCAAGAGGGAATTAAACAACATTCACTCATGCAGTGATACATTCTGGGATAATGTAAAGCTTGAAATACATTTGACTTACAATAAGGATACAATATAATAAATTCATGAGTTACTGCTGTGTACTGATTGACTGATATTTCAAATCTCTGGTATACTTATACTGTAAGTGTTTCTGTTTAGTGGAGAAACATATTTTGGGAATACTACCTACAGAAGAGGCCATAACATCAGGTAAGACACTGTGTATAGCCATGTGAAATATTTTGACAATGTTATGTAATAACAGTGTCTTCTTATTGATCAATTTAGGCTTTCTATAATTTCTACTTGTATTTATTGAGATTATTCACATGGATCCAGTCATTGTTTATTACAGAAGTTAGCCTCATAATTGAGTTAAATAAACTTGATCAACACTTGACATTACATTAGGTTATGACTTTATATTGAGCTATATTAGGTATAATTTTTCACTGCTGTTGGTAAATAAAATGTTACCTATAGACAAATGTAATCATGTGGTCTATTCCAAATTGCTCTGTTGTCTGAGGCACATGGTGAGGTCAGCAAATACTATTTGATGATATCACCTGATATTACTTTAAACACAGGTGTTCTTAAAAAAACATATTTTAATGTTTCTCCTCAAAGAATGACCTCCAGCACAATATTCCATATGTAATTCAGCAGTATTCTGTAAATACTGGCTTTGCAAGGCTCACTTTTGGATCTCCTCAGCTAAACAACACTTGCCAGCATGAATTAATACTGTACCAATTATAGTTGTAGTAAAAGTATTACCCTGCCAGTCTCCTGCCAAATGCATCACAGAGCCCTCCATTAATACAATGGTAAACAGATGTGCCACCCACCATTAAAGTTTGATTTGGACCATGTATGTTTTCTTCGGGCAGATTACGAAATTAAATGCTAAAACTCATGAAAGAAAAACGCCTTCAGTGTTTTTATACTAAATTATGCAGAAGTATGTTAAGTATTACAGATACTATAGAAAAAGATTTCCATTATGTTCTCAAAGACTGAATTATTACAAGAATTACCGAAAAAGACTTCCAAATGGGACAAAGTCAATTGAAGGTCAAATACCAAAGTATCCCATAATGACCTTCAAGTCAAGTCTTTTCCTTAAGCTGTTTACAGTACCTCACCTACACATTATATACTGCAGTGCATACACATGCACATGGTTTACCAGTGCTATGTGTAAAGTGCCTTGAGATGACTTTGTTACAAATAAAGACTGATTGATTGATATCAAGATACTGCATGTGAGATAATAACTGTTGTGTCTAAAGAAATAAACTATGTATTTCAAGTATTTTGCAGCATCCTGTGTCTTATTCTGTTTTATTTGTAGGACCCTGAAGATGACTTGTGCCTTACTTTTCAATTACAAAGCAATTACTAAAGTTGTTAAAGGTGCAGACCTGCATTTTGTTTGCCAGTAAAATATTGCATTGAGAAACAACACAAATTTCACAGTTATGTTTCTTTAATAAACTTTACAGTGGGAAAAATGTTTTATGTATTTTTGCATGTGAATGAAATAAATAGCAAAAAGAACAACAAACCAAAATATGCAAAATAAAGCAAAGTTGCTCTCTGGCAACTGTGCACCACAAAGTTAAAACAAATGAAGTAGTGGGAGGGAAACTGCCATGGCTGAGGAGTCTTGGTTGCAGTGGAAGTCTTGGTTGAAAATGACACACACAGCGAGAGAAGAAAAGGAACGTAGAAGGAGACTGCAGATATCCTCACCAGGGAGGACATAAATACAGACCACTGCAACACTTCACCTGAAATATGTGTCCCAATGATTTCATATTGGCTTATCTAAGTCAGAGTGCATACATGTCACATTTTACAAAGGGTCACAAGTTGTTTGCAGGAACCTGAATCTGCAAAGCTGCACAGCCACTGGACAGTGACTGCTCGACTCAGTCAAGTGTGAGTGTTAGAGCCCCAACACAGACAACATATGGCAAAAGCACTGTGGATGTTGAGAGAGAGCTGAACTGAACTTAATACTATAATAGATAAATGCAGAGAGAGCAGCTTTTGAATACTTTTGCTAAAATATGCTCTTTACTCTTTATACTGGCTGATTCACCATAGAGCAGCAGTATATGCTCTTCACTGCCAGGAACTTACAGTTTTTACCTTATAATGTACCCAGTAGTATAATGTTTTAAGTACAAATGTTGACCTAGATTCTGATAATGTGTATGTGACTTTGAAGAAGAGATTTTTCAAGAAGTGGGGATATGGATCACTAATCAAGTAACGTGACTGCAGAGAGCGAAAGCTCAAACCAGTGTTCAGGTGACGTGTGGATAATGACAAATAATTCAAGTAAAGTGTTACATCAATCTAAACTGGAACAAAGCATTAAAGCTGCAACAATTAAAATCTATTGTAAACAAATAAATAAATTTTCATTTGAAAAAAAATCCTTCAGAAATACAAAAACTGGCCAAAGAATAAAGAGTGACACAGCAACAAATGACTATAATTTCATAAAGAGGAGGTATCTGTGTGCTTTAGTCTGTTTTATAGACGTTGATGAAAGCTGAAAAAGAACAACTCAACAATAACCTCAATTTACTGCAATGACAGCTTTATGTTCAGTAAACTGCACTGATGCTGCCCACCATTAACAGAATAAATAGTTATTCCAAGTCTGGAAAACTCTTTTATATCTGTATCTTTATCATACTGACATTACAACATCATATAATGTAAGATTTTATAGCACCTTATCATAAATTATCACAATGTCACTACGAGTTTGTATTTTAAAGTTGCTGTCTCTGCTCATGTGGCTGCTTGCAGAGCAACTGAATAAAATCACAGAAGGACTTCAGAGGTAAGAAGTTAGGATTACACTTGAATAATTGTTTTGATCCACACAGACGTTGATCCATTTTTGAAAGCCATTGTTTTTGTGACATAACTCTACAACAATGTAACAACCAGGGGAAGTAACATGCTCAAATAGTAATTATGGTGTAGTTTACTCAGCATTTGTGCTCAATTTCCTATTTGTATGTATAAGCCAGGCACTATATTTTACTGGAAATTGATAATAATAACAATTACTGTTAACCCTTTCCTGTAATGTTTATTTTTCAATCACTCTACCTTTCAAGCCATTTACTTTAAATTTAGTTTGAACTGTCTTTGAGATTGGTTCTTATCTTGTAAGGTGTCTACTATGACATGGTTGTGATGTAGATGATTTCAAATATTTTAACCTTTAACAGACATGAAGCCATTCTGAATTGCATATCAATGTAAGTAAAACAAAAACCCAAACATATCAAAAATAGGAATGAAACATGATTTGAAAATATTTTCCTCTGTACAAACTGTATTAAGTCATAGATAGATGTGAGAGGTCTGACCAAGAGCACCAGCAAAAATATTAAATATAATATCTAGTAACTTAAGTAGCTACTTGAAAAATAAAATCACACTGTACAAAGATACATATACAAAATATAGTAACAGTCATTTGTTGCTGTTCAATAAACGTCATAATATTAACTCTTATACACAAATATACACTTGTGTAATTCAGATACAGGGTGAAGACAGCAATAACAGCATAGAACATTTACTTCACGCCTCATATATGAAATAAATATTTTCTAGTGTTATGCTTCTACAGATATATGGCACTGCTGGACAAAACTGTCCTGATTTATAGGTTTTAATTGGGAGCCTAGGGTTGAAATGGGATCCATGTGGCTTTAATGATCCCCTAAGTGGAGCAGCATTGTGTTTTTGTGTATTTTTTTTCCTTTTTTCTTGATTCTAATCAGCACCATGCCAGAGCTGGATAGCTCAGTGGCAAGAGATACCCAACATTCAGTTGAATCTCCCACATTGTTAGGCTAAAAACACAATCAGCACACAGGTCTGAAGTTATTTTAGCACACCATGTTTACTCACAGTGACGCACCCTCAGTGAGGAAGATAAGTGTTGGAAGAGAACAAGGTAGTACTATCGTACCGGCTTCCATGGTCGGCGTTGCCAGGAGGCAGAGCCTGGGCAGGGCTGCAGGTTGCATTGCTCCATGTCAGGCGGTTTGTCCAGGATGTCACAGTTGTAGTCACTGAGCCTCTGGCCATTGGGCCTTTGACACACCACCCAGCGAGTCTTCCTTCCTCCACCACAGGTGTGGGTGCACTGAGGCAAACAAACAAAAAAGGTGCTCAGGATACTTTTATTATGCTTCAGGACTGACTTTACACAACCCGTCTTTTGACCGGTATACAGACAGACACAAACACAGAAATACATACACAGAGAGACATAACAGCTGAAAGGGATGAAACACAAGAGTAGTGGGGGAAATGTAATAAGGTTAACAATGACTAACTCTTAATATGACCTCACCTCTTCCCAGACTCCATTGATCCACAGAGGGCAGGGCCCAGAGTTGCAGCTCTTGGACTCGTCGGGTTTGACCCTCTCATCACAGTAGCTGTTGCTACGACCGTCAGCATCCTGACAGACCACCACTCGCCTCTGGAAGCCTCCTGCACAGGTACTGGAACACTAGAGAGCACACACAGTGTGTCACTTGCTATGATTGGTTTGATTTGATTGATTATTCTGATTCATTTTTATATTTTGGAACTGAATAGAAAATCAATTTATTTGCATGATGCTTAAAAAATATAGATGCAATTCTATTTCAGGTTAAAAGACATAGTATAAATAAGTTCATATCATGGTTTGATATGCATAAGTTGTAAAACATTATTAACTGAAGCTTTACTTATTACCTTTTCTTGGAACTTTCAACTGTATCAAACAAACTTCCATGCTCAGCTTTTAGACCAGTGTCAGGGAAAGACCCCTTAAATATGACAAACTGTCATCACGTGATACATGATTACATCTGAGCAAGTTCCATTTGTGGAGGAAGGTCATGGGATATAGGGGAAAGCGCCCAGGAAAAAGTTTGTAGAATAATTTTATCACAAATAGATGTTCGCAAGATAAAGAATGAAAACTGTACACAACCAGTTATGCTATATTAACAAACAACTTTTCTGTTCAAAATTATATTCCTAAAATGGAAAACATCAGCCAACAAAGGACAACCTCAAACTCTGAACAGCCTTCAACAGAGCAGTAGGTACACTCTGCATCCAATTAAAATAACACATCCCCACTGTCAACGGGAGGGAGTACATTCAGGGCTCTACAATATATGTGAGGGAGGACAGCACAAAGTGAGCCTCAACAGCAGTGCCCTCAGTCAAATTCATTATGTGAGACTTACAATGAACGCCTCTGCTGGGGGGACAAAACAAATAGGCAATGTTCTTCTTGAGGTTTTAAGATTTTGTAAAAACCTTAAAACATTTATCTCCAAGCTACTATTTTAGTTTTTAGGGAAGATAATCTGGCCACCATTTTACCAAAAGCAAATCTTAGTCATAAATGTAGCCTTAAGATGCTTTTAGGAAACTGGATCCTCCTCTATTGTGTAACAGCCATCTGTACACTTAGTTCTTCTAAAAAAGGCATTTCATTCAAAATGGACTTGATTGTCTGTTAGCAGGGAGCAAATTCCCTCCAACACAACACATTGGTCTCTACTTAAATGCAACTGGGCATACGCACAAGTGAAAGCACAAACACAAAACACAAACACAAGTAAAAAACCTGCAGTGAAAGGAGACATATTTTGACATATAGTGACTATAGGGACTTCATCAACTGGAAAGGAACACCCTCAGGCATCCTAGGCTAGGCATGACTTTACTAGTCAGAATCACACATTATTCTAACTCATGTACTAACTCTAAAAGGCTGTTAAGGTTTGTTGTGCCCCTTAACCCAAAAAAATTTATTTAGTTATAAGGTTGGACAGGAAACACAACAGAAGCACATACAGAAAACACAACCCTCCCAGCACCAATCCACCTTCTATGCAGATGTTAAACCACCAGACTCTTCATGCCAAACCGATTTTTAGCTTTACAATCAAAGTTCTACCTTTAGGGGACCTAGATCTTTTCTTGGCTACACAGCTATGGAGTGTTGAATGTCTACATTTACACTGACAAACCACATCTGCAGTCCTTGGCACAGGCCTTACAACTTGTCCTTTGACAAGGGACAGCTGTGGCTCAGGAGGCAGAGTGGTTGTCCACCAATTGGAAGATTGGCAGTTCGATTCCGATGTTGATGTGTCCTTGGGCAAGATACTTAAATGCTGTGCCAACAGTGTATGACCTATGTGTGTGTTGGTGTATGAATGTATATGATTGGTTAGTTTCCTCCTGATGAGCAGGTTGGCACCCTGCGTGGTAGCCCCTGCTATCAGTGTGTGAATGGGTGAATGAGACATGTAGTGTAAAAGCACTTTGAGTGGTCATAACGAATAGAATAGTGTTATGTAAGTACAGTCCATTTACCATTTAATGCTGTTTGCGAAGCCATTTACCCTGTATGCATCACTGTCCTGGGAAATTAAAACATTTGCTACTTCGCCCTCCAAGTTATGTTTACAGACAGATGCACACTTGATGACAACACAACGTCATTATATAACAGACGTTATAGTAGCTATACCTCAAAACATTTATTTCATCAATAGCTTTCTTAAGAAAGTCTATATTATATTACTGCAAATAATTTAAAAATAAGCTCCAAGAGAAGACCTTCGCTGGATTTGCAAACTGACATCGCTAACGCATTTAATCCCATCGGTCACACAGATTAAATGGATTCAATTTATTCCTGTAAATAGTGGCTGTAAATCCTGACTGGAATTTATAATATCACTCCACTACTGGACAAACTACTGCACTGAGAAAATCACATGCTGTACGTACTGCACCCCAAGGTCCGGTCCTCCACTGGTTGTCTGCTGAGGGCACATTCCAGAAGCTGTGCCCAGGATGGTGTCCTGGGTCCTGAGGATATCCATACGGCTGGTTGGTGCCATGGTAAACAGAGGAGCAGGGTACAGCCGTACACTCCTGTTCTGTTGCAGGTCTGTCATCCGGGTCACAGAAAGACTGGTCTACAGGCTGATGGTAGTTAGAGCAGACTACTTGTCTGGTAGTTCTTCCAACACCACATGTCACTGAACACTGGGGAGACACAACCAATCACTGAATCAGGTTGAAAAAGCAGTTACGGCAGACCATCAATTTCAAACCAGATTCATTTTCAATTCATTAATTTATTATAATTCTCATAATTCACTTAAGAGTGCGTGAGTGTCTATCATAGCACGAAACTCCATAAAGGATATAGACTAGTCTACATTGCTTTGAAGACGTACTAGACTGATGTGAAATGATGGGATGAATTATATATTCAGACTTTTTCTCTCCAGTCGACCTTACAGAATTAACTTCAATGATTACTTCATCCAAACCTGTCTCTTAGACTGGATTCCAACTAGGCTGCTTAAGGAAGTCTTTCCCTCAGTTAGCACCTCCTTATTAGATATGATCAATCTGTCTTTAGTAACAGGATATGTACCACAGTCCTTTAAGGTAACTGTTATTCAACCATTTCTTAAGAAGCCTACTCTTGATTCAGAGGTTCTAGCCAACTATAGGCCTACATCTAACCTCCCCTTTCTCTCCAAGATCCTTGAGAAGGCAGTTTCCAATCAGCTGTGTAACTTTCTACATAGTAATAGTCTATTCGAGGATTTTCAGCTTCAGACAATCGACTTCTCTCTGTCCTTGTCCTGTTAGACCTTAGTGCTGCCTTCGACACCATTGATCATCAAATCTTGTTACAAAGACTTGAAATTGGCATTAAAGGAACTGCATTAAACTGGTTTAAATCCTATTTAAATATGCTTCGGGTAATATTATTCGCAAACACTTAATGCATTTCCATTGTTATGCAGACGATACTCAATTATATCTATCAATGAAGCCAGATGAAAGCAACCAGTTAACCAAACTACAAGCATACCTTAAGGACATAAAGACCTGGATGACCTGCAACTTCCTGCTACTAAACTGAGGATATTGTGCTTGGCCCCAAACACCTTAGAAACCTCTGCCTGAGGTTTCTTCACGTTAAAAGGGAGATGTTTCTTGCCACTGTCGCCAAGTGCTTGCTCATGTGGGAATGTTGGGTCTCTTTAAATTAAAGATTATGATCTAGACCTACTCTATGTGTAAAGTGCCTTGAGATGACTTTTGTTGTGATTTAGCGCTATATAAATAAAGATTGATTGATCAGTGTATTGCAAAAATATAGTAGGCTGGCTGCAAAACTTGTTGATTGATTGATTTTAATTTTAACCCTTTTTTCAGTTTACAAGTCCAGCTGACCTCAACTCACTGTAACTCCTATCCCAAAACTTCCATTAATTTCCCAAATGTGACCTCTAAAGACCTAAATTTGGGCAGTGTTGTTTTCAGTGATTGTTCCCATGTATTGTTTTATGATGTGAAGCCCTTGAGTCTGTAACTATGAATACAATAGTGCAACAGTAAATCATCCCTGGCTACAGTTACAACCCCATCATTGGTCTTTTCTTAACTCTAAAAGGTCACAGCAGTATCAAATGCCCATTTTGTTTCAGGGCAATTTTACCACTGTTAGAAAAGTGAACTGAGTGATAATTGCAAGTCTCTGTACTGGAAAACATCTGTATCAATTGGACACAGTGTCAGACGTTTTGCTTACAGGAGACCACTCCCCGTCAATCCATTGACCACAGGGGCTGAAGCAGGCAGAGGACTCCGGGGGCCGGGTCAAGTGGGCGCAGTATGATTCATCGGCCACTCCTCCCTGGGCATCTCTGCAGCTGACATAACGCTCTCGCTTCCCCTTGCCACAGGACACTGAGCACTGAGGAACATGCAGATACAAGCAGAGCTGAGATAAATATTCATCTCATGTGGAAATTGAATAACAGTTTAAAAGTATGATACAAACAACCCACAGGAATTATTAACTCTTCTGTCTGTTGAAATTGGACACATTTCAACAAATTGGACACATTTCAACAAACCAGTATAACCAGTATAACCAATATAACCAATTCTATTCAAAACTCAAAGCATGTTGTGTTTTTCTTTGAATGAATATGCCATGAAAGCTGTGCTATAGAATTCCTGCAAACCGTTAGCTCCAAATGAAAGAACACTACATACCATATGAACTATATATCATGCATCTATAGTACCTCTAGTAGACATATAATTACCCAGACACTGTATAATATCAAGTGAGTCATCAGTAAGCTGCAATTATGTTCAATTTTAAGTTACCAACCTAGCCATTTGTTTCATTTGAAAGTATACAATAAGGATGCAAGATGTTAAACACATTTTTAGCATTGTCCAACATGAGTTTCAGACGCTGCTATTAATCAGTTCTTGTGCAGCAAAAATGTTCAGTAATATCTTGTTTTACGATAATTAAATCAATAAGAAATACATTTTTTTCTCATCTAGGATGGAAAAGATTTGAATGCTGTGTTTACAAACGGCAACTGACAAATCTTGCATAGTGTACCTTAAACAATTATACATTGTGGATTCTCTGGATTCCTTGTCATAAATAAGTGTGTTCAGGAATTTCTCAGCCATTGTTGGTGTCCTCAGATGACTCTGATCATCTTTCACCTGCTTATACAATATAGTTGAACCCATGTCGTCTCAACAGGACATCATAGTTAACATTTCTGAGTAGATGAATACCTAATGCAACCAAATGGCTCCAGCTCAAACAGGCACATTAATATCCCACTCATATCAATGATACTCTACTTTTACTGAGAGAATGTACGTATTTGTATGTGTGTATTATGTGTGTGTCTGTAAGACCACACTGGCACATGTGAGCTCACACCGACTTTCAGATTGACAGACGGGGTTCAATCTTAGAAACCGTAGACTCGTGTTTAGATGAAGTCTGGTTTTCATTTGCGACGAGTAACAATACAAAGCATCAGAGACAGAGGGGCCTCTCTGCCCAGACAGTGAAGCTTGTGTGTGTGTGTGTGTGTGAGAGAGAGAGAGAGAGAGAGAGAGAGAGAGAGAGAGAGAGAGAGAGAGAGAGAGAGAGAGAGAGAGAGAGAGAGAGAGAGAGAGAGAGAGAGAGAGAGAGAGAGAGCGAGAGCGTTGATGCAGCAGGGGGTAAAAGAGACAATGCCAAAAAAGATTATGGTCTGTACAGTATGTACTATCTGAAAGAATGTCAGAATATACAGTAAAATTTTATATGTCAACCTATTAATTGTAAACACATATGCAGCAGACCCGTCATTACTAGAGTATGGTCCCCTGCTATTAAACACAAACAAACACATACACATACAATATATACAAACTCTATATGCAAGCAACACATCCATAAAGATGAATGAAATAGTATAATTAATAGAAATAGAAAGATTTTTTTACCACTTAAAGTGACTCTTACCTTACTTGCTTTTCACACAGCACTTTGAAAAAACTTGAACAGCAACAACCCCTCCTCCCTCCTATGTCCCATCCCCGCACTCCCTTCCCCTCCACCCCCAATGTGAAAACTCTAACCAATCATATCATTCTGTCCGAATGATATGATTGGTTAGAGTTTTCACAGAACCATATGAGAATGGAATAATGATGAGTTTCTATGCCTGGTGGATCTAACATTTTAGAATGCCATTACCTTATTAATAGCATTTTAACCTAAACAAAAAAATGTGTAAAAATGTAACAAAGGTAAGGGTAGCTTTCACAAAAACTGCATTGCTTTTATATATTATTTTGGACGTCATAAGGTAAACCTACAGACTATAATGTGCTCTGATAGACCCAATAAACCCCTTTTGTTTCCTCACCGCAGTCCAGGAGCCATATCTCCACTGAGTCAGGAGCTGAGCAGACTTGTCAGGACGAGGTGTGCTTTGTGCAGGAGAGGCCCATGGACACACTGGCATCTCGCAGTCCTGCATATACAAACATGAAAACACTGTAGTCATACAAGTCATACATCAGTGGGTGTAAAATAAATATTCACAAATACTTCCAAGCATTTTTTCCTCTTCAACGAAGTTACAGTATATGTGGTAATAATAACTATAGTTGTCTTAAAGGAATAGTCTACACTCTCTGCAGCTGTACGAATGCTTCTTCCACCACTGTTATCTGGAGACTGAAAGGTCATCAGTTCAACACTCTGCCTTGAGTTTCCATCAGTGTTTAGGAACCCTTAAGCAATACACTTAAAGCACTCAGATAAAGTGTGTAGCAGCCTTATGGTCTGTGTCCACCTTGACACTGAATTGAGTAAAAGTAGAGGTGGTAAACATTTAAAGAGGATGATGTTAACTCTAACGACTAGGTCATGAATTTTGCTTCACTGAAATGTGTGTTGAAAGCTCAATTGTCTGAGATTGAAGTCCCTTTTCAGGTGACTGGATCTGCTTTTAACCAATCAGTAAATCAATTATGATAGTTTTCTAAAACATCAAAATCATTGAATCAACATTTTTCAAAGTTCAACTGAATTATTCAGTGTAATCACAATGTGAGTGGCTCTGAGGTTAAAAAATGGGTCATGTACTCACTGAATAATGCTTGATTTTAGATCTGCAGTGCCTAGTTTAAGTTGTTGCTCACAAGAATCAGGAGTTGAGTGTCAGTGATTCAGCTCTGCTTGTCTTCCTCATCCTCTAAAACATTAAGTTTGCTGACTGGTCTGGCTTCCAGCTGTTGGCTCACTCTGTCCACCATAGATGTTTTTAGGCTAAAATCTCACAGCAAAAAGTAAGCTGGTGCTATGGAGAGTCATTCCATCTTTCAGCTCATGTTTTGGTATGTTTTCAGTGAAAAGGTTGTGATATAACCACTGACATAATCACTATAACCACTGGGTCTTGCATTAACAATATTTGGAGTCATGGCCAGAAACATCCAAATTAAGGCTAATGTTGCACCAAATGTGTAGGCCGTGGTTAGCCACGTTAGCCACAACAACTTTACGAGGTGATAATATGTCAATGTTGGCTTGTTCCACTGTTGACATGTCACCCAAAAAAATCACTTAATACTGCTTTAAGTTGGCTTATAGTGAGACTATCATTTTAAGTATATAAAACCCAGGAAGCCTAAATTCCTTGACTGAATACTAACTTTTGTCCGGCTTGCCTAATTGCAGTAATAATTAACAGCTCTTAAATGTTAGAGAAAGTAAATTCTGAACTATCCAAGAGGACCTTCTTTATTATAAACTTTACAACTGATTGGGAAAACTTTAAACTGAGCCTTGTGTCTAACCTCAGATAATACATGTGGCATTATTATGCTTATTATGCCCTAGTGCTATTATTATTATTTCATTTAGTTTCTTTACCCAAGAGAAAACACCGACTCTGGGACAAATGATGGTGAACCTAAAATGTTGACCCTTTGTTATTTGAGCAGTGTGGAGGTTTTTGTTCTTTTTACCTGACTGTCTCTGGGCCTTGCCGCAGCGTTGCACTCTCTGTCATCTACTGTGTCACCATAGGCCCCTGACACACACCTCACAGCTCTCATCTGGTAGCCATGGCCACAGGTCACTGCACACTGAAAGACAAAATCACACACATACACGCACACACACACACAGTACACACACACACACACACAAGAGAGAAGCCCAGTCAAGCGCAAGCTATCTCAAACTCTATCTAAGTATGTCAAGGTTGATATCTTAGACGGGGCCTCAGTCAAGGTCCAGCTCAGCAGAGCTTGGTTAATACTCTGACATGCACATGCACACACACACACAAACATACACACACATTCACATACACACCCAAACTCTCAATTCGACCCTTTACCCAATTCTAAACTCACATACAAGGTGATCCAACCATGTTTAGGTACAACACAAGAGCAGAGGAAGTGCCACAGGATAGGTTTATTTGAGCAGCAAATTATAATTACACAGGAATTAACGAGCCAATATATTCCAGCTCTGTAAATACAACTATCTGACTAAACATGTGTGGGAGGTTTTTTGATGTATAAACTAGACTATGAATGGGCAAAGGTGTTCATTCATACATGTTTCATTCGGTTTGTGCTTTACCCTAACAGTACCAAATCTTTGGAAATGAATAAACTTGTATGTATAGGAAAGCGTGTGTATGTGTGTGTGTGTGTGTTTGTGTGTGCAGTTCACTGTGGGTCAGGTTTAGTCTGACAGGATATGAGGGCAAAGTGAAAGCACCATAGAGGAAATGGCAGCTGGAGTCAGAGCACACTCCTCCGTATCGCGCCAGTATATCGGGTTACACATACACACACTCACACTTGAAATATACACTGTCTCTCCTACACACCACATTCTCTCTCCGTGATCTCTGTGACCACACACACATGCACACACACATACACAAAGTAACTGATAGGAGACAAACTCCTAGACGGCAAGCCACACATGAAACCCATTTCCTCAGTCAAACACAGCATCAAACCAGTTTTGTCTTTGTCTTATCTGTGTGTGTGTATGTGTGTTTATGTGTGTGTGTGCAGGACTCACCACTCCCCAGACACCAACTTGCCAGGATGCACATTCAGGCAGTTCACAGTTACCAACAGTGGGGGGTTTGCTGGACTGGTCACAGAGGTGCTCGCTCAGCTTTTCCTCCCCAGCTCCCATGCTGCAGGACACTTGCCTGTGCCTCATCCCTTTCCCACAAGTCACTAGGCACTGAGATAGTCAGGTGGGTGATGAAGGTGGGAATGATAGGGTGTTTGATGATGGTGGAAAAGGGAGGGAAAAAGAAATCAATGTGAGATGGCACACATCCAAAATCACATCACATTCCTGTTACAAAATAGTACCACCTAAATTTCTTCTCTTGTCCTTTCTCATCTTTTAATATTAAGTAATATAATTCAGCAGCAATATAACTAGACCCTCTAAAAAGACAATAGAGAAACACTAACACCTTTCTGATGCAGTGTCTATGTCAATATTAGCATTTTACTCTGCTAAGAGCCAGGTTTCTTTGGTGTTTTAAAATTTGGAGAGATCTGCTGTGTTACTCCATCTGTAAGGGTGGCTTCATGATTGAGTTATGTTCCCACCTCGCTCCACTCGCTGACAGTCCACTTTGGACATGGCTGGTCATTGCAGATTTCCGTGACCACCCTCTGGTATTCGTCGCAATCCCTGTCTGACAGCCGCCGGCCCCGGTTGTTCATACAATAAGACTCTCGGCTACGGCTCCCACGTCCACATGTTTTAGAGCACTGTTTACAAGAATATGTGAACCATGTTGAGCCCACTTAATCATGATCAACCAAATATTAAATACACATTCTATTATTGTATATTCAATATTTTACACTTGTAAAGATGTAACCCAAAACCTGTATTAATGTTGTACTTTTAATACAGCATTTTGGACAAAAAACGTCAGATTATTTCAGAGTTATTATGACTTCTTAAGTCGGTTCTCAAAAGTTTTGAGTAGTGGCAAAAGTGGCACTGATTAAACTCAATATTTGAACACTGTATATGCCTTGATATGTCCCTTAAATGAATGAGGCTCTCAATTGTCCAGAGCATACTATATAACATAATTCCCCATACCTGTGACCAGGCACCGTACTGCCAGTTCTTGAGCAGGCAGTTCCCATGGCACTGTTCCCTAGTTTGAGGTTTGGCAATATCTACACAGGCGCTGGCCTCCATCCTCTCACTCTGTCTCTTCATCATGCTGTACTTCATACATTGGACATCCAGGCTGCGGTAACCTGGGCCACATTTAGCTGAACATTCACTCTTTCCAGCAACATGCCACCTGTGTGAGAGGAGATGTAGAAAAATATTAGTGTTCTGTAGGAATTAGTTTTTGCGCCAGTATATGTCTGTCTTTGTGCATTAAATACCCACCTGACTTCACAGTCGGTGTTGCAGGGCTCAGGTACAGCAACAGGACGAGGTAAGTGTTCACAGCGTTGGTCTGATACCTCGAGGTGATCGCTCTTACGCACACACACTGCCTTTCGTCTCCGGACACCTACACAGAAACATACACGTGCGAAGAAAAGTAAGGTTTGAATCAGACAACATATGGCAGACAGTTCGTTTGACAAAATATCACATTTCTTCACCTTTAACTAGCCTGACCAGTTCTCTGACATCCAGTGCTTCGTATAACAGCCTTAGGGGCCCATGTCGTTCGAAGACCCCCTGAATATGTCTCTTTAGTGGGTGCACTCTGACCCACAGGGAGCCTGACTAGCTTGCTTCTGAAAGGGAAATCTGAGGGGCTTAGTTGGGTTAAGGGCCAATCTAAGGCGAAGGTGTTGGGCGATGTGATTGGCTGGGGTCACATCGAGGTTGCCAGGAGGGGGATTTATGGAAGTAGGGGATGAGTGAATAAGGTTTTAAATCCAGAGGTGTTTGTAAGTGATGCAAGAGAAATGCTGATCCTAATATGCGCTGACACTGAGCTCCATGCCCATGTAATAAGACTCTCTGCAATAAGAGCTGTAAGACACACTATGGTTTCTATAAAGTTAACACTTCACAGATTTTTAACAGTATGTTTTTATTCTCTACATTAAGACTGGCTTTGATATTCAACAGTCTCTGCAGCATTAAACTTTGCAATATTGCAATTCGTGAAATAACAATTGGCCTAAAAGTGAAAATGTGTAATTATGCTTGCATTACAATTTCACAATGGATATTTTGTTTCACCACAAAGCTTTTTAAGATTCACTGAAATCAAAGAAATGTATCCATATTCTTCATGTGTGGAGATTTGATGGCTGAGTCAAGCTCTTACCCTGACAGATGTGGTTGCACTCAGACCAGGAGCCTGAGGGATCCCACACAAACTGTTCCCTGTGTTCCTCGATGGGTACGTTGAAGGAGTAACGGACATCTGGGTTGTAGAGGTTTCCCACACACAAGACCTGTGGAAACAATGGTGGGAGTCAAGTTCAAAGGACTTCGCATGGCTTTTCCACAGAGAGAAGTTGCAGACAGAGCTCATCCTCAAAATATTGGGAAATGAGAAGCAAAGACAACTTTGCAGAAAGACAATCCAAGACACCAAAAAGAAAGCTTTCTTCTAATAACCTGCAATATGAGCTCCTCCTCAATGCGGTCAGTGCAGTTGATGCGCTCCACTTTAGTGTCTGAGCCGCTGTACTCTATGACAATTCCCTTGAAGGTGATTTCCCTTTTGAACATGGCCACCACAAAGTTCCCATTGAGGAGGGAGTTGGACTGGCTATCGGATAATGCTGGAATAAGAAACAGACAGATAGGAACAACAAATAAGACCACAAAACTCTAAACAACAACTTGAAACATGAAAGAATTCAGTGTAAATGCAGGAATGTCTCGTTCTTAGAGTGAGTTTATGTCTTGCAGAATTAGGGTTTTGGGGATGTTTATGAAATGTGGCTTTTGCTATTTCAGGCTATATGTTAGATTGAGCTTTAAGCTGCCAAACTATTGTTGTGCAAAGCTATTGCTGCAGGGGAGGTATGTTGAAACACTAGTGGCACTAAATTGCAGTCATTTGGAGTTAGACTGCATGACTCTCCTCAGTGACTGACATTACTATGCAAACAAAGGACCTCCACTGACTGCAAATACAAACAAGTACATAAACATACAGACCCAAATAACACCCACAGGAACACATGGTTAGACACTCACACTTGGCAACCAAACATATGACCACAAAAATCTTTCTCTACCTCAAAAGCTATACATGCAGTTAATTATAATCTAAGAGTGCATGCCGAAACAATGTATGTGATTAAGTCTCTAGAACCAACTTTGTTTACATTATAGTCTGCACATTGTTGGACCCCAGCTAGTCATCTTTAGCTCAAAGACGACTGGGGGGGGTCTGCTGGGTTTTGACAATGATCTACACACTCTGGTTGTCATCAGTGACACGTTGCAGCAATGATAAAAAAATGGATTAGTGTGCAGACACAGAAAGGTACAGTATACACAGAGAGTGGAACATATATGAACATTTTAAAGTCCCTGTCTTCATGCCTGAACAACAGAGATGCAGGAGGATCAGTTAACATGAAGTACAAACGCTTTTTTTAAAAGTGTATGTTTTGATGGGTTAGGGTTAGGGTTAGATGGGTGTTAGATAAAAGAGGGGGGGGGGGGGGGGGCGATACTCATTTACAGAGACCAGTATAGACTGTTTATAGCTGTTCTATTATTTGCATTTACCCACTTGGTCACTATATCCACATGACTGATGATTATTTATCAAAAATCTCATTGTGTAAATAGTTTGTAAAAGCACCAGTAGTCACGTGGACCTGCAGATGTGAGTTTCTTCTTCTTCATCCCTACAATATTGTCATAATATCAATATTGAAGTAAAATTATTACAATATTTTATCTTGTCTATATCGCCTAGCCCTAGTTGGCAAACATCTGAATTTGTAATATTTCCCCTTTCATTCATTCTGCTTTTTCCTTTGATTTCCTCTCTATATATTATAGTCTACTGGGCAGGATCTCACTCACTCTATATATCTACTGCCACACAACGACACATTTGCCTTTTTGTCACCTGTTCGAAACTAGAAGTGTGGATTTTGTTATAAAAGCAGAAGATAACACTCACTCACACAGGAAGAAAACTGATGACATGTTGCTGAGATTTCCCAGGCCTTAGCAACCATTTTTGAGAGGCTACAAAGCTTAAGTAGAATAATGATGTACTTACATTATTTCTGTTTCCTCTATTGATTCATCCTCACTTTTTGTAATATATTGTGTTTATAGAGTTTCCTTAGGAACTAAAATTGTGAAGTGCATTTTCTGACCTGTGTGTACTTGCATGATGAGTCACAGGACTGCTCTATTTGATGTCATTATGAGCTCAGGGATTCCTCTTTGTCAAACATTTGCCCTTGGCTTTATCATGAAATACTTGCATTGGATTACATTTGCAGTCTCTGACTTGACTGGGTGTGGTGACCTCAAATTGGCAAACCGTTAACCATGTTTAATGTGGAGGGCACACACTCAAAGTGTCTGTGCAGTGCTCCGCAATAGCTGGAGTCAAGCTTTTCACAGCAGAATGGCAGAGCCTTCCAGATGTGTTGTCTGACAATTTGACTTGAGAACATCTTGAACCTGACTTGAACCATCTGAACCCCTCCCGACCCCCCACAAAATAGGCAAAACCCCTTTTCATTTTTTTCCTTTCTGTACGTCTGACTCTGTCTCTCATGCAATCATACACACACTGAGCACGGTCGGTCCATCTAACCCTACACCCCTATATCCACTTTCATGCAGCCTGGACTCCACATGCCTCTAATTAGCACCTATTGCTGCCTCATTTATCTTTCTCAGGGCCTGACACTCCATTTGCTTTCCCAACCAACCCTCTTTGCCATGACCAGATGGACCAACGCCCCTTCACGTTTCCTCCATATACACTCAGTTCAAATGACAGCTTCCTTTACTTTATGAAAACGGTTTGACAACAGTTTGGCCTATGTCTCTTTACCCCCCATAAGTACAAGCCTGCCTCTACAGCTCTGGGTCACCAAATCTGGGTGGTTTATGGTCATGTGAGGGGGTAATGGCATTGACCTGTGTGATGAGAACTAAAGGGGTGTAATATATACATCTTATTAGGTTGGACTGCCTGAATTTTGGATTCTCCCAAGAAAATTTGCAACTTGATACTGTGCTGCTAAAACTACATTCTTACACTAACACATACACACAGAGTATACTCACCGAGGTAGTTGTCATCCTCTGGCTTTCCAGAGTAGCTGACCTGTTTGATATCAATGTTGGTGGCTCCAGCTGGGATACGGACCACTGTGTTGTAACCTGAAGAAAGGGAAAAAAAGAGAAAAGAGACAGGCAGAGACACAGAATGAGACAAAAAACATGAACAGTTACACGGTCAAAAAGGGACAAAGTAGCAACAGCAATGAGCGGTCCCACCTTGATTTCCATAATAGCTTCACTATGCTACACCAAATCCCAGTCAGGGAAGTCCGGTTCTAACCACTAGGGATTTCAATGTCACACTTGGAAAAATACAAAAAAGGTCTAGTCCTCTCAAATAACCTGCAGGAGACCTTGTTTTAGTCTCAGAGGCCCAACCGTGAAATGATATGTAATTATTCCCTGGACCTACCTTTGGCCTGTAATTACTACACCGGGCCTGTTGTCCCATGATAAACTAACATAGAAAACGAGTGAGCATGAAAGAGTAAGAGAGCAAAAGTAAGCGGCAGTGAAACATGTGAAAGCCAAGAGGGGACAGCAAAAAAAAGAGATTGAGTAGGGGTCATAGTACAAAATGAGCAAAATATGAAGAAAGTTATGTCTATTAGAGGAGAGAAGACAACAAGTTAAGAATCTGTATGTTCTTCTGAGAAATGCTGGATATCAAACCTTAATACATTTTTGTTACCAACTGAAATGTGCCCATAGCAACAGGTATCAAAAGCAGCAAGCTGATATTGAATGCTTGCTCTTTATTCTTATTCTAGTATCCAACTTCAGATTTGAAATAATACATTTTTTTTAAATTATAGACTGTATTGTATTCATTGGCCGTGTGGTTTATCTATTGGTACTGTTTTTTTAACAAAAATACAGTTATCATGTCAATATTAGTATTTTTAAAAATTCAAACAATAGTCAGCTCAACTTGTGAAAATCACTGCTTCAGTTTCTGCACATTCAAGTAAACCCAGGATATGTAATACATCTAACTGTCTACAGGTAAAATAGGGAAGATCAGATGGCATATTCAGCATATTCCTGTTTACAGAAACAGTTTGGTGGAAAAGGGTTTACCTTAGTGTATGATGAGCAGCTGTTCGGACCAATAGGTCAGTCCAGTAAAACCACAGGGTGTTCAAAGGCTTGATTGAGGGAATAATAATGGTGGCTGCTACCTACCAAACTATTAATGTTCACTAATTTTTTTTCATTATGTCAGCTTGAAGGAATTCAACCAGCAACCATGTGATCAGTCAACTACATATTTGTGCCTTCAAAATGAGAGAAAAAAAACAATGGAATGAGAGAGAAAAAGGTGCGAAATGATGGCTAGCCTGATACCTTGAGCCACTCGGGGGCAGCACTTGGTTTGCATATCGTCCTCTCATAAGCCACACACACACACACACACACACACACACACACACACACACACACACACACACACACACACACACACACATCCATTATTATCACAAGCCATGTCAAACATAACTAAAAAACCTTCCCACTGAGGCCACACAGTACCTGATACTACTTTAAATAAACTTTCAGAAACCCAGACCTACAGTAAAAAAAAAACTTGGTGTTAACTGTTACTGTTTAAGTGTCAAATTCTCTCTCTAACCACTAGGGACAGGATAAGCACACAAAAACATAGGAGCGTATGAACTTTAGAAACCGCCAACACAGTCCCCTTCTGAGGAAACATGGTATCCACAAGCCATCAGAGGCCTCTGAGATTCCCCAGCTTAACAACTGACCACACACACGATCCTCCATCACCACAGAGTGACCCAGGAATGAACAGTAAACACACACCCCGGGGAGGAGGTGGGGGGGCATACAACCATACTGCACTTAGAGAATGGTGGGGTTTACCTCAAACATGCATCTCCCTGCCAGTAGGAAGAGAGAAGATGATGTAGTATTAATAGCTTGCTGATGAAAATTTGAAAGTGTCACAAGCTTGCCATATTGCAAACTGAATTGAATCTTGAATCTGAATTTAATTAAAAACATTACACACTGTTTTAATCACTACAGTATGTCTGATCCAAAAGACATAGCAGACTACATATTGGACACCAGTTAATCTTAGCTTGCCGTCTCTCATGGCTTCCCATGTGCTGTTTTCTTTTGTTCACTAAGACACACTACATGACAAAACAAGCAATTGTTGCGGCTGATTTTCATTGCTGATGACCAAGTCTGCTGGGTCAGGCCTTCATCAGGCTGATAAGTATGATGTATAATGTAGTCTGAATTCAGCATTAGACCTGACTGATTCAGGTTTTGACTCACTGAAGGTTAAACTAGCTAAAGACATTGCATTACTTTACAACTTGAACATGTAATTAGAGACATCTCAGAAAAACACTAGTGACTGATTAACACCACTAAAGAAAATATCTGTATGATTTCAGTGGTCCACTCTGGTTTTGTCTGTAAATTAAGCTTGTCTAGTCTAGTGCAGTAGCAAAAGGAAATAATAAGATAAAGACTAAAATTGAGTGACAGACAAAGGTAGACACTAAGAAACAGAGATACATCAAACAGGAAAGGACACAGGGTAATAGGAAGAAAGGCAGGCCCAGACCCAGGAGTAGAGGGATATTCTGCAGGGGCTGCACTCCCACTAATGTTCTCTTTCTTAAGATTTCCAGGGCTGAGGACAGTCTGGTGTGGTTCAATACATTACCCCCACTGAACAACAGAGTGAAGAAAGAAAGCAGATGCATAAAGACGCAAAAGCTAAGTGTCAAACTAATGTAGAGTAAACATAATCGAGGTCACACCCAAGGCTTTTATGCTAATGCTTCTGCTGCCCAGACATAAAAAGGATTGGATGCAATCAGCAGTTGGCCATCGTTCAAGCAGGACAGTTTAAAGGGGTGATGTCAGGTTTGTTTTTGCTACCAAAAGACCTGACAGAGTGTTAATCACCCTCTAAAGCCTTAGATAGGATTGGTGTCCTGTATTCCCCTAATTTGGCTGATGCACGTATTGTTACGGAAAATCCAGCTTACTATGTTTAAACGTAACCAGATATGACATCAGTGTATAATATGAGAAAACAGCACATGAGCACTCTAGCCATGTGAAGTGAAGTCTATGTTTACTGCATATCAGATATATCATTGCTCATCTGCTGAAGCTGCTGACATACAGTGTGTTTAATAGCGACACCTTTTTATGAACAGTCAGCTATTAGTGTTCCTTTCGTGCAATATGAGGAGGGGGACGTACCATACTGAGCATCGTTGAAGGTCCCTGCCAGGGTTTTACATGACGAGTTGTCCCCGCCACAAACTCCACACTTGTCATTCCTGGCCTTAGAGTTCAGCACGTGGTCACAGCCTGCTTGCTGAAGAGGCAAAAATGAAGAGAAGATGGGAAAATAATGATTGATGATGATGAGTGATGTATTGTGACATGCTGGGTTTTTTCATAGTGCAATACAAGTGGCCAACATGAAGACAGGAGACAGAACTAGACTCAACCAAACTGAAACATAAAAAACATGAGCAACGATATTACAAACAAACAAAAAAAGCATAATGTTTGCTAGATTTTCTTAGTATGCATGTATGTAGGTAGGTGTGTGTGTGTGTGTGTGTGTGTGTGTGTGTGTGTGTGTGTGGGGGGGGGGGGGGGGGGGGGGTTTCTGTGTGAAAGATATAGAGGGGAAAGAGAGCAAAAGGGGGACACTGTAATCACCAACTTATCTACAATGCTCTTGGAGGGCACCTGTGTTTGGGCTTTAAGGACAAAGGGGTGCCAGGGTCGATCTGGGGCAGGGAAGAATATGAGGCCTGTGGGAGGTGGCTGGCCTGTTACAGGTTAGAACCCCTTTAGAACAGAGCAGGAGAGGTCTGTTCAACTGGATCTGTTCGAATGTTTTTAACTACATATTTGTCAGCAGTTTTTTTTCCCGGACTTGTGCAAATGGACTTCGAAAATGCAGGTGTTTCTGATTGTGACCCACTTACATTTCACTGAAGACTAAAGCTGCATCCTTTCCAGCAATTTCAACACATGAATCAAGTGAAAGCCAGAGCAGGTTGAGAGAGTTCTGTTTGCATTTTAGCATCAACCAATTTAAACATCTTGAATGGAAATCTTGTAATAATTTAAAAAAATTTGGATTCAAAGGTTACTCATAGAAACAGATTTCACACTACATATGATATCGTGAGAGGGAGCCATGGTTGAAAGCTGACGTTGATGATGAAACTTTGTGCAGTATGTGTGTGATTACACAAGTTTATAGGAGAAAGAGAAACAGACAGATATACCCTGCAGAGGCCTTGAACACAGATGTCATAAGTGTCTGGCCCACATGGTGTGCCATCAATGACGCGGTCCTTCAGCTGATAGTACGCCGTAGTCCCAGCAACTCGGCAGAAAAGCTTACACCGATCCTTCATTAGTACTGGAAGAAGAAAGAAAACAAATTATGAGAAAAGTTGTGCCATTGCTCACTGAGTTACTGAATAAAAATAAAAATCTTGAAAAAAACATGATAAAAAGCCTTGAGATGACTTGCTGTGCTGATTAAATAAAATACAACATGACAGCTCACATTTTTAAAAATCTTAAACCTATTTACATTTTTTGCAAAGTTCTACAGAGTTCTGCTAGACATTGCCAAAATTGTATTTGTCGTTTAAAAAAATCACTTTGTATCTGACAGCGTACTTGCTCCAAGGCTTGGCCTGTTTGCTTGTATAGCATCAATTAAATGAATGAATCACTTGCAGTAACTTAGACATGGTGGTCTTTGCCAGATGGTAATCTCATGTAGCTGGGCAAGCCACCTAGGCCAGGAATGAGATACTGCTGCAACAGGGAGAGCTGCCAGGAGTTTCATATGGAAGGGCTGCATGCTGCTTTAATGTTGCTGTAGTTAAGTATCAGCTAAAAGTTTTACCTCAAGGGATTTCTTATCATGGGCATGCAAAGAATGAAAAAGAAGAGACACACACAGAGACTTGTACTCTACATCACACATCCACCCATTCTTCAACAAGCATTTATTTTCTTTTTTGACATAGGGCTAAAACATAACCTATCCCACAGGTTATGTTTTAGCCCTCACCCTAACCCTCTGTCTTGTTATTTGGGCAAATAAATAAACTAAACCAGATAGATCTATCAAAAGTAAGCAAACAAATAGACATAATACACAAAAACGTATTTCAAAATGTAAGTATGCCCATTTGCAGTGTTTAAGTTAAAGATACTGAATCATTGGCTTCAAACTACACCGTATACTTGAATGTAAGTAGTAGCCATCTTTGATGTTTTGGTTCATTTTCCAACAAATTACACTGTGGGTTTACATTTGTGTACTCACTGCCACTGTACTTGGGGACCCAGCGGACGGTGGGAGGTAGACCGTTGATGTTGAAATGCTTGCCGTCAAAGTGAGAGCACTGCTCTTCACGGAAATCTTTCCGTCCTCGCGGGCATGGCTCAGTGTTGCAGGAACGGAACTTCATCCTGCGTCCCACACAGAACTTACCGCCATTTCTAGGCCTAGAGGAAAAAAAGATGGATTGCAGAAGCATTACAATTCATTTCAATCTAAAGCATTTGATAATGTTTGATTGGTGCTGTATGACTTCAAACCAACATTGTTTCCATTTAGATTCACACTAGGACAACAAACTTTCTTAAACTTTAAGCTTTAAGTCAAGTTAAGGCTCACTGAATCTGGTTACTCACCTAAACATGTTTACAACACATTTTTCTAAGTGGTTTACAGTCACTCATATTCATTGTGTTACAGCTTTGATTGTTTTAACTGTCTGATTCTTTCTTACTCAGGCTTGTTGCAGTCTCTGATGTTGCTCCGTGTTCCTCCACCACAGGCCCTAGAGCAACTGCTGTAGGGCCCCCAGGGACCCCACTCTCCATGGACTGGCTGTAGATCCAACTCCTTGTTTACACACATCCCATGTCTGCAATACTGAAGTGAACAAACACAAACACACACAAATTCTGTTAAAAGACTGTACTGTAGCATCATGACGGCCATGACTGCATATCAGTCCTGAAGACAAACACACCTCTAGTGGAGATTAAGTGCAGACACAGCTAGGAGTGGTGTTCCTCTATGCCTCCATAATCGTCTGTTTGCACATCAAGCTATATTTTATTCTAATTTAGTGATTAGCCATGGGAATACATCCAACTCCTCTCAGTTGTTCAAAGAGAGATGGAGGAGTGAGGGAGAGATATATAAAGACTGAGGAGGAAGTGGAAGACAGTAAACCTAAATCTGAAATATACATGTGCTATCAATAAAAATAAGCCACATGTTCATATGCATTTGGTGTTGTGGGGGTGTCTTAAAGGTTGTCAACAATTAAGGTCTTGAACTGTTCCTGAAAAACAGCCCTGGACTTTTTTAGATAGACCGGCCCGGCTGATATGGGGGTGGGGAGTACTGCAGCTGCTGCTGGGCCGACAATGGGTCTCTCTTGCTCTTGTTTTTGTATAACGGGCTGCTCAGACGGCCCACACAGTGAGCGGCCCACCAAGATTTCTCCTGGTGCTAATGATGGCCAGTCCGACTCTGGTTATTACTTTGCTCTTATCACATGTCCAAAACTTCAGTCACGGACTGATTCCAAATGGTCTTGTGCATCAACATTAATTTCATAAACACAATATGGAAATCTTATAGTGAGTTGTAAAGACAATTTGATGCAGACAATGAAATTGACATGAGTTTTCAAATGTAAAATGGCCTCTTTCTTTGCACAAAGTCACACTGTATTTCACATGGTCTCTATATTTCACATAGGGAATGTAGCATTGTTAGACATTCAACATAAAATCAGTTCAGCTACAATAAGAAAAATTGTGAAAACAAAAAACATTTGCTATGCCTATGTTTTGCCTATGGTAAATCCAGAGTAAATATTTCTGAAATCATCTTCAGCATGGATATACAAAATTACATAATAGAGATCTTTCATACAGCACACCCAATATGACACAAAAATAAGGCGCCTGCTATGAAAGAGTGTGTACCAACTGACCAATCTTTGCCAAGAAGTGTTAACACTGCTTTCATGAGCAAAGCACGGCAGGCCCATTTCCCTTTTGTGTGTAACTAAACCCCCTTCTCACTGTGCTAGATATCGGAGGGTCCTGTTCACTAAAAGAATGCAGGACAAGACGGCGTCTGTCTGCGTACGTAGCCCGCCATCAAGCACACAGGCATGGGGAGCAGTGGCACCATGATAAGGAAACTCTAGAGTTGTGATAACAAGAGGAACAAAGTTCATTACTGGCTAGATATCAGCAACTCTATTCTCCTGTTGTGCTATGTATCCTGATCACCTATGTTTTAAAGCTGTAGGTACACCACTTTAGACCTGTAACCTGAAAGAGAGGATGTTCTTTGTGGAGCGTCTCTATTTTCACTGTGTTTCAGAGTTTGCTCTGCAAGTGCAATTTGTTTCTTCTTGTAACTTTCATTACCAGCTCTCCAGATAAGAAATGCAGCCATTATCATTTCAAATGGATGCACACCCATTCTGCTACAAGACATTAAATCCCTGACTTCAGACAAAAACTGAGACCGTCTGTTCAGAATCATGTGAGATTTGCTTCAGTGAATTTTCATAATTACGCTAACAAACCTGGGAGGATATCAGTCAAACTGATCTCCTGGTCAATGGCTAATCTGGCAACATAAATTCATGATTTGCAGTCATTATCTTCAGTGAACACCAGCAAAACTGCCAAGTTATACACATATATACACATACACACATACATACACACATAAACATATGCAGAATCTGGCACTGTTGCCTCTACTATCATGGCCTAGTTTTCATGTGTGTTTTACACACTTGTGGTCGTAATGATGAAGTGTAAAGCCTGTGCACAATGACGGACAGGTGTTAACAGCTGTAGGGTATGGACGAAACAAGCAACACACATTTCCATAATCCAGACATGGTTTGAGTAACAGTCTGGGCCTTTCTTCTGGCTCCACTACAAATACAAACTAAAGACACTGATAATTTTGTTGGAATACTAACAATGGATTTAGAGAACAATTCAAGTGAGAGGCAGTAAAAGACAAACAGGTGCTGGATTCTTATGGATTAGGCAATCTCCTAAAGAAAAAACAGAGCTGAACAACTGGAGCTCGTGGAATTGTAAAAGACACACATTTTTAGAAGTAAATCCAGAGTTTTCAAATGTCACAACAAAGACTTCTCCTCTATTTACAGCTCTCACATCCCCTTCCTCCACCTCAGTTTAGGTACTGTCAGCCCAAACCTGAGCATCCCTTCTATACCTACTCCTTTCCATAGTCACCCATCCCCCTTATCCCCTATGGGAAATTGCAAGGGCCACGCTGGGACCACCACAGTGCAACCAGGCGGCAGGACCCAAGGAACTGTCAAACACAAGGCGGACTGACTGTCAGAGAGGACCAAAGCCTGTGTAAGCCTCTGAGGCATTCCACTCCCCCCGCTGGCACCCTGTGTTTACAACCGTTTTGTTTGGCTTGAAAAGGTGATGTGGGTGAAAAGAAGAAAGAGGGAATGAGGGGAGTGGAAGGAAAAAAAACATCTGTGTGATGTATGTGTGCGTGCCTGCGTGCGTGCATGTGTCTGTGTGTGTGTGTGTGTGTGTGTGTGTGTGTGTACACATGTGTGAATGTGTGTTAAGTGTGAGAGTGATTGCTCAGAGTCTGAAGGCATCTGGGTGCCACGCTCAATTCCAATTAGCCTCTCTTTCTAAAGTGCACAAACACACCCTAGGAAAACGCTGAGGTGAAAGGCAGTCTTGGCAAATCTCAAAGATCATTAAGGACACTAACAGACCCTTACCAAGAAAGATTGTCAAAATTTGCCCTCAATTGGAAATGTGGTGAGACATTTGAAGGTCTTGTGAGAGAAACCTGTCCAGCTGTGACTAGCATGTGTTTCAAATTAGGAATTTCACAAAGACACACGCTGACTCACCAACTCATACCAAGACATGCGCATATGTCACATGCATGCATTTTGCACATACTGTACATAGATATAATGCACATAGGAAAACATACACAATACCTTCACCTTTTTGCTTTCAAATGGTATACCAACTAACACAACCTGCTAAATAAAGCTCAACCAATTTAGCCATCCAGCCAAAAGAATAGTTACCAGCATGCTAACCCTGTCAGTGGGAACCATATCTAAGGACAGCAGCATCTGCTCTGAGCTCTTCAGCTGGCTGGTTTGGAAGTTAGCGCCCTGTAATTGCCAGGAGCACCTCATTTCTGAACCCAAGCCATACATCACTGCAGGAATGAGAAGGCAGAGGATTGATTTAAAAAGCACTCCGCTCTTTCATTTTAACACAGCCATTTCCAAAAGGCATCACCTTTCATGTTGCGGTGTCTTTCTCGTGACTCTGGGTTCGGAGTTCATTTTAGCCTTAGCCTGTTGGCGGTTTGTGTCTTTGTCTCTGATGATCTGCACCAAAACCCATGGCCTTCCTTTCTACAATGCACAATTAAAACAGGCCTTAATCCTAAAATAATCTGAAAACATCTGGAGTTAAAATTACATGAAATGGACCACCACTGCTGATTTTCAATAAGTAGTCACACAATAAAGGGCCCATGAAGCCATCCAGAAGTAAAGAATTCTCTGCTGTGATCTCTTTGGCAATGCAGGGAATGGAAATAAGTTAAATGACAGTTGTTATTATAGACTGGATTTACACTGACTCATTTTTCAGCTATGACATGTATTTTTTTCCCTCACAGTTCTATATTTCCTCTTTCTCTTGTGTTAAAAGGGTGTGAAGACAGGAGGAAGAGAAATGATGAGAGGGAGGGGAAGGTGAGCAAAAGACAAAACCTGATGCAACCATGACCCCAAGCAACCTCTCCTTACTGAGTCTTCTTACTTTGTTTCCTATCTTTTTTCCACCCTCTATGCTCTCTCCTCCCCCTACACCTTTCCAAGAAATGCAAGGGTTGTCATTAGAGTCAATGAGTAGTTTGGCCCTGTCAGCTCTTCCATTCACCTGAATTTCAGAGATATTTTTACTAAGTCTGTCTCACTCATCATAATTTCTGTACAACTGTGCACATATCTCTTGTAAGCTGAGCTATTTCATGTTTCATATTAACAATGGATGAAATTATTATTTCACCAAATAGCTCACTGTATGCTACATAAACGGGAGACTAACAAACATTGGCAACTATCTAGAGAAGAAATCTGACACCGCTTTGATTCTCAAAAGATGGTGGAAATATTGGGCTTACACACACAGTCTACGGGCTTACACTCGTCATTTTCACTGTAAATGTTGGATTTATGTATTTATTTACACTTACCTATTTACAGTGAATACATCTTTTGAACAATAATTTGAATTATGATAACTGACTGTTAGGACATACATTTTTGTCAACATTCAACACCTACAGTATAAATACATTTGTCCCTCTCCGACAATCTAGGCCGCCAGCAATGAAAGCTCCACTCACTGACTACCGGACACAGTAATTCCATCGGCAAACTACGTGAATGCTAAAACAACAATCCTCTTGTTAGCCCAAATCCACAGATATGTCTGTGATGATGGCAAATCAAAGTGGTAACATCCTGCAAATATCCAGAGATTAGCTGAGAGTGACATTGATACCAGTCTCACAATCCCAAGTTACAGTACAGGCACACGCACAGACACACAAAACACACACATACACAGAAACACACACCCATCCCAGCATCGTACGACAAGTCTGTCAGACTGCCAGGAAGTTCCAGCCAACACTCACCGCCTCCGCCAACAGACTCCATTCTGCCCTGGCTTCACTTTTCAAGACCTCACTATCTCACTCTAATTGGCTGAAACCAAAGCAGGTTGTCATTCTTTTCTGAGGAATGTTCTGGAAATAAAAAACAACTTCCCGTTTATTCACTTACACTAACCACTTAATTAAGCCTGTGTTAAGAGTATCTGGGAAAGCTTTTTGAGGGTTTTTTTTTATCTAAAGAAAACCTTAATGAGAAGCCATGGTGATAAATTAAATGAAAAACACTTGAATGTTTTGTTTTTTTCATTTTGCAACAAATTGCAAAAAACATCTTTCAAAGGAGCTTTCAGTCAAAATCACACTTAAGCTACTCAATGAAATGCACAAAACTGAGAACAATAAGAACTTTGACAACAAAACATCACAGTTTATCTAAGCTCAATTGCCACTTTTTTCCTCTGCCACCCACTGAGCGACAACATGGTGAGAAGCAGCACAAGGACCTTCAAAGGGCGGGGATGTGGATACAGGGCCGGGATGTGGATACAGGGCCAAGCGTTCCCCAGCCTTGGCTTGACAGGCCATTATTGACCATGCTGGCTGGCCCCTAATCTACGCACACACATGCAGACGTGTGTGCAGACTGTGCGCTCACGCTTATATTAAATGTAGATGATTCTGTATGCATTTCAATGCAACACACACAAGTGAAACCATGCATGTACTTGCACAAAACACACACACAGAGACACACACAAACGCACAGGCAGGATCCTTTTGAAGAGTGAGAGGGACCGAAAAGGGGGGAGAGAGAAAGAGAAGGAGAAGAGAGGATGGAGGGAGGGAGGGTAGGAGGGTGGTGGCAGTATTTATAGACAACAAGTGATGGGATGCCCTCGTTAGTGCATGGCCCACTGAGCCAGATGACAGACACGCCGCCAAAAGGTCATGTGACCGCATTACTCACTCCGGCGCCCTGAGAGAGGGCCTGTTGAGCAACAGTGAGGGAGGGAGGAGAAGCAGATAGTCAGAAGAGAACAGAGGGGGAGAAAACTACCCATGAACCCTACAGTTCCCGTTGCCCTATTTCAACTAAGCTGTATACAAACAAACTTTTTTTTCAGTTTTAATTTAGGGGACGTGCCTCTCTCCCACTTTTTGGGCACTGACCTCAATTACCCGATGTGGTCACAACTTTGTTTTGTAACCCAACCAAACAAAAAAAAATCTCTCCACACAAGGCAGACACAAGAGGTGACAGCTTGCCTTTGAGAAAAGTCTTTTTTACGAGAGATGGTGTTTCCCATGTAATAGTTTAGAATGACATGTCAGGCTTTGGTCTAATGATAGGCTAAGAAAGGGATCTTTAAATGGAAGCTGCAGTTGCTAAGACAATACCTGCTGCTAGTTTTCCCCCATAGAGGCCATAGCTGTAATCCTCTAGATCTGACAACCTCCCCCACCCCCCACCCCATACACACACACACACACACACTCCCCTTCAGGGCCCTGCAGACACCTCAGAGCCAAAAGCCCGACCCAAGACCCTGTAAAGCCTTAGACCTGAACCTCATGACTACTTGTAGGAAGAAAGAGAAAGGAGATAAATGGTTATAAAGAAAGGACCAATAGAAGTGTTGAGAAGGTGTAATACTTTAAGTACACCGAACATATTTCGGAAAAGAGATGAAAAGGGATACAGGGCAGAAGAAAAAATAAGTAGGAAGGGTAGGACAAGTAGCTATACGATGAAAGAGAGATGCCAAGAGATACAAAGAAAGAATAATACAAAAAGACACAAGATAACCAAGAAGAATTATCTGCTTCTGCAGATTATCAAACTTTTGAGGCTGGCATAAGGATGAATACAAACATACTTGCACACACAAACATACCACACAGAAATACCACATAAAAGCGCTCTTGTATTAGCAGGTGAGTGTCGGTGCAGGGTCCCCCTCTCTTTCAACTCACGCTACTTCAAACAGCCCCCTGCATGAAGATGAAACTGGGCCCTCGGCACTGCAAACAAAGGTGGTTCCGCCATTCACACAGGCAAAGAAATGAACACAAAATACAGTAAACACCAACCATTTAAAGATCAGATGTGATAATTTAATCCACAATAGCAGCAGGGCTCTATGGTAATGTTGACCTTTTGACAAGTCATATTCTGGGATAGCTCAACAACTACTGGATTGATTACCATAACATTTTGTACAGACATTCTTGGTCCCCAGAGGATGATTCCTACTGACTTTGGTGAGATTCTCTGACTTTTTTTCTAATCAAACTATGAGGTGGACATTTGTGATTTTGGGAGCTCAACATTTATAAGGTAAATTGCCATGAAATTTCAGAATCATCTTCAGCTTCGCTTTTAGTTGATTTCAATCTGTAACCTCAAAACTAGATGTCAATATATCCTCCACCTTGTTCCTTTAAAATTAGGTTTAATGTGTTTGACTTTTAGGTTATACAAATAGTTACATATTCGAATTCCACACGCTACCTTCGAAACTCCATACTAATATACTATTTAGTACGCCAAAACAGTATGTGAGATCTTTTAGTATGTCTGAAACCGTAGACAATAGTAAAACCAATAGTATGTGAAGTGCACACTATTTCTGGGGAAATATTACAGTATACAAGCACTGAACACTGTGCCAGTGTAAATATCCCTCATCAACATTGTTGAAACAATCATTTTCATTTAACTTAGAAATATAAAAAATGTTTATTTTCAAACTAATTGAACCTGGTTTGAACCCAGATGTCTTATTGTTATTGATGGGCAAATCACCAAATCAATGTTTACAGGGTTTCATAAAGCTCAAACATCAATTGCAATCAAGCTAAGTCAGCTCAAGATGCGTTAAGGGTGTGTAGTTTATTAAAGAGATCCACTTGGTTTGATTAAACTAACACCATGTCTTCTCAAGCATTTCTCCCACAAAAGGGCTTACACCAGTATGGGAGCTGCATTACTGTTTAGACGGGGTTGTTGTAGTTGGATTAAGATGTTAGCTATCCCCTGTTAACCTCTCCTCGCTAGACAACGCTGATCCAGGACCTAACATGATGAGGTGGGAGGTGGAGCCAGATGAAAGGATATAGGGGATATAAGACTACATGGGCCCACACTGCAAAAGACTCCTGGAGGGCAGAAGGTTAAGGAGAGAAGAGAGCCCTCCTTCTCTCCCTCATGCATGTTCCGAATGCTAAACACCAGCCCACCATATCCTCATCCCCCTGTACCTCCTCCTAGCTCTCCTCCTCCCTCCTCTCTCCTCCCGCCTCCTGCTCTGCAGAATCACTGATGTGAGATCTTTTGTGAGAGCGCTGGCTGGCCTCAGCCTGGGCTCTGTTACGGCCTGACCACTGACCCACTCACCCGCCTTTTAAAGAGGTTTTAGGGTCATGAGTTCACAACAAGGTGACTCAACTGTGAACGGTGGGCGGCATCCTCTTTCAAAGGACCTACGTCTTCACCTTTCCCTCTCCTGACTCTCTCCTTCATTTTAACCCCCTCTGTCTCTCTTTTCTTTCCTCTTTCTCTCTGTCTCTCTCTGCCCCCCCTGCCCTGCAGCCCCTCTTTCCATGTATCCTCAGTGACTGACCCGCCGTCTCAGCCCTAATTAGCATAGCATCCCAGAGCGAGGAGAACATGAAGGCTAATGGGGGTTGGGGCCCCTAACAACACTGAGGGTAAAGCTTCAAGTTTCTAACTAGGGCCATCACCTGACCACATTTACATTGGTTTCTGCAACCAGAATGCAGGCAGGAAAGTAATGCATGGTAAATTATTCCTTTGTCTTGGTGGAGAAAGTGAATTACAAGAAAAAGGCATCACAATTCAAAGTGGAACTTTGAGGTTAGGCTTGTGTAAGTAATGTATTTTGTCTAAAGTTCGATGAGGCCAGCTTTAACCATGCTGATTAGTAAACAGAGGAAACACGTTCAATGTTGCAACATGGAAATTTAAAAGAAATATTTATATTTAACCTGTATTTGGTTTAAGATAGCCCAAACTAGTTTCATGGTAGCTGCAAATAATTAATCATGTTTTTCTTACCCTGCTTCAAATACCCGAGGTGTGGGCTTTTCTGCATCACAGTAATTTAATGCATCAACTCAATGGCACACTACCCCATAGAAAGAGGATAAGAAGTTTCGTATGTGAGATATAGATGCATGTCATCCCACCATGCAAGGGGAAAAGAAAACGGTACAGTACATAGTTAGAACACACTTTGTGCAATCAAAGTGAATTCATAAAAAATCACCTCATTATCATTATAGTATCAACTGAGAACTACCCCAGGTCTTGAACATCAACATTTGAATGAAAAAAGGTTAATCAACCAACACATGCCAACATGTGGCCAAGACTGTTGCATACATTTTCAAACTTACCATTCCATGACCACAGTCCGTCCCATCAGCCAGTGGCATGTGTTGCGTGCGACATCCTTTATGGTCCCCCTCTGCACTTGTACACCACAGCCGTTTGCACTGTTTCTGTGTATTAAAAAAATGGGGAAAAGTGAGCACCAGCAATTAATCATTGTGGCAGAAAGAAAAAAAAATTGCTTTCAACATTCTACAGGTTTTCAACACAGTTCACCTGTGACTGCTGTTTCCCCCTTATATTTCCCTTCTTTCTTGTGGGAGGAGGAGTGTGTTATTGCAGTTCTCAGATTTAAGTCTTAGTAGTCAGGACCTGACATTCTCTTTTTTAGTTCCAGACATCTGCAAAATGCAATTTAAATATCCCAGCATAATGTTTTAATTAGCAGCTCCCCATGCATTGAAAAATAGGCTTAGGTAATCAGCCCCTTTTTATCCTTGTTGAAATGCACATTATACATTACATATGGGAACTTACAGATTTAATTGATCCCACTGTATATAACAATAAAGTGTCATAAAAACCAGACACAATGAACTGAAAGCAGCTTAATATCTTTTGGCTTATACTGTGTGAAAAACTGATCTGCTCAGATTTTGATGTCACATATGCCTTAGTTTCCTGTAGCTCTACTTCCACATAAAGAGCTAATTTTTTTTTTTATGTCAGCCAACTTACCATGTAAGGGCAAATTTGGGAACCAGGTCCAAACATCAGTTCACATTGTCTGTTAGCATTGTAGATTTGACCAGGGAGGAGGGTAGGCAGCTCATATGTCCTGCCAACAGGCTCATCAAGAAGGCACTCCCCGTAGCCGGTGCTATGTCAAAAGGAAAAGTTGGTGTACAGTAAATTAAAAAGAAATAATAAAGCCATACAATTCTGCACAAACACACATGCACAAGTCAAACTTTCTTAAAACTTCCTTCGATAATCCAGTATTTTTTGACCCCAGAAAGAATCAACATGTTTCATCTCTTTCATAAAAGCAAAATAAACATCTCTATGTCATTGTCTGTGACCATCCTTAGATGTGTTTCCCCCTGTGGGTGGTCTGTAAAGTTACCTAACAGAGAGACTGATACCACTTCTCCTCAATAGCCTGTCAGTAAATGCTGTCACTATGAAACTGGAGTCAGGCGCCACAGACTGAATAAAACAGCATTCTGATACAGACTCAAAAGGATCTGTACACTGACCACATTTTTATCCAAGGTGTATTTCTCTGTGCTGAAGGCAAACAAGGGAAATTGGAATCATAAAGCACTGTGATTAAGTTATATGAGCCTGTGCCAGCTCTAGCGTTGTTGTATAATGACAGATTGTGATGTATATCAGCCACACCCTGCACCTCAACACAGTAACAGAGACCACAAACACAGCTGGACTGAATATATGCACCAGCAGGCTGCATATGAAATCATCAGCCTTCACAGTTGTGAAAAGGTCCTAGTCAAACATGTTGGCAGAGCGACTTCAGGCTGCTAAAACACCTGGTCCACAAAGCACCAGCTGATGTGACAGGCCAATAATTACATAGGATTACCATCACCCTACTTCTGTCCCTTTCATTTCCACCCATAATGTAAAGTAACTGCAGTGAACAGTGTGAGCTGGTAGGAGAATGACTACAATACATAGGAAGAATAAATCACAGGAGAAGATACTCTGAATGAAGACTTTTTATCAGCCTGTCAAGGAATCATACAGACAGTCCTATATTACAGTGTCTTTCAGCAGCTGGTCATCTGAAACCTAATGGAATGATTATTAAGACCAAGACAGACAGACAGAGGGAGAAGAGGTCAATATGGTCACTTTTTAAATCAAACGTCATTAAAGAATATCAGCTGCATGAACTCAAGACAGCAAGGCAATTCCTGTCTGGCACCAGAAGAGATTCCACAGCTGGTGGCCATTGGAAGACGTGAAAGTGAATTTATTTGTAAAATGACTTGGTTAGACATAGTTGGCTGCATTTCATCAGACTAAACACTAATAGTTTCCATGTTCACCATAGTGGGTATCCCTCAGCAGCTAATGCAAGAAGTCTACTCATGTGTCACACTGATGGTTTTTGCAGAGGACTGAATGACACACATCACTGTACAGTGTTAGATCAAATAATGCCAAGTAAAGCAGTAAGTAATGCAGCAGTGCTCAGAGGTTTGTCTGCATGTACATGACAGCATGTGCCAATTATTGCACATAAAACAAGATTAAATTTGCATTTTACTTTTATATTTGGATTTTGTGGCTTAAATCAAATGGCACCAGGCCAGGGAAGGAATGAATGGTTTCTTTATATAGCAGTTGACACATAATAACACTATACAACGGCAGGACGCTTTTCATCAACTCTTAGGTGGGGGAGTTCACTGCACATTATTACAGCAACAGTGAGATAAGGGGGAGAAGGAAGGGAATCCTTTGCCTTTTGAAAAGGGATATTTGAGAGGTGGCGCGGCCTTTCGTTTTTTAAACTGGTAGGAGAGTGGCACAAATTGAATTTATTCTTCAGAAAGAATGGGCAGTCAAAATACTGACGTACTTGACCAGGTCAGCCCACTGAACAGGAGTGCCAGTGTAGAAGTGCTTGCTTGAATCAATGCTCCTCATTGTTGGCCAGAGACGGACTTCAAAAGCACTTGGACTACACCCCTCAAGGGCCTTTCCCACCACTGTGGCTCCCACACTCAACCTGGAGTGCTGCTTTAGTCTCTCCATACCTGCACTGTTTGTTATATATCACATAACAATTGTTAAGTTAAAATATACAAATGCATTTGACATGCATATCATACTCATACTGATTTTTGTGTGGCAACCAGTCATACACAGAAACCCAACACAGCTGAGAAGAACTTGTCCAAATAATGAGGAGATTCATGAATATCCTCCTCTTCCTTATCTGAATGTACCGACCACTCAGTGTTGAGGTCAGCATTGGCTGGAAACTATGGGATGTACAACCTTAAAACTGCATATGAGAAATCGCCTAACACTGCGTTCTCGAGATGCATCTGGTCAACAAGGCCATCCTTTGTGAAGGCCTCCACAATTAACAGAGGAAAGGAGGCAAAGATTAAAGGGTCAGGTCCAGGGAAGATCTAATTATAACTGACATTTCCAATCTTGAAGGGAAGCCCTTCACCAAGATTCAGTGACCATGGTGCGGGTTAGGAGTTGCTGAATGAACTGTTGCCCCGTGCTACAGGTTTTGGTGGAGAAAGCAGGCTAGTGACTAGATTATTGTTTGCTCAGGATCTTGAGAGAAGGACTCTGAGTGGAGAGACCATGGAGGGGCTGTGAAAGATCCATTGCTCAGGTCAGCCTAGGAAGACCCCCGGATTCAAACAGGAAATACTCTTTCAACACCAGGCAATAACAACTCTACACAGTTTACATTGTGCTGACCTGTCTACAGAGCACTGCGAGAGACAGGGAAGCTGTTTGTTTAGCCGGCCACGTCACAACAAGTAAAAGTTAATACACATTTAAAATGTGGATGTGATAATATGAGCTTGGAAAGGAAATGGAGAGGCATTACTTTCTCTTCCATGAGAAAAGTGCATCATCCCTAATATATTTTGCCAAACTGTTTAAAATGATAAAAGGACAGCTGGGGGTACCTACTCTAGAAACTCTGTGATGTACTTGCGGCTGCACTTGGACCATGACCAGGGATTGGTGTCATAATTGAGAGTAGGAGCCATGACATGATACTGGTGCTTCATGCCTGCATCCCGACATTTGGGGTTGTCATCATGAGGCATGTTGAACCTGGTGGAGAGAGAGATAAAGAAAGGGAGTTAGAGATAGAGAAAGATATATAAGGGAACACACACAATGTGATTATCAGCTGCTTAATGGCTCAGTCGTAACAAGGAGGATAAGTGTCACAAGAGTTACATTGACTCATTTTTAACAAGGTATCAATCCGCACCATCCCTGTGAGTTGCCACACACAGCAACAGACACGTATGTGAGTATTGCCACACACTGTGCACCTTTCTCTACATTTGTCTGTTTTTTCATTTCCATTCCCAAATGCATATACCTCCCTATTTTTGCAATCTCCCAAATGTTTATACTATAAAATCTCCAAAACAATTCAGTAAAACTCCAACTGCACAGTAGGTGGTACAGCATTTTATATACTTGATCTACTTTTACTATCTATCTATCTATCAACCTGTCCGTTCTACCATGACGGCGAACATGCTAGTGAGAACCACCTCCATCTCACCCCTTAAAGGGCAAGGGTCCCCATTCCCCAATCACATTCTCAAAGGGCTTAATACTGAGGGAAAGGTAGGGGAAGTAACACCATGCACATCAGCACACATGTGTATGCACCTCCGGTGTGAACGTATATTATCATAGTTACAACAAGGTGTAATTAGTGCTGCAGCGAATGGTTAATGAGTCATTTGTCAATTATGTTTTTATGTAAGAAAATAAAATAGTATTGTTGTATTGTCTGACCAACAATACCAAATCCAACAACAAGACATTCTATTTACACAAATACAGAACAGTTGGTATTTCCGCTTAATAAATCACTTAAACGCTCAAATGATTATTAAAAGAGTTGGCAGTTCATTTTCTGCTGATCCTCTGATAACTTCATTGACACATTGTTCCAGCACTAATCATGCTAAACAAAACAAGCCTTCACAGATGAACAGATGTATCAAGTAAAGTACAAGCATGGCATTGGAAAATTAATGAATTCATCCAGCCTATCTGCAGTTGGCAAGCTCATGAAGCAAGTTTTCTTGATCATGTCCAGAATAGTGCAGTCCGATACGGATGTCCTGTTTTGTGCTGCGGTTTTGGCAGTACACCCATAAATATGCATAGTGCATGAGTAAATGCGTGTACACGTATATATACACACAGGAACCCACACAGCTGTATGATGTCTGAAGTGTTTACAACAGGATGTGGGTCAGTGCTGGGCTTTGGGCTCTGGGCTGTGGCTGAGGGTCAATCCATACCACCACACAAACAAGACCTAGCAGGGCTGGCATGAGGCCCACCCTACAGGGGCCGAGGGCCTGAAGACAAACACCCAGGGAATAATTAAGCCTCTGGCAGAGTAATGAGCCTCACACACACACTGAGCTATTGGCGGATAGTGACAACACTGAATATGGCTCAAATAGTATTTGCAACTATTCTTTCTCTCCATATGCTTATGCACAGGTGAATCACGGTGTTACAGACAGTGAGAGGAAAGTTTCCAAGCACACAAATATTTGTAATAACATCTTGATATGTTGCTGCAACTTAGTAGACTGTGTTATTATCATGATGTAGAATTGTGTGTGTGTTGTTTAACCCAGATTTGAACAGCACAAGTGAGAATACTGGATTTGCAGTCCTGAGATTAGAGCCTTTTACTGTAATTACATTATAAATCAGGCAGTTTTGTGGCTTCCTGTTCAGAAACCTCAGGGGACAGATCAGATCAACGATCAATGAGTCAATTCCAGTAGGAAAGTAACAACCCCAGCACTGAATTATTAGCAGAATGTCATAAGTTTAAAGCCCACTCACTTTTAATTTGAGCTTTTACCAAGCCATGCTTTTCTCTTTGTGCATAACACCATTAATGCCATGCTGCCAAGATAAAAATGGATTTCTGTGCTAAAATGCTCATAAATAACTGAGAGTAAGATGTGCTACTGGAGCAATGACAACCTGGTGGGGACTTTGAACAGACTGGCTGTTCTTGAATTAGTGTCACAGCCAGCACTGCAGTCTACAGAAACAGCCTTTGTAAGCACTTCTAGACAAACAGACCTTGGGGACCTAAGAGAGCTCTGAATACAGGGAGAAATTGATTCCTGCATTGTCAATGGATTACACATCTTTGCTCCTCCAAATTGAGTGCTGCACAAAAAAGGAAACTATTTTTTCTTCTTAGCCAGCTTGCTTAGGTTATGCATTATCAGGATAATGCCAGTGAAATTTTGTGGTGTAGCCTTGATGTTGAAAAAGAAAGTCTGTTTGCAGCTATAGACTTTAATGGCTTATCAAATTGTCAGGATGAATTATTTATGATCTGAGCACTTAGTATTGTCTAATGACAAACTTGATAAATCCTTATATGTGCCACCTTTAAACAGCTATCAAGTGACACAGCCTCGCCCTGAAAATCCCCATGATGGGTATTAGCAATCACACATCCTTGCAGTATTCTGAGAAAGGCCTCCTATCCATTAGTCTAAATCTTTCTTTAATCTGCAATGCTCTTGAGTGGCTCCCACTACCTGACACTGGCTTTCCCAGAGTGCTAAACACTCATGCCTGTGAACGCTGCGATTAACCTCGCAAAGAAGCAGAGCCAACTGGCCTTCCAGCTGCTTGAACTTTAGCATAAACAGATCCACACAAGATGTAAGAGGAAGAAGGGGGTGCTTTAGACTCGTCCATCTGGATGCTATGGTACAATCTTTCCACTGGAAGAATGTGTGAGTGGCAATGAGGAGGAAGAAGAATATCTTTCATTCTTACCAAATGGCTCACGGCCTCTCTCTGACACGGGTCCTTTCTACTATCCTACACAAATGGACATGAAGACCGGAAAGAAAATCCCTCACTCAGTTTCAAATTTTTACTCTGCAGAGGAGGTGGGCGGGAAGAAAGAACAGACACGAAAAGAGGGATGCTTTATCATCCTCATAAACTATTCCTATCTTACTGAGATGGAAAAGATGATGTGACATTTAAATGAAATGAACTGAATTGGAAGAAAGAGGCAGTAATGAGTGATTTACTATAATTTTGCCTCAGATGGATATTTGTAATAAACAGTGGTTCATATGAAAGATTCAGTCATGTGTTTTGACTTAGCCATTTGGATACAGCTTATACATACAAGCCTTTTTTTCCACTTCACAACATGTGGCAACATTTGCTTGTTGTGAAAACATTCTATGTCAGACAAGTGTGTTGTGATAACAGTGTTATACTCGCTAATAGGCAAGTTAAATATGACGGCATTGTGACATCATCAGGTTATTTTATCAGGCAGGTGATAAGGAGAGGAGGGCTGGGAACTAGTCAGCTCCTGAATACTAAACAGAATATTTAACCTTGTACTGTCTGATAAAGTTCACTGTGCCACTTTAAAGAAATCTTTGGATGTATTTGCTGTAGAACAAAGAACTCTCAAAACAAAGCTCTGACACTGACAGGGTTAAATTCTTAAGCTGTATAGTGAGGTATTATAGGCTGGCATGTTATTAAAAGTCAAGTTTTCTCTTTATTATGTTTTGCACCTGTTTCTGCTACGCCCTACGTCTCCTGATAAGAGGGCTTTTGTTGGTCAGGACTGGCTATGGGGGGTGAGATGGGATGTGTATGAGGGGGGGTTGCTACAGGTTCTGTGCTGCAACTTACACATGGCCCAGCTCATGAGCAATAGTGAAAGAGGCACTAATTCCATTTTCCTCACTGATGGAGCAGCTCCGGTACTGGTCACACATTGTCCCCAGCTCTGCAAGTCCTGCAGGGTCACGTACACACACAGAGACAAACACATAGATGCAAATAAACATATACACACAAATACACAGCTATCAGGGAAAAAAGCATGCTGCTTTAGTGTTAAAGGCGATTAAACCATCAAAACTTCTGTTCCATAAGAGAGATTAGCCCCACCGCCAACTCCCTCCATCCCCCCTCCCCTTTCTACCACTCTGTTCTGTCACTATAATATTATTAGCTGACAGCTTGCCATAAACTCATTACTGCACAGTTTATGAGCTGTGGTTAACAGAGTGGAAAGTTAATTGAAAAGGAATTGGAGGTGGAGATAATTTTGCAAAGAGAACAGCAAATGTTTACCTAACGTGTCGCATTTATCTTTCGCACGACAGATGTCTTCCCTGAAAAAAAGAACCACATACAATGCTTTTACTATTCTATGAAGAGGAGAAATAGCTTGAGAAACACTTGCTTTTGCTTTCATAGTGAGGATAGGAGGTAAGTATGTACCTGGTGATGAGGAGTGCAGTGTCATGGTGAGAGGGATGGCTGTCATCTTGGACATTTTGGCTCTGCTGCCAGACGCAGAAGTTGTGGAGAGTAGTGGCAGCATTAAAACTCACTGTGGGCCCTTCCTGTTATGAGTGAAACACCAATGGAAATGTGGCCAAGAAACTCAGGGCATAAATAGCAATATTGTAAGTGTTGTAGTAATTGTAGTAAGTAATGTCTCATTTCAAAAGAGTATCTCACAATTGTCAAACTTCCATATTCTCTAAGTGGTCTTAATGAATAAGAATGACATACAGTCGATCGGGGCACAGAACAGGAGCCTCCTGCAGCTTTCCAAACAACTTCAGTTAAGGAGCAGAATTCATGTCAACCACTCGTCTTTGAGTTAGACCGAAGTAAACACAAAAAAATAGTCCTCAAGAAATTTTAAGGGAACTACAAAGCATCGCTCTTACACCACTTCTAGGAACAGCTGTAGATTTTTTATGCAAGTTGTCTGCCAGACAGTGTTCCTTGATATGTGGGTCAGTTTGCAAAGTGTTAAGCAATAATTTTGTCTTACTTTTTATCATGGTGGTAGTCAATAAAAAGTTAGCAGTGGGTACCTTGTTATTTTATTTATTATTATTTGGAAACTTGCAGAAACAAATCATTTTCTCAAATACTACTACTTGTCTGACATACACAGATACTAAATACACAGCGAGCCACAACCTCACTTTAATGTAACCAAACAAGCATCCTTGCATTAGTACACATGTCAAGTTATCCGGTTTGTTGAACCTGAAATGTATATGCTGTGTTATTTAGTTTACCACAACATCAAAAGTGGTGTTTAGGAGACTTATTTTCTGTATCTTGGACACATATGAGATGATTTGCAGGAGGCTCACATTCTTTACTCTGATCAACGCACTCTATAACCAAGGTGGTGAGTAAAATGTTGTCATAATATGGGATTAATACCAAGTTTGGCATACACCTGAAATGAATTTAACTATTTAAGAATCAAGTACAGTGACCAAACAAGCTACAGCAAGCCTCTTCTGCATCATCTCATGTGCAGGTGGCTAGCTGCCTCACTATAGTATCGTTTGTTTTCCACAGAGACCTCTCCTGAGACTTGAGACTGACAAGGCAGGCAGTGTCCATTCAAACAGGCCCCACAGAGAAAAGGCCAGGCTAGGGACACCTGCACTGACGTCAGCCATATTGGAGACGTGGATACAGTGAGCATTCAAGACTACACACTCACCTGTTCATTGTGGATGATGACTAGCTTGACAATCACGATGTTGATGAGGTTTCCTACGCTGGGGTCTTTGTACACTGCCGCTACCTGTAACAAAGACAAAACACACAGACAAAAAATGCAAACCTCCACTAACCTAAACCAGAGGACAGATAAGGACAGTATAAAAGCTAGTGTATTGTACTTAACTCAGTACTTGGATTAAGAAAATACAGCTGTTGCTTTTTTTGGTTAATCTCCATGAGGTTTAATCAAAATAGCAACAGTTCAGTGAAGGCAAAAGAAAGAAAAAATGTCTCCTTCAGGGTAAGTTTAATCAACAGGGTATTAGAACCAATTACATTTCCCGCATGGACTTTAGCAGAGAAAAAATAAACTAAAACCTGGACCCAGCAACAAATGTGAAACGTCGGCAAAGCTGGACCTCAAAGCCCCACTGTGAAGACAGCAAAACATTCCCTCTGTAGCTTTCCCCTCTCTTGCTTCTCTGCTGCACCCTTGTCACGGTCGGCCAGCGGTCTCCTGAGGCCGTGAGCGGCCTCCTGACAGGAACTCATTAGTCCACTATAAACATTTAGCTTGTCTTAGCCTGGGGGGAGACAAATGTGGCCAAGGCCTGTTCAGAGTGGGCAAAGGGAGCCAATCTTTGCATGCCCTTAGTCCAACTGTGACACAGGACCTTGTTCTGTGTGCTCTCGCCCCAATTCATATTATTGTATGATCAGTGCACCAAACCAAAAATTACAACAATGCCAGCAGGACTGTGTGTACCATTGTAGCTATAGTAGTTATATTTTTAAGGAATCTCTGGGGTTTTTAAAGCTGATTCTGATATTGGTTTAGGTTTTTTAAAAAATATCTATGAGGCAAAACACTGAAATAATCAAAACAAAAAAATCAAAAGACTTTTGAGTATTTCAAAATGTTGTAGGTTGATGGTATTCTTCTGGGGGAATTTGAATGATTTGAATTTAAAATGTATTGGAATAGATGGAAGCATGGCAGGTCTAATGTTGTGACTCCAAAGTTGGCAAAATACATTCACTGTACCCTATCATCCTCCCTTAAGGACAACACTCCACTGACAATCATTACTTCTTTATAAGTTAAGGAGTGTTGTGAACATTAAGTCTGTCATACTGCTGAGAGACAGTGGAAGGTACACACAGTTCAGTTCAATTGATAACCTATCCTGCTTTGACACAAAACAGAGACTCCCCCAACACTCTTACTATAACATATGTACAGAGAGCCAATCACACTGTTACTTGGCTTGATTACATATTCTCCCAGCCAGATATGGGACTCATGTAGACAATGTGCTGAGTCAGGATTTTACCAATTTGGATCACATTGAGCCACAAGGGCCAAATTGGGCCACAAAACACTTTAAAACCAAAATGTCAACAGTAAAATGTAAGAATGAATCAGTTCTTAACTGTATGCATGTGCATGTTTAAGTGGTGTGCATATGTGTATCTACCTAGAGGGATATCCCATTAGAAACACACAACAAATCATCTAATAAAACAGCACAAAAATACATCTTCCACATTAAACAAAATGTAATTTTAAGAAACATTATTTTACTTACTACTGACATGATTGTTAGGATGTAGTGCTCTAGGTTGCGTCCATGGTGACGTGTCATTTTAGCATCCGCTGTTACCATCAGCTCAACGTAGCGAGGGTATGAGAGGAAACGCTTGCGTCTGCGCTGGGATTTGGGGTGTGTGCCATTGGAGATGTTGTCATAATTGTGTTGATCGTCTACTGTGGCTCTGATAGTGTCCAGCTCCTCTCCCATATTCCCTCTGCTCTCAAAAGAGACAGGCTTCTTGGAGTCCTCTGTTTTAAGACAGGAAAGTAATGGAAGTGATTATATGGAGAAATAGATGTTTGAAAAGTAAAGTGTTCATTATCACACACTCAAATTCTTTCACCCTGGACACCTCATGTTACATAGGCATTTCATCAGAGAACATGGTACATCTACAGTTAAGAGCCATGGCTTTTAGCTTCACTGAATTTCAATAACATAACAGAGGCAAGCTGGACTTCCATAGCAAAAACCCGCCATAATTTACTGTGTAAACTCAGGAAAACAGTTGTACCAAGAGACACAAGGTCACTGGTGAGCTTTGAGACTAAGAGTTTACAGGCTAGGCCGTCTGCACTCCCCATACTCAAGTGCAAGGCATACAAACACAGAAAATCCCATGACAACATTTTACAAACTCACAGAGGGACTAGCCTCAGTATACGACACACAAGGGTATAAAAATTGCTTAGAATTATCCCATCTCTATGACCCTGACCAGCATAAAATGTGGACAATCCTGTCAGAAAGCAACAAATCAAATAAATTTAATGCCAAAATGAAATGGTCCCATTTATAGGCGACCTTTAACAACTGCTTCAAACAGGCGAAAAAAAGAACTAGGACAACAGCCATACAATATGCTGTGCATACTCAACTGGCATTCCCTCAGCTGAACTGCATGTGTTGAGCTGACTATGAGCCATAGATTCCTTTACCATGATAGAGTAAAGTTAAAAGAGGGAAACAGAGGGAGAGATCAGGACAGCATGAGGCTTGTTTCTTTGGGGGAAAAGGGAAAAGAGAAAACTACAAAGGTTAAGGTCAGACTTAATTACATGTACATATAATGTCTGTCCATGGAGATGTTTCTTAAGGCTGTAGCCTGACAGAGTCTGGGGAATGCACAGTTAGACCAGGGGAACCTGAGAGGGAGCACACAGGAAAGCTCCACACAAAAAGGTGATTTTGTTTAGGAGAGACAGCTGTAGAGTATGCCTGTTACTGACCAGCAAACCACCCCAAACGTAAAACAAACTCATATATTTTTGTCATGAGAAATCTCCTTCAGCATCATTAATCAAGTTAAAGAATAACACATCAAAAATCTTCTGTGTAGTCTGAGTGTTGAACTGTTTGAGCCAAGATGGATAATTTATTAGCATTGGATGTTTTTTTTTGTTGAAACAGGCAATTTGGGGTTTGTGTATCTGCATACAGGTCATTATGTTGTCCAGACCTGCACTGATGCATAACCACGTGTGATGTAAGTATGAAAGATTGCTTGCAGTAGTTTCTGCCTGATGTTTTTCATCAGCCACAAGCCACTAAATCATGCAAACACATTGACACAGAAGCTGAAAAGGCACAATCTGAGATTGACAATTTCTGATTCTTTTTATTGCACAAAAGCATGTTGTTCAAGTGTATCTGTAAGCAAATTTTTTATGTCCTCAATTATTGTAAAAATGTGTATTAATGTCGTTCGTATTGCGTTGATACGATTTAATGATTTTTATTTTATGTTAACTAAAGTTCTGCAGCTTTCTGCAGACACGTGTGCATATTAAATAATGAAAGCATTATAATTTATACATGAAATAACATTCAGTGAACATTATATGACTTTCATTGTTTACGAGCCAAGCATAGTTTGGAGTCCGTCATCCTAAACAACCTCCTCAACTTTGGATAACCCAATTATAGTGAAGTGCTCCATTGTCTCTTCAACACTCAATCTTTCCAGACAGTCAGACAGAGAGAGATTGTGTGTAACTGTTAGGTCAGAGGAAAGCAAAAAAACAAAAAAAAAACAAAATGTGTTGAGCACTCTGAGATTATTCAAGCGATGCCCCCAGCGGGCACACGAGGCGGAGCGTGACTCCCTGGCACAATGGCAGACAGCTCTTGCCGCCGTGAGGCCCAGCCCCATGCCAGCGCCAGCATCCAAGTCAGCGCCAAGCTCGCCTGTGCCCGTGCACACCGCCCGGCCAGCAAGGCCAGAACAGAGCTTTGTATCTTCCAGGAAAAATCTCTCTGAGGCCAACCCTTCACTAAACCTCTTAAACAGACTCATCACTGTAGACATCAAAGGGATTATCAACGCACAGAGGAGTATCTACATCTAGAGAAATCTGTGTTAAGTCTCAGAACAAGCAAGTGTGAGATGAAAAAAGAGAAGAGGAAGAGGTGAAAATATGGTCTCTCTTATAATAGCCTTTGAATCAGTGCAGATTAGCCACACACAACCTTTCCCAAATCGCCTTAGGTTCAAATCCCCCTCTCACTAGGTAGTGAGCTGCTACTTACACCATGAGAAGACAGGGGTGACTGCCCTGACCCATTGGACACACATAGACATTACATCACCCACTGGGCAATGGGCATCAACTCAGCTACATCACATACACATCAACATCTCTTTTTGAATACACAGCTCTAATTTCGCAAACATGAGCCTATAAAACCGATCTCCAACAGTTCTCATAACAGAGAATAATGAAAGGAGCCATGCACAGCATGAGTGTAAGCATTTATAAATGTTGTAATTTGGTTGGCTCCAGAATGCACATAGCTAAAACAGACCCACACTTCTCTGCTCTAACGCCTACTTGACTTATAAACTAAGCAAAAAATCTTTTCATCTTCGTGCCAAAAGATAATCAAACACAACAAATATTACAAATGTTTATCTACTCACTCAATAACATGTTCAATTACACACAAGTATTCCCCACACATTGTGCCAGTTTCATACATATTTCAAGCTTTTAAGCTAGGTCTGAACACAGATGCTTACACTAAACATTTATTAATGTATGACACATTTTTATGCTTGTACACAATCTTTAAGGTTATGCACTTTCTGCTTGAGCACATCCATGTACTACAGCCTTTCCAAAATGATCTCATTTTGATTCAATTTCAGTCTAGGTCAAAGAGTTGCTCTTTGACTCGCCTTCAGTTCAGTCAGAGGTATCAATGCCAAGAGCCAAACAATGGGGAACACACATTTCATTGTTGAACTAATTAACATTCTTCTACAGTAGTCCACTGAGAGTTGAAGCACACTATTCCTCAGGTGCCAATTAAATAGACATTGTACCTTATATTGAATATAGGTAGTGCTTTGGTTGTATATGAGGTACTCTGATTATTACAGTTTAAAGGGCAACGCCATCTGTCTTCTTTTCTGGGTCGTTCAAATGGAAAAGCAGTGACACAGGTTAGCACTAATGCATAGCCCAACTGATGCCCCCCACCCACACACACATATGTTGATCAGTGAGTGTTTAAGCATGGAGAGTGATGAAAGCATTAGCTTGGAAGATCTGAGCTCGGAGATGCAAGAAAGCTCTCCTCTCCCATCGCCAAACAGCCAGAGCCAGGGAGCTCATCGTTCTTTTGAGCCCATGGCAAATGCTGGCCTGGGTGCTAGGGAGACAGGCTAAAATTACATATGTAATCACATAAAAAATACATATGTAACACTACTGGAAAGCTATAAAAACCTCAAACTTCAAACCTCAATGACCCCGCCCCCTTTAAATAACAGTAGAACTCCTGCAGACAGAGGCACAATTAAGACAGACAGAGAGAAGCAGAGACAGCTAATTGTTGCTGCTGAAGAAGGCTTTTAAAAGTGAAGTTGCATGACTTTTGACCTCATTGGAAGACTTTGGGCTTTGTACACTTACAGTGCTCTGAGTTCAGTTGTTATTTTCACTCCGGAGACATGCTTAAAACAGCATGGTGGTCTGTTAAAGAATGTGTTTGGAGTAGCAGACCTCCTCTGAGGAGACAAAATACTACTTATGGATCTGGAGTCCTAATGATGGGCAGGGGCCCAAGAGTGTTTTCTTTTGTCAGGTTCAAGCTGGGAGTCCTCCAACATTAAGATTTGAGAAATTCATCCAAGCATATTAACCTAACTTATACTATCCAAACACTGAGAGCGCATACTTCCACCAACCTCACCCAAGGCTGCACAACCGTAATAGAAGATGTTTACAAATCTGCACATGAATTAGGATCTATTGTTAGAAGTAACATTGCACTCACCAGTTTAACTGCTGAGATCTGATCACACAGAAAAAAAACTTAAAGAAGTCAAGTTTTTGGGCAATGTTGTCATGATCCCAGATAAAAAGGGTAAAAAAAATTGTTTCTATTGTTCAATAAAACAAATTTAATAGGATTAAGAAATGATGCTTCTCCAAAGAGTCAGTATGGATGAAGTCATTACATCTCCTCCATACTTTTAAAAATCCTGAAACAAATCATTTTGCCTTGACATAAACAAAGCAGGTCCACAGTTTTGAGAGATGTCAGGCGTCTCATATGATAAACAACCAGAGCTGCAGGCGACGACACTGATGTTTCACTGCCCAGCTCTCGACACTGCCTCTCCCCAGTCCAACTCAGTGGGAAACTGTTGCTCACCTGTCACCCCCTCTAACCTTTGACTGTCATCCATGCCACCATACAGTCAGTCACTGTCACTCAAGTGACTCTAACCATTCCAATCAGTCCCCATCTGTTAAGAATGCCCAGACAGTAGACAGTGGCAGAAAATAGCCCCAGCTGGAATCTGTCACGGGAACTCCCGAGACAACACAACACGCAGAGTTCAATAGGGCTGAGGCCTCAAGGCAGGCAGACACATGGCAGCTATTAAAGTTATAGACTGTCTATAGCTGCCTAGCTCTGTTTGGACCTGTCCAGAGTATCTGTTATCTTAAAATCAGATGACAATGACTGTAATGCACCTTATTATTAGCTGCTTGCACTATCTGTCATACACTATTAACAAATATGAGACAATGATGAAACAGAGTATCAAGTCAGAACTTTACACTTTGGCTGAAGACTTGCAGTCACTGCATGACAGCAAAACAAACTCATCTGACAAACAAATCATTGAAATGGATATTTAAAAGTCATAAATTCTGATTCTTTTCTAGGCCAATAGCAAGGCAATGGGTGAGAAAGCTACTTTAGAGAAGCAGGTGTAAAAGAAGAAAGGCATTCACCGAGAGCTTGGGAAGAGGCTGGGGCCTCTGCCAAGCTCTGGCACAAGAACGACAGGCACATGCAGCGCTGGCCAGGACTGCTCAAACACATGAAGAAAGAAGTTCCTTTCGTCAGCAACTCCCGATATTCTGCGGGATCCTTCATCCACTGACAGGCCAGAGAGATACACTCCTATGCCTGTGTTCTCACAAACACACACTCACAAGCAGATCACATCTACGTATGCACACAAAAGCCCCAAACCAAGCGTTTTTGCCCAGCAACAATAGTTGCTTCCTGGAATGGGGGAGGTTCAGTTCGTCTAGGGGGCATGAGGGCACAAAGCACAGCTAAGCCTTTTGGAGCCATCTGACATTCAGAAGCTCCACACCACCTAAAGCTGAACCCTAAAGGTGAGAGAGGTTGTCTGAGTGTTCAGCGTTCGTCCATCACACCCTGACTAGCCACCTTTCCTGACCTCTGTCAAGAGTCGACGTAAGAGGAAAACAAAGAGCTTAATGCATACATAGTTCCAATTGAGGCCCAGCAAACAAGCCAGAAAGCCCAATAACCACACACCTCTAGGAGGGGAAAAACTCAAGGTCACATCCACCCGTCCAGTGAGTGACTCCAAACAATGAGGGAAGTGAGGTTACAATCAACAAGTGCTTCCATTCACATACATGAAAGCGCAAAGGGAGAGCGGGCAACGATTCAAGTCGGCTAGTTCAAACCCCAGGCGGGGGAGGGCATTTTTCCATGTAAATGAACCCATTGACCAAAAACCTGATGCTAGCATTTGAACTACCATGTATACACAGTGGGCACCAAGGGGGGAATCCTATACACTGATTATGTTGAGGGTCAGGGGGCACAGATGCCATGTGTGCCAAGTATTGCCACATCAAAGCCAGTCACTTTGCTGTCCCAGCTGCCCTCAGTTAGCCATCAAACCAAGAAATCGGATGAAGTACCCTGGAGCTAACGCTGGAACATTGATGTTTGGGTATTCAGCTAGTATTGTAATATTTGCTGTCAAGCTGTCTATATTCAATTCACTGTGTCTAATCCATACAATACATGACACTGCAGAGCTTTAGACTTGCAGTCAACAACTGAAAGAAAGAGATACTGTACAACTCCCTTTCCCGCCGTCTCCTGCTTGTCTTCACATGGATTTTAGAGCGCAAAGGAAAGAGAATGAGAGAAGAATCTGCCCCTATCTGTAGCCACCCTCATCCTTGTGGCTATCTCCATTGAAGGACGACACAGGGATTCACATGCAAGCTCAGAGACAGATACCCCGTAGAATGTGTCATTAAAGGTCGGCACTGTGTTGTGATTTGAGTCTAGTATTCTTCTTCTCCAGAGGCTTTTAAAAGCCAGAACCAGGCACAACAAAGCACTCTGTGACGTTAAAACATTAATCACCCACTCAACAGCTATACTGTATACTCTGGAGGTATTCTAAACAGCAAAGAAGCCACCCAGGTTGGCTGATACAGGCAGGCGACCAGTACAGTTGCTAGCAATGTTAGTCAATGAGACCTTGATTTACTTTTAAATTTCTGATTTGCAGTGTTACTCTGTTGTTGGTTTTGTTTTTTGGTATAGCTGGTCTTTGGAAATTCTGTATTCAAGATATAGTATAACTCACATCCATTCAATAGCATATAGAATGATGACATGATGCTTTCACAACAAAGCATGAACACACACAGTGAAGAAAAGCAGCTGAAGACAGGTATATGGCCATGTCATGACTGCTGAAATAACAAACCATCATTTTCCATCAAGGTAACACTTTAAAAGCTCTTATCATTCCCCCTCTGTTTTTGACACTTCATAGGTCATATGTAGAAAAAAGTCAAGTATTCGTACGTGTTGGAGATGACAAGCCCAGAGCTGAAAACAAAACATATTCTTTGTTAACTTCATCTACGTGGAAACATAGCTTCCTTTCCTTTCAACAGAATTTTGCAAAGGTGTGCAGATACTATACAAACTTTGGAAACTTTTTAAGATACAGAAGTCTAAGTTGTTGTTCTGACATAGTCTGTAACACACTGAAGGCAGTCCCATGAGACATCATATCTAAGGGAAAAGCTTATCTCACCAGAAGTATCTTTCTGCTGATAAACATTTTGTTTCCTGGAAGTCAGCTTTGATAAAATGCAACTTGTTTTATCTTTGTCTTACTCAAAAAGATGTTTTCTTTTGGATACAGAAAAGAGAAACGTATATGAAAATGAATAATCACAGTGAGTAGATGGGATTTAAAAAACAAAGATTTTACAGAGGGAAAGACTGTCTGGCTATTAGATTTGAGGAATTGTTAGCCATCTTGCATTTCCGTGTGTGTGGACGAACTGAAATGGTTGGTATGTTTCAGACCCAGGAGTCCTCTAAACACCCAAACCTCTTCAAAGTCTCAAACCTGCCAAATCCTTCATCATTCAAACTCTAGCTCGCAATTTGATTTAAGACAAGAGCCCTCTTCACAGAAACATAAAGTGGAGAAAGAAAGAGACAAAGAGAAAAAGAGAGAGGGCTTGACCCCGACAAAGAATGTTTTATAGGTCCCCAAAAAGAGGAGATACTGGGAAAGGAATCTGCCCCCTACTAACACCACTGGTCTATCATTTCTGTGATGGGATCAGAAACTTTTGTTTCTTAACTTACTATGAATCAGGGTTAGTGGGGGTTATACTAAAGACTGAAATACGGTTAACTGAAATTATCTGTTCTATACACAACCATCTTTCCTACCACCCATCTATTAGATACACATTCTAAAATTCCAACCATTAATAAAAAATACATTTATGAGGGTTATAGTATTTTGTGTCTGAGAGGTGTTCACTAAACTCTGGGATCATTTTAGAGGCTGTAGTTTGTGGTAATTTGTAGTTGTATTGAATTGCAATATTCTAGAGTATTCTGGAGGTGGCAGCTTTGGGTGACCAATTAAATTTTCACTGCAATCCAAGTGCAGTGCAACATCTTTGCAAACTATACACTAGTTTAGTTTTAGGAGCACAGTCCAAACACACTGTTGCTTATACTAATCATTGAGATTTAATCTGACTAAAATGTCAAAGGTTTTGAATCATTAGCAAACAAATGTCCATATCTAAGACCAGGAGAAACAACTAAAAGTGTTTTGCAAGCAGAACGACACACGCCAAGTCAGTGTTTACATCTAACCTGCTAGTAGGGACGTGTACTGCACTCCTTCCCATAAAAAGACAGGAGGCCTGTTAGTCTTGGCTCAGTTTGGCCTTCAAAGAGCCCATTTATCACCACATCTGGAGAGGGGCCTATCTGATAAGGCTGAGGAGTCGCAGCTCGGGACACCTCACAGTCCTAACCCAGTTCTTTTAATCCTCCTGCTCATTGTTTACCTGCTGCCCTTTGATGAAGCTCTACAGGTGTCTCATCCATATTCGCATCCTCCTCCCTACTATCCCCTGCTGTACACTGAATATCATTTCTAAACGTTTGTTGGTTTTTATTATCTTATAATGGATGTTGCTTGGATGTGAGAAGTCATTCACCAGGCCTACACTTAAAGGTCTTCAAGTATATTTAAAAGTGTCCCAGAGTGGGGGCTGAGAGACCCTCCAAATTTCTCTGTCTCTGTTTACCACACACAGGCTGAGTGAATGAAAGGACAAAGCATATTAAAGAGGTACTGGCCTGGCCCATCAGGTCAGTCTAAGTTCTTTAAACCGCTGCCACACATAATAGCCACCACCAGGCGACAATGGCTGGGTTCAGACAACAAGCAAATCTAGCGGCCTGCACATAAAAGATTTATTGCATCGCACAACAAAGGCCGCCCACAGAGATTCCTGCAAGGATGACTCTAAGGCCCTCCATCATGGTGAACTCCACTTAGTCACCCTGCTTTATCTTGAGGGCCTCTGCATCACCTCGGCTTCAATCATAAAAATTCAAATGAAATTGGGAGAACTTTGAAGCAGCCCAAGCAGAAAATCTTTCCAATTCTTTTCATCACAAGTGCAAACTAAAACTTAATTATTCCTTTCCTTTGAGCCTCCGCCACAGACCTGGCACTGAATGCTTCAGCAGAATGTGAGTGAAACCACTAGGCAGTGCTCGAACGCTTTTTACTTAATTAAATCGAGGAGTTTTCAGTAACACCCCTTAATCAAGGCTGAAATCTATTGGGTAATCTGGAAGCCAAAGATCGTGACTGAGGATAATTTACTTTTTAAGGCAGTTTTTATTGCTGTGGCTCGGAGATTAAATGCAGGTCATCAGGAGGTAAGTGTTTGTGGGTGAAAGTCAGACAGACAGTGGTTACAGGCAGTATAGTTAGGTAGTCTGTAGTCTGTTACCTGAGGCAGCACAGGGTTCTGTGTTGTTTTCGGTACTTGAGATGTTCATCTTCCTCTCATGTCGATAGATAAGATGAGGTTTATTGTGCTTGTCATCATATTCCTCCCCCACAGCATTCAAAAGGGGCTCCAAGAAGTATTCGCCATGTTGTGTCGTAAAAGTTCCAATCTAGAGTAGAAAAAAGAGATGTCATTGACAGCTTTGGTATGAAGCATGCACTTACATGTGTGAATACTGTACAGTATGTGTAGCTATAGTTTACAGGTTATGGCATGGTTTCATTTAAGTAGTTGAGGTCTAATTGCAGCCATCCTGTGTTGCCCTTGGGCACCACTGTGCACATTATTTCCATGCTTTTGAATAAGCTGTTTTTTGACAGGTGCACATGGAAAGAACATGCTGACTTGTAAAGGTCAAAGAACATCACTACAGTGCGCTGTCAGTCATTGTTGAAAGTGTAACCATGGTAATCAGGAACAATAATAAGACATTGTTTTATCAGTTTATACATTAATCAATGCACATGTAAGTGGATTCAGAAATCCATTTCACATCTTAATATGCAGGCTGCTAAGTTAGAGTGATCATTCTTACTGTGAAAATGCATTTCCTCTCACAACTTGACACTGGGAGTAGTGACATCATTATACATGGACAGAGCTGCTGACAGGGGAATGCTAATATTGATTTGGCAGCTCAGTCCCTCACAAAGCTTCTTAGCTCACTCAGCCATGAGGCACAATGGTGTTTGTATGGTAATTTCATGCGCACACTTAAACAGGATATTGGACACTGGAATGTTATCTTTAAAGCAGCATTATTCCATAACCATCCACAGAAGTGATGGACATTTGTCAATGGAAAACATACAAATCGGATATGGAAAACGTGCACAAACTGTCTGTGTACCTTTCCTTTGCGTCTTTCAAAGGGTGAGGGATTAGTAGGCTTGCACATATTTACAATGTGTCCTCAAAAGTGCTACAGGCCTTGAGTGCGACATGTGTTCAGAGCTGCAGTGTAATGACTAGCTTGTGAAAACATGACACAGAATAGAAATAATCTCAGCACTGGAAAAAGGCACTCAGAGCTTTAATGTTCCACACAATACTGTTCTGCAGCACTATCATCCCCTCACAACTGACAAGCCAGTGGGAATGAATGAAATTGTTGCTGCTATGCAGGAATGGAGCAAAGTATTGACAGAGTCCAGTTACTGAGTAAAATTGTGTAGTATAGCAGCAAGTGCTGAGAGGGTTTGTACAAATCTATCAAGAGTTGAAACTGACATGGAGGTACTCACTAAAGTATCTCTGCAGTCAAAATATAGTTCATTCAATCATTACTTTATTTTCCTGTTCAAGAAATACATATTTTACACACACAAAACAGTCATATGGGCAACTGAGACATACTGAAATTCTATATGTTTGTACTGTGGAAATACAATGGTGCACCCAAAGTTCACCCAATGTGCTGACAATTTTCTGAATGAACCAATTTGACTGTGGATTTCTCAAATATATGTTAGATATATAAATAACATCATACAACTATAAAGAGCATTTACTTGAGAGCATTTACATGCCTTGATAATCAATCACTGACAATAACTTGGAAGCTAAAATTAGTCAAATGAATCATTTTATATATAAAACAATATTGTGTTCTCTTGGAAATACTGTAACACCACAAGGTTATTTTATTAACCGTCCAGGAGCGTTCAATCATATCAGATGAATTTCATCAGTCGATTGAGTTGGCTCAGTCAAATTTCCTCTTTTTGGTGCACTCTGAGGAATTCTCATCTATATTAAAAGTCAGCTAAAAATATTCATTTTTTTCTTGCCTAGTTGTCATAATTCAGACTTTATTCAATTATCCCTGCACAAATATGTCTAACTAATTATTAATGGTGCAAGTTTACTACAACTACTGTTGTAGTTAAGTAAGCATAATAAATTATTCATTCAGAGTAAGAACTTGTGAATGTTTACCTGTATCTTGTAAATCACTATATGTGGTGAGTTAAGTTTAATTAGATGATTACGGTCATGCCGTTCTTAAGTTCTCATGTGGTGTTAACCAAAGGCTGAACAGACAAATGCTCTGTTTTGTCAATGTTACAGGGTTTCCCAGCATTAGCTCAGCAGCAAATCTGGCAAAAGTTTGGACAGACACAATGGTTGCTGTTCAGTAGTGGGTGCTGAACTGGGCCTTACAGCTGAGGGACTTCTATTTGAAGCAAGGTCACACTCATGACATGGATGGAATGACTGTTGGCACACATCTGTTTCATTAAATCCAACAAAGACACTTTCACTGGGGGTGCTGAGTCATCCAGAAGTGGCATACAGTTGCAGTCAATCTTTAAAGTTAAACAGGACATAAAGGTGTCATGAGCCTGATCTTTACACAGAGGTACTTCACTTGATTCTAGAATTGAAGATCATTTCTCAGGACAGGCTGACTCACCACACACTTGTATAATGTGAGTGGAGTGAGACAGCAAGCTTCTCCAGGAACTAACATTCCCACGGTGTGAGCAATCCTTAAGTTGCCCACATCCTTCATTGGCAGTTGTCTGCTCTTCACAGCATTTCTCCTCTTTTCTGTCCATCACAGCTCACTTTGAAAAGGCCAAAAGCCCCTCAACCCCAGCCCCCAACTCCCCCCTGGGGACGGCTTTAAGTAACTCTGGTCGAAAGAGGAACCTGCTTTTTCTAGAATGACCCTTTTGTTTTAGGGCTTAATTATTCCTTAATGACCTCATCCCAACAAAATGTGCCTGGCCATTAAACCCCAGTGATCAGATACGGACACTTTTATGACCCAATAGCCTCTGGTGCTGTCTCTATTGTCCTGTCATTCTCAATGAGTGATGATGCGGATAACCAACAAAGATTCTTGAAAAAGGATGCAAACATGTTTGGATAAGTGAGTCATACATCAAAGTTGGGCAGAGGGGCAATTAAAGGCTTATTACCCTGATAATTCCAGCATACCCCGTGTCTTAAATTGCTATACAAACATGAAAAAAGACGTTACTTGGCTGTCTGTCCCTTTTTTTTACCAAATAGGAGTCAATCTCCACAAACTAATAATACACAATGATTTATAATCATTGTGCCAGGTTTCAACTGGAGTACAATCACTACATGCATTGTGAATGTACTGTTTGGAAAAGCCTCAGTGCAGCTGATACCTATTGTGTAATATGCTATCCTTGTACTGTACGCAGTGCACCTATCTAAAATAAGGATTATGTCATTGATAGGGGTTATGACAGGGAGGGAGAATCCAAGTCTGTGGTCCACCAAGCCTGTCTATGTTCATGTGGCCAGCCAAACACCCCCACCACAGTCCACACCAGTATCTGGCTGGCGCGACTGAGGTCAACCCCCTGCCCCTGGACCAGTAACCTTATGTGACCCATGAAGTCATCCCCTTCAGCACTTATCAGATTCTCTCACACGAGAGTCAGCAAACTAAATCACTTGGGCATCAGGATCCTCATATATTATAATGGGGCAGTAAACTCATTACTGCCCAATAACCCCTGTTACAACCTGTAAGATCCAAAAGATATGATAATGGCTCATCAAAAAACCAACAGCTGTTTTTGACTAGGTGATTGTGTCTGTTGTTGGGGGCTTTGAGTAATGATGACTGTCATAAATGGTTGACCTGATTACTACTCTATGTAAAGTGAAAAACTATGAAAAAATGCCCATAACAACTTCCCAAAAACCCAGGGTAATGTCTTTAAATATATAAAATATATAAAACAGACAAAAGCATCTAATTGTCAACTATAAGAAGCTGGAGCCAGCAAATGTTTGGATCTGATGTACAAAACAATTCATTGACTACTCTCTTACACTTTGTTTCTAAAGATTTTTGAAGTTTCTTGCAGAAACAACAAAAAAAGCATACATGATACAACAGATGTCAACCCATACTTTATTGATCTATGTAGGGAACAGTTGTCTTTCCATATGCTCTCTCCTCAGATGTCAAACAGCAGCTACAGATCAGCAACCCTGGGCAAGAGCACTGGACGCTTATTGTACCATCAGCCCCACAACACCACCCTGATACCCAGACATCCCTGAGCAACTGCAGCATCACCCCCACATGCGCAGAGATGCAGGGCTGCATGCTCTCCTCCCCTGTGACATTATTCTAGTAACACTTGCTCTTGTTACACTCCTACACACTTCACTTAAGCTGCGGGTTACTGAGTATATGCATGGATGAAATGAGAGAAAGCGTGAAGGCCTGCCAGCATCGCTTGATTAAAACACCTAAAAAAAAAAGCTTTTAAAGGTAGGGAAAAGTAAATACTCACAAGGCCAGTGCACAGACTGAAGACGGCGGGGTACTCGCTCTTGGCGTTGACGTGTCCTCGGAAAAAGCAGTGGCGCATATCGCTTGGCTCAAAGAAGTGGAAGTCCGTGGCGTTACTCTGTTCGGCTCCCAAGTGTGTCACTGTGTAAGAGGGAGCGATGAAGCCGGAGTCTGCGGTCATATTGAGATGAAAGCGTTCCCCAAACGCATCAATCCTGTAGTGAACCCGTAAGTCTGACAGGTCATCATTTAAACTTCTCCGTCTCCTTCTGTAGTGCAATTTGTGAGGGAATGATTCTCCGAAGTCATTCACACGGATCGGGGTGATGATTTCATACGATGACAGTTGCTTGATGAAGCCTTCTGCAAAAAAAAAAAAAAAAAAAAAGTAAGAGAAAGTTGTGATCCAGAAAACAAAATAGCGGCATTAACAGCAGTGTAATAGAATACATGCAGCTGCAGCCCTACTGTACACCAGGCATCATTCTCAAACACCGCAGACTACTGTTAAAACACCTCCAACAATATCGCTTAACGGTACTCATAAATTAAAATGAAAATCTACCTTGTTTCGGATGCAATCGGTGTTGCAAAGAATCCCGGACAAGTGCTGATAGATGACACATTAGTCCAACCAGCCAGATTGCAAACTGCATGATTTCCTCCGCGAAGAAAGCCGGGCTGTCGTCTCCAAGGCAGTACCCTCTGTCTTTCCCGAGCGGCTCCCCCTCTCCCTCTCCTTTTCCCCGGCTTGTCAGCAACAGGTCGTGGGATCTGCGGAGGCTCTCTGCAGCGCAAGTCTTGCAAAGTGCACTGGCCTCATCGCATTGCTAAACATGCATCCACTACCCTCTACAAACGCGAACTATTTATGACACATTCATCTCCCTTACAAAAAAAAATGCTGCCTGATGTAAACTACAGTCTATACTGAAAGGAGGGATCAGTGCCAAGTACGCTTTCCCTTAGCCATCCCTAGAACACCCCGTGCACCCTAAGCACTCACCAACTGAGAAGCAACGCCCCTATATGCTCCCGAGCCAATGGTGAGTTCGCCTCGACCACCACACATGGGGCAGTCTTGTGCGCTGCAGTACAAAAACCCTGGAAGGAAGTTACAATGCCAGTCAATGTATACAAATCCACCAAAACAACAGTCATCTTGAGATCAGGGTTTTAGCTTTGCCATCAACATTGACTTCTAAATAATGTGCTAAAGTGAAAAATGTGTATGTACTATCAAAAAGCTGCCATACCACATTGTGTTGACTTTATTTTAAAATCTCCTATAATGAAAAAATGATTTCTATAAAGTATCAAGACATTCTTATAAAAAGTGATGTGTATAAAGTTCATATTGGGTTTGCACAGTAGATCTTGACTGATAAATTGATGGAGTCCAACTCCACCAGAGAGTCCACCAGAGAGTACTGACACATTTAAGGCAAGAAATGTTGAAAGAGTGTTCATATGAAAAGATTCTACTGATGTATAATGCTCATGTTTTCTGATATTGATGTCAACCTTAGATATATCAGTCAGGATATAATATACTTTTTTTTGTTTTGTTTTGACAATGATATTTTATCATATAATTTCATTATTATATTACATCATATTTTAATAATTCACTAATTTTATCCAAACTCAGACAAAAATTGTTGATTCAAGGAGATGGTCATTTTGTCCATGGAAAGAACAAAATATACGAAACAGAAACAAACTGTTCACAATATGGGTGGATCAATATTATAAACACCTTTCAGATTGTACTACGTGTCATGCCACTGTTATTGTTTTTCTGTTTGGTTAATAAGAAGCTAGAGGAGCTAAAGTACTACCTAATACAATGAGCTCCATAAGGGTTTATTTGAAAGGCTGATATATTGGATTGCACTGCATGTACTTACGTATGTAAGTGTACCTAGACTGGGAACTTAGTGTGTAGCTTATATAGCTAAAATGCTGATCTCAACTCATATCTATATTAAAGTAATAGTCTAAAGATTACTTATATCTCACCAGTCTTAGGCTGTAGGTCTGTAGTCTGTATAATCCACACTGATGCTCGTGAGATCATTATATTTCTAAGTCCATCCTAATGTTTAGGCTTATGTTGATTATATTATGCATTTCATGTATCATTTAGGCTACTATTAGTGTATCCACAGTAGTATGTAATATAACTCGTGGGAAAATATTAGGCAATCAAAGCACATGATGATTAGCACAGAGGGCATTATCAGCCATTCTTCACTGTCATCTATTGGAGGAAGTAGACTTTCTTGGCCATGATGTGGTCAGCAACTCGTTAATCATTTGGGCACATAAAGTCCAATACAAAGTTGATGGACGTGTGAAAGGAGTCTTGTTTTTCATGTCCTTTGAAGACTAATGTCACAGCATTGTGAGTAATTAGACTCGGTGGGCTCACCGGAAACACTTTTGGATCCTGGAAGCTCTTTATTTGACACAAAACATCTAGTCTCCCAGTCATGGCTATTACTTTTTTAAATTTCTCTCTATCTCCATCCTCCTGTGTCTCTCTCTGAACTTTTCTGATTCAAAGGAAAAGAAAAAACAAGAACTAGATACATTTCAGCCAAAATCACGATGTAGTAGACCAAACACTGGCTTGCCACATCAAATCTTTGTTGGTCTTATACATGATCAGATATGGCCCTATCTACATTGCAGATATGCTGGTCATACGGTTACAGTATGAGAGGCAGGCTCTAAAATCCACTTATATTTGGTTTTATTTGGTAACTTGATCACATGTTTTAGAGAAATCAATGCACATCAGAATTCACATGAAAAGATGAGGCAGGGATCCCAATGGTGTCTTTTTCTATCAAAATATGTTAACATCTGCTTAAAGTGCCCCTTTAAACTGAACTCACTGAAACAAAAAAAAAGCACATCTGGAAACTGTTCAAATGCGCTAATAAAACAACAAGATTCTCACATTCCATTTTCTTAGTTGATAGCAGTCATAAAAGAATGCGTAGAGCCCATTCAAATGCAATGCCAGGCTCAGTGTTCAAGTCAGGCTTGCTAAGCTGCATCTGAATTTCAGAGCTCCTGAGATGACGTTATTGTTATTTTGAGCAGAATCTCTCCACTGTAACTCTTTTGATGCCTCCCTGATGTGTTATTCATTCTGTCTCCAAGCCTCCTGTGAGGCTATTCATTCCACTAAACCACGGTCACTGTTCTTTCATCATCAAGAGCCAAGTGTGAATGTGCAAAAAGCACTGAATTTGACGAACAGAAACCAGTTGGGACATAAATGAATATTTGCATAGCGTATCGAAAGGAATGTTAAAAAGTTGTGTGCAAAAATTCATAATAATAAATAATAATATTGCTCTAACATGTTTGTGCTATAAAAAAGTAATACTCTATCATATATATTGTCAGTCCTAAAGCAGGTCATAAAGTTAATGTTTGATTTGACACCTAAGTCTCTAGTGATATTTCCACAGTGTAATGATTAATTCTTAGTGAAAGAAAAACAGCCATGTCTTTAAAAAAAAAAAAAATGTCAATGAGATGATCTATTTTGCCTTTTTATGTAATTAGAGTTGGGGATTAAAATGATTCTGAAGGGGTTAAACTAAATCTATATGTGAAAATAATGACATGCCCCAGATGTGCAGCTTGCTCAGTGTAACAACTACTGAGGGGAGGTTACCTATTGGATCCTGTGCTGCATGGTGTACAGGTGCCAAGCCCTTTAGCTATCACGTCAGTTCCCATCAACTAACTAGCTTATATCACCTGCGGCACATTTTAAGTTAGCCATTTGACTGCACTGGATAGCTTATTTAGGGTTAGTGTAGCTCCCACATACTCATTATTTCTCCACAGATGCTAGAGTTAAATGAAACATCCCCAATTTCTACCAGATGTACAGAGTCAGGTCTTTGCACATAAAGTTTCTGCCTTAGGCCTCTACTTTGTATAATCTTAAAATTTTGGAGTGTTCTCCCCCTGCAAAAAATCAGTCTTATACATGTGGACATACAGTGCATTAATAAGTCCCTGTACATCCAGTGACAAGTCCCTGATTGTCCACATATTGGGGTCATTGCTTCAGATCAAACAACAATGTCTTAATAACAAATTGGTAGTCAGGGACTTGTTTGGTTCCAAATGTTAACCATCTCATTGTCTCAAATCAGCAAAGATATACTCTTGATTGAAAATCTGCATTACTTGGCCCTTGTCCACAGGTTACCCTATGGGGTCAGGTGAAATTTCATAAAGGAGGGTTAAGATGGAGAGAAACATACTTATAGAATATAAGAGGCATTGTAACTTTGATAGCTACACTTCTTATTCTGCTCCATGTTAGTTCATTCTTACATTGTACCTTGTAGTTTATCATCATTGAACCTCCTTGCATGTTATCCTAGAAAAAAAGTGTATTTGTCTTCATGTAATATAATCTATTTTACCAACATGCACATGTTGCTTTCAGATTGACAGTTGTGTTAAGAAAAGAGTGTTTGAAGAGACTTCCAGCCATCTGTGTATGTTAAAGATGTGGCCAAGAGTTTGTCCCCTTATGGGAGCAATCAACTGTGGTGAACCAAACATCAATAGAAATCATGTATCAACCATGGTACGTTTAGTTTTATGGTTTTATAAAGATTTGTGCAGACCCTGATGTTTTTTCTTAATATTTGTAGTTTTTTTCAGATGTTTATGTGCCATTTGTGAAATACAATTTTTCTTAATTTTCTCTAGTTTTTCTTGTTTGACCTTTTCTCAATTACTCAAATTATCTTTACCCATATTAGTTACATGATAGTAAGGCTGTGCTGTTAACCAATTTATTTTTGAAAATTGTCTTATTTTGCAGGAGACATACATCCTGTGCGTTGATTTGACAGAGGTTCAAAAAAGATGGCCTGTTTTTTATTGTATGTTTTTGTTTGCCATATTTTGTATGTACTGTAAACCATCTGAAAATCAATACCAGACCAGAGCTCTCAGGGAATTACTGTCAAGAGTGGCACTTACTGTACATTCTAACTCAATGCAGCAGTGGAAGATCTTTCACTGGCATGTCAGGTGATTTATCATCCAGGGGTTTGACCCACCCTTAGCCCAGACTCTCACCCCTGCAGCTTTACCCCAAATTTTAGCAAAGGACAGACTTGAGAGCTCAAACAGCTCCAGAGCCTCTCTCCCTCATGGTTCAATGAGTTTGAACTCCCCAGTCATAACAGTGATCTATACCTCCTGATACACATCAGAGCCTTGCTTTCACCAGCTACTCCTTGCAATGTTGCAACCTCTGCTTTCTCAGATGCATATTTGCACGTGTTAGAGGTCTCCTGTGATTGTAATATGACCACAGAGAATGATTTCATGCTGGAGAGTAACCAAACTGCAATACATCACAACATGTTGTTGTAGTTGTGTTTGACAACAAGATGATATTGACAATCCACAGAACTTAGGGAAATATAATGACCTACTACAGCAGGCATTCCCCTCCAACAACATACCCCTATTGAACTCTTCATACTATGCTACAATCTGTATGATGCCATGAGCTTGAATCATCTATGGATAAATGAAAAAGTTGGTGCAGTAGTGGATAGCAGGTTACTGTGTCACTGAAGGAGTTACCATAACATACTCGCCACACCCTCCATTTCTATCCTGTCTCTGCTCCCACCTGCCCCCTTCTCTGACCGTTCAGGTGGTTCTCATGGTGCAGTGATCAAGGAGCTCGGCCACCTGAGACTTGTGTTGGCTTGCACTACAGATTAAGCCCCCCCCCAAAAAAAGACTTCCGCCCCCCATTGTGACAATGAAGCTTCATAAGCCGCTGAATTCCTAGTGCCCTTTAAACACAGTGGTCTGTCAACCTCTTTCCTGTTCCCATTGAGTGAGGCATTGTCTGTCTTAGCCCTGCAGACAGCTGTAAAACAATGTCAAAGCAGCACTCTCTCACCACTCTCCTGAGTACTGTCTTATTGATGAATCATCATGTTATGGCAAAATAACAAAAAAGGGTTGACAGCAAACAAAAAGATTCTTGTGTGCTGAAAAGGACAGAACAATGAGGCTTTTAATTGTACCTTGTGATGACTGTAGTAAAGGTAGTTGTGTAAATACATGATGAAATCTTGCTGCTTTCACGAATACAGCTCTTATAATTTGACATCCTCTTTCCATGGCAGGGTGAGTGTTTATTATTGTACTGCTGAGGCCATTACATCATAACCTGCTGAGTGATCTAACATGGTAGACTATGCAATTATTGGTAACGTGACATTACAGATCACAACATTTGACCAAATAAAGTGATGAACAAATCAACAACTAACTGATAATGAATGAATCCCTAACAGTCATTTTCTGAATAAATTGGAATGATGGATTTTATAATGAATACTTACAAGTTACTTACAGATTAAGCAAAGTTTTGAAACAGCATGACATCTTGAATGTAAGTCCAATATGGATATTATAAAATGGGTGTTAGAGTTTCAGATCTTACAAACAAATTAATGAGCTAAAAGATGCCAAAACATAGAGCCGTGGAGCTGGGAGGACATGCAAAATCAGGTATAGCTGCAATGATTAGTTAATTAGTTAACAGAAAATCAACTATCTCGATAATCGAATAACAATTTTCTTTTCTTCTTTTTGTTTATTGGACAAAACAAAACATTTAAAAACACAATCCTGGACTCTTTTTCTGTTTTCTGACATTTAATAAGGAAAAGGATTACTCAATTAATCAAGAAAAAACTGAATATTAATCAATAATTATAATAATCCTTAGTTGTTGTGGGTATATCACTACAAGTAATCACTCTCTAATTACACAATGTCGTTGAGCATGTATATTAACTAGCTTTAAAGGACTATTTATAGATTATATATATGATGCAAGATATTTCCTTGAGGAGGCACAGAAAAATGTATTAATATGTAAGTAACTCAAATTAAGGAGTAGTTATTATTAACATGCCCCTCAGATGCCAATTCATTTTCAGAATTGATCAGGAATGGCTCAGTAAGTCCATTCAGATATCTGGGAACAAATGATGTACTGTTTTATAGACATGCTATCTTGATGTATTTTCCTTTGTATCTTATAATCTACTACATAGTCCATAATTCACAGTTATTCATAAACTACTTGCCAGTTATTCATTAAATATCATTTAGTTCATATTGGTAAATACCATTTCAGATTAAATGAAAATCCTACAATGAGGACCATTCTCTACCTTCTTCTTCCTTTCTGTTCTGTTTCTCCCTCCAGATTTACGCCATATGTGATAAATAAATTTAACCTTGGGAAGCAATAGCCTGATTCAGAATATCCACCGTTTAAAACTACCTCATCTGTAATTTGTGACTTCTCAGCTGGTCTCCTCTGGGACCAAACACTTACTTGGCTCTTTTTTCCATTCCAGGAACTGTATCCATTTCCATTGCTAATAGGAACCGTAGGGAAATAGAGGTGAGAGAAAAAGTAAGTATGTGTGTGTGTGTGTGTGTGTGTGTGTGTGTGTGTGTGTGTGTGTGTGTGTGTGTGTGTGTGTGTGTGTGTGTCTGGGTTAGGGGAAGGGGCTAAATGGGAAATGCCTGGTGTCATAAAGACAAATTTTAATTAATCGCATGACTGTATCAATTACACTAAAATGGGGAGACAAATCAGACATTCAAGGGAAGTGAGATCATGTTTAATGCTGAAATTGTCTTTAAAAAGATCAGACACTGAGAGGGGGGTAATAAACCATAATAAGACATCACACTCATAAACGTTACGTAGAATGGAAGATGATCTAAGCTATGCAAAAATTTCTTGCCCAGGATATACCCACCAAGACTCCACTACACAACATGATGCCTGCTACACATGTCATGTGACTGTGATTGGGTTTCACTGAGAAACATATTCCCTTTCTGCAGTTGTCTACAGGCAATCGTGCATCCATCCCCATGATAGAAATAGTGTGTGCTGATCACTTCTGACGTCTTTCTCACATTCTTTACCAGTAAGTGTGGATTTCCTTTTCCTCACAGATGCCTTTGTCTTCTTCAGCAGGTGGACATTTCCAGCATGGAATTCTTGACTTATTACAGTTGATGGAGGGAGATCTACATATCAGCTTTTCAGTTTGCTTGGCCCTTAGTGTCAAGTCGGTTGAAACAGGAAACATTTTGACATCAAGTGCCAGCACTTAGTGCATTGGTGTCATTAATCTGTCACCTGATATCCCTCCATACCACGATTGAATGTCACACAACTCACCAGCACTCATCATGTTTTACTCAAAGTAGGACCAGAAGAGAAAACGCTGACCATTTAGCTTTGCACAGCTTTGATTTTTCTCTTGTCACACAGGAGACTAATCGGGTAGTGTTAAGTGGCACAGGCCCTGCTAGAGACAGCTGCCTAGTATTTGGGATATTAACAGCTGTGAACTTTAAACATGCAGTGACTCATGAGATTTGATGACAGTCCAGCTTGGGAGTCCTTGGATCTTTCTTCTGGTCCACTAAAATAGTAAGCACACAATATCCTGAAGACAGAGCCATGTTTGTGAGATCATGTGTAAAGATGGTCCTGGTCTGGGCTCTCTTCTACTTTCTCTTTAGAAATATTATTGCTTACAGTTGAAAACCGCCTTAAAATTCAAGCTAGGAGGTACTAATGATGATGTTTTGTATTTTTAAAACATAAAAAATGGAGATTGAGTAAGATTCTTGTGATTCTGCGTGTTTTGGCGTGTACTACAAGTCACTATATATCATAATCCAACAAACCATTTTGCAAACTGAAACAGACAACCCAGAAAAACAACAGAATAACATTAGTGCCCAAAGTGCCCAAAAAACATGTTGACAGTCAAGTGACAGTCACCAAAGTAATTATGACAGGAGCCAAGATGGAAATCATCTGACATTACTGTAGAGCTGACAAAGGTCATGTTAAGGAGGAGGTAGATTTTAATACGAGAGACAGCTGTTTGTTTCCAACCATTTATCAACATTGTTTTTTTAAAACATGACCACAACTGTCCCAAAACTTTAACAAAGAACGTATTTTAACCCAAACCATTATGTGTCCCTGAATCTAACCAAAGTTATTTTCAACCCTAAGCCAAACCAAACTTTAACCATAGCATTGTTATATTATAAAATGTTGGGAAATATTGGGAAAGTTGAACATGAAGAATGTGACGCGAACCCTTTTGTAATGGGAAATTACTGTCTTACTGTCTTAATACCTACAGTAGTTACTAAAACACACATCTCTGTGCTCACCACCGTTCATTATTAACTCTCATAGGAATATTTGAGCACTTTATGAAATCATTATTTGCTGTCTCTTTGAGAGTTAGATGAGAAAATCATGTTTCTGTAAAGTGAAGCAATTCACTCAGCATGAACTCTGGCAGAGGAGGGAACAGCTAATAGGGCTCCAAATCTCACATTGTAACTTCCTTGCTTAATCTTTACATAGAACAAGTACTTGAGGTTTATACATTCGCCCAGCACTTCTGTACAGTCACTTTGTCCGGTTGTTGTTGGCAAAGAAACAGTACAGCACTTAAGTCCTCCTACAACCACAAATTGATGTTTCAACATTTATGTTTGTGTATAGATTAAACAAATGAGAAATGTATTAATTAGTCAGCTTTGTTAGTAGATGGATGTTTGAACTATCTGTTTATCCATGTTTCCCATATTTTTCCCAGTGAATACTCCATACTAAATGCACATGAGAGTGACACTTATCATCTCAAACCTTGCAGAGACAGCAACTACAATAAATGTGTTTCCCAATATTCCCAAAAATAATTTCCTTAAATGAATGCAATGTAGGATTTTCAAACGACTTATACAAATGTAATACCTCTCAATCATCATTTATGACACACTAGTAGTGTGTAGCGATGTATTTATCTACGAAGACTCTGCCCTGTCTCTGTTTTTCTTATTATTTTGTAGTGTTGGGGATGTTTCTGGGCATCAGTTGTTGGACATTGGGTGTGTAGCTGCAGTGCACAGGGTGTGAGGTCGGGACTCGTAGTGTAGCGATCTGATTACATTACTGTCTCTGTCTCTCTCTTCTGCTCTACTTTGCTCCCTGCCTCTGTGTCATGGATGTAAAAGCAGATCTATGTGTCTCCTTGACTCCTCCTGACTTGACCGAGGGCAGGACTGAGCTACACAAATGCAGAACAGAGATGCCACAGCAGACAGGATGAAGTTCTGCAATGGGGCACCTTCCCGCAGGGTGGGCATGTTTATTTGTGCTTCAGAACATAACCATCATGAATCAATCAGAAAAAGAATTCTACTTCTATCTGATTCATGGCTTTGCTCTTGCTAGTGCCGCTTGCTCTCTTCATTCACTGTGTAGCTGACTCCGACACCACTGCTCTCACTCGCTTGTTGAGTTGGGGAGGAGGGGCCAACTGAATGATGTGTGTTTACAAACACCAACTGACAAATCCTGCACAGTATGCCTTTAAATATAGCTTTCTCTTGCTTTGCCTCTCAGATATCCTCCCATTTCCATCAGTTTCCTTAGGTCAGGGTCAACAGGTGATGTTTGGATATATTTGAGCTCAGGGGGAAATTACTTTACTCCTACTCCTTACTATTTATTTCTAACTTGACAGCTTCATACCTAGACATGACATCCATTTTCCAAAATACACACACACACACACACACACACACACACACACACATCCTTAAAGTAACTGTTTCCCTGACCTATTTGTACTCACATGAGGTTTGCCACCAGCTATGGTGAGGGTCAGTTTTCACATTAGGAAGTAGCTTCCATAAATGCACTTTTGGAATAAAATCAAGCTTTGCACTTACCCATAAGTGTTCAGGCACATCACGTGAATTTAAAACTGACCGGTGATTTGCACACATTTTAAATAAAGACGAGAATTTACGAGATAAAGTAATAAATCCCCAAAGGCCACAGCCAGGACAACTGCTGCACTAGCTAAATGTGACTAGCAACCAAAATAACAGTGAGGTCACATGTGGTTGAAATAGAAGATAACACCACCCAATGAGAGTTCTGTACTCAGTCATGAATTACCAGAACATGAGCTTGTCATGAAAGAAAATCTGTGTGTATTATCCATAGACTGTATAAAAGATTATTATCAGGGTATTATCAGGGTAAATTGATCTTAATGCTCCACTATTACACTGTGACAACCCGGATAAAACTCCCGTCTACACCGGAAACTGGACGCTCGCGGGAAATCTAAGACTCTATTTCCGGGAGTCGGAAGGAAAGAGAGAGAGAGAAAGAGAGAGAGAGAGAGACGGTTGAGCAGTGGAGACCAGGTAGGCTGAGCAGAAGCTCTGTGCTCGACTATACAGGGTAAGTTAACGTTGTTTAGGCCGTTTTAAATTCCAATATAACGAAGTCCAACAGCCGACACCATACTCACCTCATCACGCCATAGATCTTTCTCAACTGGATACACCACACAACAAAAGGAGAACCGTGATCGTCATTCAGACCTCTTTCAGAACAAAAGCATACACACAAAAACCCACTCAGACCACAGCTCACACACACATATAACTTGTGACAACGTTTTTGTTTTACTTCATTGACGTTTTTTGGGTTTTTTTTGACAAATGAACAGCTTTATTTTTTTAACTGAATTGCCAAGTGAACTGCTTTATTTTTTTTGAAGAACTGAACTGAAAAGTGACTTGCTTTATTTTCCATTTTGAATACAAATCTGTTTCCAATACAAACGTGTACATTTTATATGTCAATATGGTTTATTTTATTTTAAAAGGGTGTATCTTTGTGTGGGGTTTGTAATATAAAATCTTACATGCCAGGAGAGAGACCTGGCTGACAACTCAGTCTTTATTCAGTAAAATTAAAGAAAGAGAATAAACAAACTCAAACAACACATAAATAAAGCTGAAAGCCAGTTTTCAGGACACAGACATATTCTCATCTTTATTACATTTTCTTTCAAATCAGCCAAATGAAAAACACAAAAGGATGTTCCCCACAAACAATATGAAAATAACAATACACTTTTTTTTCTGCTTAGACCCATTACCTCATAATGTGCTTCAGAAAATCAGAAATAAGGATGTACAAAAAGGAAGCAAGTATTTGTTGGCTAATGTACATTTCAGCATGTAACACAAAATGGAAATAAAGATGCTGATTTATTATTGTACAAGACTCTCCAGAGGCATTAATGTTTTGTGTAATTGTAAGTGTTGTAGTTTTTTTCATTAACAATACACTATACTCCGAAACACTGAGCAAAAAATACATGTTATAGGTACCAGAGTTGGTACCACAGCAACAAGAAATCCTGTAAAACGCAGATTGAGTTCAGTCAATGGAGCATTTAAAGTGCAGATATTGTTGACAGATTTTTGGTACACAAACACATGCACAAATACATCAGTCAGTGGGAGAGGAATCCCTCCTGTTTTTGCTATACATGATCAAAATTCATTTTAATCTACATTATCAAATAGAATGTTTCTTCCTGAAGCTTTGCTGGCAATAACATTATTTATCTTTTTTTTTGCAAAAAAAAAAAAAAAAAAAAAATCTCTCATATGATAATAAATAATAAAGAGCTCATGCCTTCACTTCTCCTGTTGGCAAAAACCAGGCATCTAGTGTGAACTACTGAAAGGAATGCCTGCATATTACTTTGACATTGACCAGATACTGGGCAGTGAAGTCACAGGGGTGGGGGTGGGGGTGGGGGTGTTCCCATGATATGTATTAAAAAGACAGTTACAAGAAGTGTGAAAATTAAGGTGTGAAACTCATTTTAGATGTGTGAAATAGTTTAACACTGAATAACTTCCTGTCATGGCATCAAAGATGTGCACAGAGAGAGGGGCAGTGGTTCATCAGCAGTTTACTAATGTTATCTTTTTTTAAATTTAATCATAGTCATATTGTTGATAATCGCAGTCATCAGTTTCAAACCTTTTTTTTCAATATTTTGATCTTTGATTTTGATCATCGTTATTTGAGGCCACCAGTGCTTTGCACATGATGCACAGACAATGATTTGTAGGCTTTAACAGTCAGTCTGTCTAAAGCAGGGCTCATCCTTTTACACACCCACTGAGCTCACTGCTATTCTACACTTTCACAAAGGCTCCCTCCACTTTTCGCCTCATTTCATTCTCTTACCGCAGGATTAGAGCCTTGTAGCACAAAGGTGTTGTACTTACTTTCTCTCATTGCCCCCCAATACACACACACACACACACACACACACACACACACACCTTTTCTTCTGTCTTGGTAAAAGGATATGGCTGGTGATATTCTATATTTTTCATTAACAAATATCTGGTACAGAGCCACACAAATAATGAATTGATCCTACCTACAAGTATTGTATGTGTATCCAAAGCCTTATATGTCTTATTAGACCTCTGCTGCTGACCCAAAATTATTGAATATACATAGATGAGCCACATCTGCACTACAAGGAATTACAAGTGTGAAAATATGATTTCTAATCTGTTATTAATCTTTGGAACTGTTTCTAAACAAACTACAGTAACCATTGCCTTCAGTGAGAAGGAATATGTCACTGTATAGCTCACTATTGTGTTTGTAATAGTGTAAAATGAAGCCTTAATATCAAGCCTAATATTACCCCTAAATTGAAACCAAATCCCAATACTAGACCCTAACCATAATCTCTAGTTAAATGGGGGTGTATTTGGTCCTCACAAAGACACTTTAAAACCTCACCCTGTTAAATCTCTGTTTGAGTTGACTCTATCAAAGGAGGATTTCAGTGTGCCAAGGTGTCCCTTGATGAAGACCTGGTTTTCCCACAGTGAAAGATTACAGGTCTCAGATGGTCGAAGGAACTTTCAGCCACAGATAACTTGGCCTCAGAGATACTACAACGTCTAAAATTAGTGTTGTCAGAATGCTCCACGATAAGACAGCTTGAGATTTCACACCGCACACTGGTTGTCACTTTGTTCAAGTCCCACTGCTGCTGTGTGTGGGACATGCAGTGTCTGTGTGACTGTGAATGAGCAATAGAGTGACAGAAAAATGTGAATACTGTGACTGAAATATGTTTATATGTTATGACTGTAATGTTTTTCATTGCATGTAAACCTCTCCCAACACACTGTATGTCTGTGGCATAGACTAAATATGGACCCTTCTTCCTACCGCTATGCAAAAGTGAAGCCAAAATATCTAATTTCCGGAAGCTGCCACTTTATTTGTGTGACATAATTCGGAGCCAGAGTCAGCACATTAGAGTCAGGCACCGGGATGATGGCACTTAGATTTTTGAGGAGGTTTGAGTTAACTCGGCATAGCTGTGGCGGTTACATGCATAGGCTCTGTTGCAACACCATACCCTCCTGATGCACAAGTTTAACCATGTCCCACTTGGTTTCTCACTTGGTTTTTCAACAGACTTTTACTGTCATTTATGTTATCTGTCATAGATAGTGTTACTACTATAAATTGATAGTCTCATCAAAATTAATTGTTTCCTCTCTTCTATACTAGCACTACCTGCAGCCAAGAGAAAATGGGCACAACACCTGAAAATCAGCTGTCTGCTTTTACCATATCTTGAACCATATGTAGACATCCAGTCTCCATACCTTATTTAATCACGTTATCTGCATTAGTGTTTGCGTGTGTATGTGCATGTGAGTATGTGTGTGTGTTTGCTGTCTTTGCACAGCACAGATGTATGAGATTTATGTTTGGTGCAACCTGAAACTCTTGTATGCGGCTAATATCTTACAGCTTCAAAAGATCCTTTATCCAAAATTCTTATCTTAATTAAATACGACTACAATGAAGACCTCAATTCTCTACACATTCATTTAGAGTTACAGTTATATCAAGTAGTCCCGTGATTTGATAACAGATATGATTTGGCTTAAACCAAAGGGATATGTTCATGGAACTAATGCAAATATGTAGGATAGAGATCACAAATCCTTAATCAAAAAACATATAATAGCACTGAAAGTTTTTAATATGAAAAGATTTTATGATGACAAATCCATCACTCATAACAACCTCCAACACATTGTTCTGCAGTACAACTGCATGAGCTGTGACTTTTGCCAAGTTCATGGTTCAGTGCCTCATTCCTCCACCCTGCCTCCATCTACTCTCCAAAACAAACAAAAAAAGAACAAGAAAACACTTATGGGCCTGTTTCAAATCCCAAACTGTGTAAATCCTGTGGTTTGGGTCCATGAAGAGGTCCTGGGGAGAAGGATAGTGTTTGGGGGATTAGCCCCAGTCCAGGTGGTCTTCATTTAGACCCCTACCCCCATCAGGGGGCTGTGAGCTGCTGTAACAGCTCAGCACGTGGTCATCACAGCCTCCACCCGGTTCTGATCTCCCATTCATCCACTTCCACTCCATTTTATACATGCATTTCAGCACTATCCACCCAAGTGCTGTAGCTCATAAAACACTGTTGAATCTCTGTTAAGCATGATATGATCCATGATGGACTGCTCTTGTCGTGTTGCCTCTGTTTTGCAGCTGTTGTATCAGATTATTACTGCAAAATTAGAATGAATGATGTGGAAAAGCAAAACAAAAGTGGAGACTTATAGTACACTTGGCATGTAAACTGACATGGTTGTATCTTTTGTTGGAGGCTTTAAAAAAGCATTGAGTACAATCATGATGAACTGAGCAACAGGACAAGCTCAAGTCAAACTTGTCCAAATATGTCCTCCACCACTATACATATTCACCAATTCCTTAAATGAGTTCCAGGTATTGTCCCTCTGCTAGTTAGAGTCTGAAGTTGTGTAAACAGGTCTAAATAGCAGGGAAGCTGCTGAAGATCTGAGAGAATCTCTGATCAAAGGTACCTTCACATGCAACCGGTGTCAGCACTGTGCATGTGTGTGTGTGTGTTTGTGTGTGTGTGTGTGTGTGTGTGTGTGTTTCCCACAATGAGATGACAGACATAGATCTGTCTGGTGTGGTTCCATCAGAGGCCCTGTTGCATTTTGACAGCTTCTGTTTGCACAACACAAGCCATGGAAAGCTCACCTGCACCCAGCCTCGCACCTCACATGCACTCCTCCCACTGAACTCAGGGTGCCATATGTACTCACATAAGTGTAAAAAAGCAGGTGTGATGCTGACACATTAGCAAAAAGATTAATAGGGGTGGTGAATGTACAAATTGCTTTGCTTGAGCTAACTGGACAAGTGGCATTTGAGTGATGGACATATTCTCAGGTAAAGCTTTGTGAGGTAAAGACACCATTATCCTCGACACCTCTTGAGCAAACAAAGAAAGGGAGAGAAAAGAAGAGAGGAAGGGTGAAAGAGAGAAAAACTGGGGGAGTTGAGTTCAAGACTGCCTCCCTGCACAGCAAGAGCTGCCTTTGAAAATCCCTTTGACAATAAGAAACGGGTTAAAGTAAATGTCTTTCCAGGAAGTCTAAACTTTGGAGTGTTCTTGCTGATTATTGTTCGAGGTGACATTGCATGAGAGCTCTTTTGGCTGGGCTGCTTCCATGCAGTCCAATCTCGAGGTAAAGGGACCACCCATTAGCCTTGTCTGAAGAAATGCCCATTCAGTCTCTGCGCCTATTCACAAACCTGCCTGTCTCTCTAGGCTTGCTCCTGGCCAGGGTTTGTAGCTAAGGAGTGGGGGGAGTAGCAGGGTTCCTAAAAGCGGAGATCTGGAGAATGAAGTCTGGTTGCCTTGGGCTGCCGATCAGGCGAGAGTAAGCCAGAGTTGAGGGGGTCTCCTGCTGCGGGAGAGCAGAGCTTTGATTCACCACTCAGCTTCACAGCCATGTCCCAGAACAATCAACATCTAAAACCCCAGGGGCCAGGCTTGGTGAGAGGAAAGGTTAGCAGTAGGGTGGGCGCATGTTGTGCATGGTGGTGACAGTGACATTGACAATGATGGGGGGACAATGTGGCAGCAAACAGCTGTGTGGGAGGTGACAGAGGGGTGAGGAGAGAGGTTGAGATTCGAGGGCTCAGCTAAAAGACTTCCTGGACTGGAGCATTGGAGTTAAAGGAGTAGACTTCATTTGTTGGCTAGCCTTCATTTGTGCAGTTAAAAATTGTTTAACCACAGAAAGTGTGAGTTGAAATTTTGGGGCATTTGTAGAGTTTAAGCTTTGTGTTGTGTTTGTACACTTCGGTATAATGTGTCTGTGACTGAAGGAATCGCAAAGCCTGGCTGTTTTTTTTAGGGAAACGTGTAGCTGTATATGTCTCCTGCTTGCATATTAGTCATTTCTAAGAGAATGTTGTGTCTGAATTTGTTATTGACTTTTATATAAATGCAGTTCGGTTGAAGGGCAGCCTTGACAGAGCCCTCATAGCTCAGGCAGATGGGATTGGGCCCACCTGAGTTTAGCCTCACGTGTCTGCTCCATATTACTGTTCCCAGCATCTGACAATGTGGCTCACATTATGGGAGGCTGCACAGCACTGCAGTGAGATCGGAAATTGATTCAGATAGTGTGCATCAAAGGGGATGACCTAATTACTTGGCAATTGATCAGTTGCAGCAGCCTCCCCAAGAGCAACTTACAAATAGACCCCCCCTGTCCCCCTGACTGTTTTAGTACATTTTATTGGGTGTCCCCAAAAATTGAATTTCCTTTCACAGATTAGAGAGCTTTGTAAGTTTACCTTCCTTTCAATACCCCATGTTACAGCCCATGAGTGCAGTGAGCCAAACCGTCTGTCAGTCTGAATTCACTTTGATGATCAATGCGGCACAAGGAGCATGTCCCAAGGCAGGAAAGTAATTTTCAGTTTGATGAGACATGGCAGTTATACAGACTTCCACCTGCATCAATAACTGTCCTGTTAAAGGAAATCTGGGAATCAAGCACTCCATAAGTTTTTTCCTTTCACAGGATGTGAGCAGAATGACAAAAAAGGTGACTAAGATCTTATCGGGACTAACCAACAAGTGGACAGCATTAACATTTGGCGGGAGATTTAACACATACTATCAGAGACATATAGTAGATACACACAAAACACTTGCACCCAATCTGTACTAAGAAAACAGACATATTGACCTTCTCGTACAGTAAGAAAACAATGCATGTAAGGAGAAAAGATGCTACATAGTAACTCCGAGATCTGAACATGACTTGACTGAACCGCAGGGTCATCAAGTTCGTGTGAAATTAGGTACTGTGTAATGTATTTAATGCTAAATGCCAACACAGCAGAAATACCTTGTTTTAAAATAGCCAGTCTCATCCCAGAAGACACAGAACACCTCCCTTCTCCTTGAGCTTGCTGGGGCCCAGAGAAGGAGCCCCCAGAATGCTGATAACTCCCCCCACCATTCACCAGCACTCTGGTTCATATTTTTGTGGAGGTCCATTGACTTTCTCCTTTTCAGTCTCCCTTTAATCCCTGGGTCTGTGTCCTCAGTGGCTCGCTACAGAGAGGCTATTATTCAAGGCCTTATTACTGCGCCCCTCGCGGCTTATCTCCTTCCTGGTGACAGTCTTTTCAAGCCTCTCCCTAATGACCTGGGGAAGCTCACATGCTCAACTTCCCAGGGCTGCGGGGCCCCGCTGATGTCAGAGGGGGTGGCCCCCACGCAGGGGCTCCTGGTCTTGCCAAAGAAAAGGAGAGAGGCACGGAAAGGTCCTGCCACAGTCACCAACGCGTCACACATTCACACTTTCTATGTCTACCTCCTTCTTCTTCTTGTGCAGGTGACAAAACCAAGCCCAGCACGCAAGACACCTCCAATGGACCGGCGACTCCATTCTGATTAAAATGAGTTTGGATGCTCAATCCCTCAAAGGTGGTGTCAGATTCTTTGGACTGAGTAGATGTGGTACCTTTGTTTGTGGGTTAGGGCTTTTGTTTTGCTCATCTAGAGCAACAGAGTTTATCAGAAACGTTTTCTAGCTGTGTAGCAACAAACTTAATGCAGACAACTTTAAAAAATCATGTGATGTAATTTCATTGATTAAAATATCCAAACCTCATGTTGATACTCGAAAGTGGTCTGCTGGCACATGCTGTGATACATTCTGTATCCTTAAGCCTTGATTAAAAATCTGCTTTAGCCAACCATTCATCTTTGTCAAGACAAGTGAGGGTATTGAATTGCATTTATATTAGTAAGAGCTTTTCATTCTTCTGCCATGGCATTCCTTGTCACAGTAAGTCAAAAGAACGGATAAAACCTCTGTTTCCATTCAGTTGCACTAGATTGTTTTCAATTCCCTTCAGTGTGTCCAAAACATTGCATTACAATGTATGGCAAATATCATGCATAGAAGCTAGTGAAGCAAAGAAATTCCAGCTGTTTGCAGCCCAGCATGTTCATTCACATGCATTTTCAAATCACATGGGTTCTATAGGAATCAGTGAGGAGGAATGAACTCTCTTTTTGCTGATTGTGGGTGAACAAGGTGTCCTACTGGTGCACCTTCTAATTATCATCCCCATCTCCCTGCTAAACCCTGTGGTGTCTTTGGAGAGGCTCGAAAAGGACATGGCTGTCCATTATGCTTTCATCTGAGACTGGGCCCCAAGGAAACAATAAGCGGACCAACATTTCGGTCATCATCGGACACACTGCTGTCTCCCATATACAGAGATTATGGGAAATGTGACACAGGTGTCTCCCTGTTTCCTCTCATGGCATGCAAGCCTGTCGCCCTGAGGCCAGGGGGAAACAGCAGCCCTTAGCATTATGTGTCTGTATCATAAACTATGTATGTTGGACTGGTCCAATCAAGAAAGTAATGGCTTTAGTGTGGCTATTTCCAGCACAAAAGGCTGGAGACATGCAGGGTATGTCCTGAAGGAGAATGTAGTCCTTTTTTTGGTTTTCCTGCTACCTCCTCCTCTCTACATCACCAGCTGGTCTGTCTGTAGGGCTGTGAAAAATTGCTCTGCGGGACTGTGCTACTCTGTACGTATACTGTTAGACATCTGAGGAGGAATAAAGAGGAATATTGGTTTCATAGACATGGGTTCTGTCTTTGTTATTTTGGCAAAAAAATATGAGCAATCAGAAGATTATTTTGAACAAACCCCTGGGTTTATTTGGACAAGAAATTAAAGGCAAAAACAATCACAACCCAAAATGTCTATTGTAAGCATCCATCACAGTATACAGTATGACTTCCTGGTTCAACTTTGACCTACCGAATGTATTGTAGTTACTTAGAACCTGTCTGATTGTCTCTCATATTTCTTTACCCTGTAGACCTCATTTTAGCAATGTTGCTGCGTTCCCAGATCTCAGGGGAATGGACTATGGTGAATACAACATAATAAAAAAGAAATGATAACCAATAGAAATGATGGCCAAAACTATGAAAATAGGACTCAAGCCACAGTTAATAATGCATCAATATCTCTAATGACATCAATACAATATTCTTCCACTAATGCAAATAAATAAGGCACTTACAGTATGTAATAAGACTAGGAAGTGCTTGAGATTAGTTTTGTTCTAAGCAAAATCCAGAATGACCACCACCACTTTTCTTTTAACCTTTCTTGAAACTGGTGGAATCTACAAAGTCCTTTGGTCGGAGGCACTGATGCCCTTTAACCCTGTACTTTTAGTTTTCAGTCTAAACCCACTTTTAATTACCCCAAAACACTCATCCCCCCTGCTTCCATCAACAAGGTTACTGAGGGGACAGAAGAATGCGCAAGCACAGAGGTGAAGTAACACTGCAAACGCACCAAAAACAGCCCACAAGCTGAAACTTAATCAACAGCAGCTCAAACCAACCAAACAACCAAAATTCCAACAAAGCATCTCTGCACTGCTAGACAAAGAGGGATTTTGTTCTAAGTGCTAAATAGGCCATCACATTTGATGGCAATCCATTTACTGATGGGAGTCATGGTAGCCTTGTAGAAAATAGGGTTAGGCCTTAGACCTTACCTTAAAAGTGTTCCATTTGTAAATGCTATTAAGCCTGGTGCATCAGAGGTTGAATTTATGAGACCTACAAGAAAGTACATAGTCACTGAGTCATTTTCCAGCATTTACAATGATAGTACAACAATCTATTTATTTAATAATCAAATGTTGGGTGTGCATAAAATATCCTTCACTTGTTTATTTTATTTTGCTGTACAGTACATCATCATTGTATTTACTTCTGGTCCTTAAGAAAACTTTTAAAACATCCTTATGTTCTTGTTTGTACTTTGTAACTTTTTTGTCTAGATATGAAAAGACAAATGTTGCACATAACTGTGTTTTCTGTAAACATAAAGAAAGGTACAAACAGTATTGCATTGTCTTAATCCCAACAAAGTCAACAGCATATCCTGAGATCAGAGACACTATCTTCCTGACTTAACTCTTGTGGTTATGGAGTCTGACAACTGAGTTGAGCTAAAAAAGATCCAGGGACTGTGTTCATACAGTGTACTTTCTGCGATCAAAGCAAAAGGGGGAAAACAGGGCTCCGATAATAATGGAAAGTGTTTTGACATCCAGGTTTAAGTAATCATTGGATTTAGATAAGAGGGGAATTCCATTCGATGTGAGGTAAAATAAACAAAACAGGAGATTGCAAATTATTCCTCCAACAGGAGAAGTCCCACTGTAGCCTCGGGGTGTGTGTAGTGCTCACATTACATCATGGATGTAATCACACATGGAACAATGGAAAAATGCATGTTGGTACAGTACTGAAGAGCCTCGAAGCCTCCCTGCAGGGTCAGCATCGGGGCACAAAGTTTTTATCATGAGTTTGATAAATTATTATTATTTTATTAAAATAAACAAAGTACCTACTGAATATAATGTTTAGAAACCTGTTTGTGACACTGTTTTAATTTTAGGTGTACAAAATATATAGTCATGAATTGCTCCATTCTGCTCTTGACAACCAAACCAACTGTGACTCAACTTGTTCCACATCCTCTGCATCTGTGTGTTCTCTAATTAGAAATGTTACAGCAGAATGTAACATGTAATCATGGCCTGGGAGGCACTGGTCTTTTTTCCTGATGCAGGTGGAGACAAATACAAATTCTATTAAAGGAAACTCTGGGTTTGAACATGCAGATGCACAGACAAGCAACGACAAATATTGCATATTGTGTGAATTACTTAGTAACATATCCTAGCTTTACAGTAATAAACACTGTCTACCTCATGTATGGCTTTGCAATTGGCCTATTGGTTTTAGCTGTACTTAGCTGCATTATTCTGCAATGTATGATTTATGTCCAATGCCCATGACAGTATTATGTACTTTAGTAAGTCCTTAAAGAGACTGGTGTCAGGGTAGTGAATGGAGGCTAATTTTTGCATCAAGTCACAGACCAAAATACATTTCGTAACTGCAACCACATTATTTCCCTCACCTTGTACATATTTTCATTGATTTTGGCCACTTGAGGGCTGCCCAACACACTGTAACCACAACATTAGCATACAATCACCCTATGAAGTGTTAGCAAGCACAATTTATACCTCCACCATAAACAGGGCCACGTTTGCATTCATTTGGAGTCATGTCTCTGGCCAGTTTGCAATTGAAGTCCAATATTAAGTCTCCTTCCAACTCTGTATTGGTCTTCACTAACTTAAGGTGGAATCAGGTGGTTTTATCAGAGCCTTTTCACTGAAAACACCTGCCTCCTACAGCTGGAAATTAGAATGGTAAGAGTGAAACCAAAAATTGAGCTAAAACTCTCATTAGAGGTGAGGGGACCTGCAGCATAGCATGATGATTCTTTGTGGATGTGTCAGCATTAGCAATACCTTTCACACTAATTTTTGGTTTGGCTTACCCGAATATAGATCAACAGGTACCATAGTCTGTCAAACAACTCAATGCAAAATCACTCCTTCTCCTTTTCCTTTTTTCTGTTTCTGACATTATATTTTGTACTTTTCTGCTTATACTGTCCAAACAGTTTGTCTTTTCCCAGTCACTTATCTATCTTTTGTCTCCTCACCATGTACCTCCAGTCTAATGTAGAGGGAGACAAAGTACACTCCCTGCCCTTTGACCCAGTGCTTACGATCTGAGAGGACATTAGAGTTAATGACGCCTCTTCAGACTTCAGGAAAAAATTCCACATACAGAAACACACGCTGGAAGCTAATGTGCTAACCCTATCATTCCATCACACTTAAAATATATGACCCATAAAAGCCCTGGTTAATATCTTCCTCTCCATCAGTTAACTTTGGCATGTGTCTCAAACACCTCAATTTGTCTTCTTCATCCCTAAGGACCTGTGTTGTGATAATGTGTTTATGGAGAGAATATAGCATTACAACTGACAGTGAGCATTCCCGGGATTAGTCATGCACATCAATCACTTTTCAAAATGTGTGGTTTGAGTGTGTTGCTGTATCCTGACATAGACCTGGGGCTGATAAGAAATACACAACATCACAACACTAAAACACTAAATTCTTCCCCAAACAACAATTGTTGTAGGCTGTTCTAACTTCTGTCTCATTAAGGCCCCATTCCTAAGGAGCCCACTCTGTCCTAATTGGCCGTATCCAGAGCCTACATCAACCAACCATGCAGCTAACTATAGTAGTAGGATTTCTCTACTTTTTCTCGTTCTTTACTCAAAATGTCAATCTCTCAAATATTTCAGTACATGCTCAAACCAAAATCCGATCCAAAATATGAGAGTGGACAATACAAACAACAAAGCCTACAGAACAAACGGCTGTTTATGGACTTGCACATGGTAGAAAAAATGCTGCAAATCAGGTATTGAGAACAGGTTGACACCTGGGGTGGAAGGTGCTGTCCTTTACTACCCATTTCCAAAACCAAAAATAACCCTAACCGTAACAGCAAAATGTAAGAAACTAATGTTAAGTGTTGTTCCCTGCTCAAATGTTAGTTGCTGTCATTAGTATGACAGGCTAACTATTTTACTTCTTACTGTGATAACACATGTGGTGTTACATGGCAAAGCAGCATATATTTAGCTAACATTAAATTATATTGTGGGGTTACAGGTCACTCAGGAGGCTCAGGAGGTAGAGCTGTCATCCTCCAATTGGAAGATTGGCGGTTTGATTCCCGGCTCCTACTGTCCACATGTCGATGTGTCCTTGGGCAAGACACTTAACCCCAAATTGCTGCACCAACGGTGTATGAATGAGAATGAATGGTTAACTTCCTCCTGATGTGCAGGTTGGCACCCTGTGTGGTAGCCCCTGCTGTCAGTGTGTGAATGTGTGTGAATGGGTGAATGAGATGTAATGTAAAGTGCTTTGAGTGGTCATAAAGACTAGAAAGGCGCTATATAAGTACAGGCCATTTACCATTTACCATTTATATGATATCCCACATTTTGGGAGCGACTATATTAGAGTTTATAATTATGTTAGTGGCTCTGCCCTGCTCTTTACTCGAGTTGAGGAACTTTGCACTCCAACAATCCCAGAGAAATTGTTATCCAAAATCGTGCTACATTTACCAATCCCAGCAATTAGCCCTCATCCTCAAAGCCAAAATACAGAAAATACCAGCAGGCACAGCAAAGCAAATCTTACCTGGTTGGTGGTCCAAGTGTGTTTTATGTAATAAGCTGAACATTCAAACTTTACATTAGAATGAAATGCAGTCCGATCTAACATTTTCCTCATCATCTTACACCACACAAATACACTGCCTGGCCAAAAAAAAGTTGCCACCAAAAAAAAAAGGTCACACACTCTAATATTTCGTTGGACCGCCTTTTGGTCTACCCTGCAATACTAGAACAATCCTGTTTCTTTATTTTCTTCTACATGGATCACCCACAGGTGAGGATGCTGACTTTTTTCCTGGATTTTTTAGCTTGAGCATTATTTCATGCAAATAGCTATCATTTGCATATTAAAGGTAATTGATTATTGCTTTTGTATTAGAACAAGTTTGAAGACACAGTTTTCAACCACCTCACTGAGTGAGTGTAATATTAGGGACACATTATTTAAAGTTTTTTATTAAATATGTGCATACATGGAGCATTATATTGGAAATCTTGACAGCAGTTGCAACAGTACCTGAGGGGGCGGGGATTAGCAAACAGGACGTCTAGTTGGAACATTTCATTATCTGGGCCCAATCTCTCCCTTTCTTGTCTATCCTCTGGCTGTAACAGACGCAGAGAAAAGTAGGTGACCACGGCACTACATACAGCAAACAGTCTTATCCAGCCACCTCCAGACGTCGCGGCATGTGTCCCTGATAACATCTGTACTCCATCAATGACAGACAGGGTGTGGCAGAGTGGATTCAAGGGTTTTGGATGCATGATGTGTGTGGGGCAATTAGTGGAGGGATGTAGGGGGACCTGCTGGACAAGCACTCAAGGTGATCTGTCAGGAATGGAATGGAAATGACGGGCTATAACCTGAGTTCACCTATACTTTGGATTGTTTTGTGAATGGACTCTGTGAGTATGTTAAAACATCTCTTGCAAACAACCGCAAAACCATATACTAACAATACTGTTTTTAAGAACTTTAGTGTATAATGGACACATTATGGATGCATGGTGATTAATCATTTTAGATCTTGTTGCTATAAAATATTATTGAACAAATATAGAGAGAAAACAAATCCCAAACAAGGCTTGTTGGGGTTCCTTTTTTTATAAACTATATTTAATGACATTTTTAATGAATAAAGGAGAACTCCAGCTTCAGTTCAAATTAAAGACATTTAAGAAGCATTTAAAATAAAATAATGGCAGAAAATCACTAATAAATAAGTGTTGGATACCTGGGGAAATATAAATCCACAAAGAGTTAAATGGCAGATATATACAATATGTATACATACACACACATTAACACATACACACTACCACACAGGCATGCATATGGCAGTATTGCCCACAGCAATCAAAGACAGACATAATAGATATAAAAAATCAATAAAAATGTAATAACCATGAAAAATAAACAATTTATTAACCATAATCTTAGCGGTCATGTAAGCGTAACCACAAGGGAACACCAAACCAAATTACTGTACACAGTCCAGCCAACATATTCCGTTAAAATCATTTGCAGACTTTTGGCAGAACTTGCCATAATGATAATCCAAGACCTGTAATCTGTAGTACTCAGTTTCCCTACAGTGCTACGGTCTGAACTTGTAGCTCTATCTGTGGACTCAGCCTGACACTCGTCTTCAGCAAGCACCTCTGCCTCCGCTTTTGATCTACTCTTCAATTACACCATGTAGCAATCATCTCCACATCCCAAAGATGGTGATTGAAGTTAAAAGGATCCACACTGATAATTTACCGACACACTTGGCTATGTTAGGCAGCTAGAACACTGAGTTTTATGGAAGTTTACAACTGTGCCATTTCTGGATCCTTTAATGTAATCTATAATTGCAGAAATATATTTTTTCCGGTTAATTTCCATGCCCTACAGTAGTACCTGCACTTGGCTACATACTGTGATAGACAGAGCTATAGACAACATTGTGTGTTTTGGTTTATGATGACACCCTCAGATTTACATGACAGCTAAGTACTGGGAAATGGGGCCCCTGTTCAGAACATCTACAAGCCTTCCTTTATATGACAGGTTTTTCCACCGGTGTAAAGGTGAAACATGAGTGACTTGAAGCCTATTGCAAAAATCAGACCCTGTCTTGAGGGAAACACTGGAGAGGTTTAACATTAATACAGACATACATGCAACACATGACCGGATTAGCACCTTTGTTGGTCTTTCATCAGGATTATGAAAATTGTGATCCTGCCAATAGTTCCCATGTTGAAATTTAAAGGAAAATAATTTTTCTTTTTTTCCATCATAGGTCCTATCTTTGTAGTTTTTTCCATCTCACAGGTTATTAGGCAATTTCTTGATCAGAAAATGTCTTGATCTTAACCCAAAACTGTTGGTTGTTCACATATTCTGCACTCCAATTCAGGTTTACATCCTTCATGGTACAAATTTCAAGAATGAATAGGTCAAAATAAACTGCAATTGCCCATTTCCAAGACATTTTCTTTTGATACAACCGAGATATAATTTGCAGCATTCAGTATCCCGAAATCCATCACGGGTTGCTGTTGCTTGAATGTTCGGGCAATCCTATTTAAGAAATATGTGGTTCATTGGTAGATACATATCATGTTCTGACCCAGTGGGGAAAAAAGGAACTGCAGGATGTGATAAATTGAATACAAATATTAACTCTGTTTTCCAGTTGAGCCTGTATGTAATTAACCAGAATGTTACAGATAAATGGAATTCCTATGCACATTTTTGATTAACCAAGTATATGGCAAGCCAGCAGTCCATTATTTTAAATGTTTTGTGTTGACAAAGATTGCACCTTTAGCTCTAGTCGCTGTGAGGTTCAATTGTCTCATTTGGGTAGGAGGCCACGTTCAGTTTTCCTGTCTGGTCACCATATACCATTGGTCCATGTCTTGTACAGGATCCAGACCCTTAATTGGGTCACAACTATAGAGGTTTTGAATAGGTACTTTCTGGTTCAACTTTACCTTACAATATTCATCTTGTTTAGTTGTGTGTTCCCAAGGTTTTACAGTTAATAATGAATATTTTAAATGTGCCCTCTCAATTAAATGTCATGACTGATACCCAGGTTGTAAAAAACACCTGCAATCACCTGTAACTGTAACTGAAGTTCAAGCTTTGGAAAAAGACATGTGAACCTTGAGTTTAAATGACTTTATCACATATTTAAATTGGTGTTTGATTGTGTTAAAAGCCATACTACTATAGCTGTTTTGATCCAAAAATCTGAAAGAATAGACTCCCCATATATCATGATGGGGGGCAGCCGTTACCATTTATTTGAGAACCATTTATTGCCATAGCTCTCACACACATAGGCATCCTGTCCACTATTGTTGTACAGTATAATCCATGAACTAAATCTGTTGTGAATGTGCTCAATCCTCCATATCATCCACAGCCACCATTATTCTCCCTTGCTCTTATTTATAGTCCACTACACATTGCCACCTACAGTTTTTCCTATATGAATAAAGGATAAATCCATGGGATTTAGATGACTCAGCATTATAGGTTTACTTTATAAGAACTTGGCAGGCATTAAACCCAAGTGTAATGAATGCACAACAAAAAAAGGCTATGGTTTTAAACACTGGGAGGGATGAATCGCATGATAAACTCCCAGTCAATGCTACAATGAATAGAAACTCAATATTTGTGCTTCTTGGGTTCGATTATAAGATTTATGACTTGACCACAAAGAAAACACAATCCTGGGCTGCTGAGGAGTTGTGACTTAAATTCTAATACTTTCTTTTGTATAACCACTATTTTAATGATGGATAAAAAAGGTTTTGACAGAGAATGCATTTGAAAGGGAACATACAGTTAAATTCTTTGACCACTAACTGATTAAATTATTGAAAGTAACCCTTAAAAATAGAACATTGTTTTCTATAATAGGAATTTTGGGTTTCCTTTTATTTGTTTGTGCTAGACCAAATGGCAAAAACTTTACATTAAACTGATTTCCAGATCATTTACATGATTTTACACTGTATTTACGTTATGTAAACTGTTTTTACATGCTATTGTAGCCAACAAAAAGCACACAGGCAAACATTATCAAACCTCAATGTATCAAACCTTTTATTGCTCTTCTTTACCTTTGCTTCTTTGTGTAGCCCTTAACCTCATCCATCAACATGCCCTAACAGGTTTTCAAGAAAAAGTGAGGAGTAAATAAGGTGGGGCATTGTTTTATAGTTTGAAGAATAAACCACCTGTAGGGGTCTTTTGTCCTTTGGGAGCTGAGCATATTCTCAAGACCTCAAAGCTGAGGTCTAGATCTGCTTTGAAGTTTCAGAGAAGCTCATTGTGAGAGACTGGGGCAACCACTCCAATCTGCCTTGGGTTATTTATCCAGCTCAAGACTGGTATTTTAAGATGACAATACAAGGGGAAATACCAAGAAAAGAAAGATCAGAAAACTTTACAAATTAAGAACTTGTAAACCATTAAAAATCTGCTTTTGTATGTAGAGCCTGCAGCAGATTAGTGTCCTCGCCCACCTGGAGTTCACATACTAAGGCATCTCGAAGAAAGTTCCTCTCAATTGTTTTGGCATTTCTCATGGAAACTTGCATGGCACAAATGACAATGAAAGGGAAAGACCAACTCAGATGTCAGTGAACTGACCCTTGACTGGCCATGGGCAGCCAATCAGAAGAAACCTATTATTTTCCCTCTATAATATAATATTAACTAACAAAACTGTTTGTTTGCCTCCATTCATCTGTATACTGGCATTCTTACAAGTTGGTTAATGTCAAGGTAATGTTAGCAATGGCAACACATGTGTTGCTGGACTCTTTGTGGCTGTGAAGCTCTGGATTAGCACTGACAAGCGTTGGATTACAGGGTCCCTGCTGGGATGTCAAAGGGCCACGCTGGCTTCTTTCACCTCCACCCTCGCTGGAGCGAAGAATCAGTGGCAGGGGTTACCTACCATCAATGATTTGCTTCAAGAAGATCAGAAGGCCTTTTCACCATTTGGGGTCACTACTGACCTGCAGCAGCCCCCATTCCCAAGAATTGCACCCCAGTTACATCTTGGGGAGCCAACACAAAAGCATCCACTATAGAAATCTGAATCCAAACCAATGGAGGTTATAGGCTCAATGAGACTGACCTGACACTCTAGAGCTCTGACCACAGGGAAGTAAGGTATTGTGTACATGCAATAGAAAGTGGCAGCTATAGATACAACTTTGTAGCACTATGGCTAAAATGTATGAAGGATTGGAATTATAAAAATTAGATAATAACTGATGAAAGCTGACAAAAAAATATACTTGGTTTGAAATTTCTATAATCTGATTAAAACATACAGTACACAGTAAACTGAAGCTGGTCGATCAACCAGTGGATTAAAAAATACTGGTTTGATCCACATCTATCATTCATTAAAATTCTGGTTTGGCTAATGACTGGGTGGACACAGACTACATTGGTAAAATTACTTAAATCCAGAAATATTTTTCTCAACTGTGATGTAGGAAAATAAAGCATAGACCAAAAAGAATAGAAACGTCCGACACTAAGAATGGATAAAGTCAAAAAAGTGGGAACCTGGAATATATGAGGTAATTACTGCTGGTCATGCAAGAGAGAATCATTTTCAAAGTTTCAGACCAACTCTACACCAACCGTGCAACGAGAGATCGACACAACCAGAGTACAGAGGATGTTATGGACGAGAACACATTTTTCAGTGTTTAAGCTGACTCAGATATCCAGCCATATTAATTTGAGTCATATTGAGTATATTCCCAAAGAAATGCAGCACATAGAGGCCAAGGCAATGTATGCAGGTTTTGGAAGTATTTGGTGCATAAAATGTGTAGAAATTCCCCTTCAATATGGAAATGGGATTAATTCAAATGGAATTCACATATATAGCCATAGCCAAGTAATCACCTTAGTTTAACAGATTTAGCTGAAAAAAGGTTGAAGGTCTGCACGTTGTTTGTAGAAACATGTTTTACCACTTAAACTGTGTTAAAATGCCCTGCAAGTCTTTTTTTCTAATGAATGTCTACTACCTAACATTCACATATTTTCAATGCCAATATGGTGACTGAGAATAATGAGGGTTTGGGTACTTTTGTTTACATCATGTACAGGTTTTTTTTTAATATTTGAATTTAAATGAAAGAGCAAATTATTGCTCATTTCAATTGAGTATTCATTTGAATTTTAATAATCTTTATGCTTAACTTTGGAGTTCCATCCTTCAGTAAAAGCCTGCTCATATTAAAATATGGTAAAAATGTTGTGTTTATACATGGTCCATGTGTCTTTCTGTGTTAAATTCAGGTGCTTGCATGCATGGCTTTGCATTGCAGGACTCATGGCATATTGCCAGATATCCCAGAATACAACCGACTAACAAGTAGCCTTCAAGCAGCGGAGAAGCCAGAGGAGAGTGTTCTTTTATTTTCTCATGCTGGCGCGCTCTGCTGGACAGATAATTTGGGATAGTGGCCAGACATTTTTGAGGAAATATGAGAGGGCAACCTCCTGCAATCAGGCAGTGTCGGTGACCACTCGAGTGCGACGCAATGGCGAGCTGCCACTCAAGATGCCGCCAGATCATTCCTCAGAAGTAGTCTCCTGATGAGCTGTGTGTGTGTGTGTGTGTGTGTGTGTGTGTGTGTGTGTGTGTGTGTGTGTGTGTGTGTGTGTGTGTGTGTGTGTGTGTGTGTGTGTGTGTGTGTGTGTGTGTTTCATATGCCTAGGTAAAAGAGTGGACAAATAAGTAGCTGCTTCAAATATTTTCCTGGATGTACTACAACCCACAGCAAAGAAATGAGGAGGCAATTAGAACTTGACTGTAATTTGTGGTTGGCGAGAGTATTGCCTTATTATGAACCTTAAGTCATTTTTGGAAGCTCTGCACAAAATCATATCTGTTTTCTAGAAATGTCACCATGTCCTCTCTATGTGAATTCATGTTTCCATATCCAGTTGTCCTCATATTTAAATATGTGATATGTTAATGTTGGCCACATTGGTCAATTATGCATAGTTGCAGGCCACTACTGCCCTCTATATGTCCAATAGGTAACTACAGTGTCCAAAATTGGCATTAAGAAACCTTGCTGCACTGTGGCAGGGCCTTTAAATGAGGCTATACAGGAATCATAGCAATAAAAACATATTTCGAAACAAAAGCTAATACATGTTGAATGCTCCCAGGAGATTTTCCTTTAAAAAGTACATTCAACTGGCTCGACAGTGTTCCACTTTGAGAGGAGACTCCCTATTGTGAACTCTGAATGTCCATCAGTGGCACACTGCTAAAAGCCTTGTGTGGACAGGCAGTGGGTATACAGACATACATTGAAGCTTCTCTATTGGACCCTGATACTGTGCCCATACCCCCTGTTGCTTTTCTCTGTCTTCCCAAGCGGGTCCTCCCATTCATTTGGCTCATTTGAATTCCAACATGGGAGACCTCTGATGCGCTGGGTGAACTGTTACACTACACGACAAGACTGCTAATTAATCACAGCAACTGTACACTGTGCTTCTTTGGTGTTGACTTCTGAACATAAATGTGCCAGTTTTTTTTTTCTAGAGAGTTAGACGCACCTGCCTGAAGCCAGTAATTACTCAAAGCATTTCATGCAGACACACATCAGAGAGTGTTATTTTAGGTGTAAATCTAATTAGATAAGCCTTAAATCTTGAATCTGAAAAGCAGGATGTGGTAGACAATAATAATTACAAATCAAAGACAGTTGTTGCTAGCAGCCTCTTAAGCCCACTTTGCACCTCTCATGCATTCATTCTTTCAAGTCATAAAGCTAAGCATATTTTTATTACACTATTACACTCATACATTGTATTGCTCTTCAGTATCCTTCATATTTCTTTATTGTACTAAAGCTTAGGGCAGTGATAAACTGCAAGTCTTAAGGCCTCAGCCCAGAAGAGGCAACTGAAGAAAGAAACAATTAAAGGCCTTGCTAACTTAGAGAAGCCCTTACTTCCAAGGAAGTTGAAATTTTGGTGCCTGTACTTTGGGTTGCTCCCCCGCCAGATGTGGCCTCTGACAATCTGAGGATGTAATTGGTGAAGTGTACAAACACAAAAACCTGAAGTACTCCAATCTAACAACTGAAGCAGAACAAAAGGGATGGAAAAGTGTGCTACATGTGGAGGTCAGCTGCATATCAACTACCAGACTACTGAAAGGAATAGGAGTCTGAGGACAGGCCCTCTAACAGACTATCAAGCCACTGGCAGAGGCTGACAAGTGAAGCAGCAACTGGATCTGGCTGAAAAGAAAGGACAAGAACTTAGCGGCAAGATGACCACCAGCCAGTAGAAGGGGTAAAAGTGGAGAGGGGTGCACCTGGGACGCCAGGTGTCACAGTTGAGAACTCTATAGGTGTTGTTGTCCTATCAACAAAATACCAAGGAAGGAGGGTGCCCACCTGCTGACCCCAGTGAATCATTGGAATGATTGACAATTAAAAATATGAGCTCAACTCTCTTTCTGGATTAAATTCAAAAGTCTTACTGGATTAAATAAATGTCAGTGTTTTATATATTTTCATATATAAAAAAATGTTAATATTTTTACTCTTGTCAGATGTAATCACTGCTGGCTACCATCCTTGTTTCAGATTAAATTAAAAACTGACCTAGGTTTTTGAAAGATTGCCAGGAAAACAGCAGTTTATTTCTGTGATACTGAACTGTAATAATAATTCACGCCATCTTGCCTACTGTGCCTAGTACCAGCTTTTATCTCTTCTGTCCTTGTTCACTGTGGAGGTTTCCTGAACATCATATGACTTCCTCTGATCACTTCCTTCTCCCGCGGAGATTTTCCCTGCTGATTTAAGCCACCCTGGCACTTCTTCCGCCTCTGCCCTTGTTCCTAAACGGCAGGGGACTTCTTTTCCTGCTCTCCCTCGCAACTTTCCTCAATCATTCCCAGACACTTTCCACCTCTCTCATAGTTATTGTGTGCCTTCTCCTCAATGACTTCTGTTGAGTCTGACTTTGTTCACTTTTCTGGCCTGCCCCTTCACTGTGATGGTGTCTCCTTCTTTTTTGCTCCATTCCTTGGTCTCTCACTCTCTCCTCCCTGCTCTACATCAGCTCATTCCAACTCCCAGTTCACAACAGGAGAGCCCAGAGTTTGGCCTTTTTCCCTGTCTCTGCGTGTGAACTGTGTGTGCTGTGTTGAGTTCTTGCCACTGAGGTTAGAGGAGGCATGAAGGAGACGATTAGGCACTTCTAGCATTGCCTGTGCAAAGGTGTGAGGTGTGAGGTCTATTCCACACCAGCAGATGCAATGACACAAACATACATACACATAAACACATAAACACATACACACACACGCACGCATGCACACATGCACACATGCACACACGCACACACACATACATTCAGTACACAGATGCTCACAAACTCACCCACACCTGCAATTACACAAATCATTTCAAACACACAAAATGCACACATACATATATATAAACACACACACACACAAAAAAAATACACACGCAATTCATGTCAAACAACAGATGACAAGCACCCATTATGCTCATAAATTCAGGATTTTGTGTTTGTGTAAGCCAGTATCAAACATTATGAATAAAGAGGATACACACTCTTGGCCACCACAATTGCAGTAATGGCTCTAATTATGCTGTTCCATATAAAATAACTTAATTGCAGTTTGTTTGAACATGTGGTGAAGTCTCCTTTTCATGTAATTCAGGCCATGTGCATGCATTGTCAGAGGATATAAAAACTCCATAAAAGAAAGAAAAAGTCCCTGTTAGTTTATGACTCACACATTACAAATAAGCTTTTATTATGTTGAATGTCATTCTTGTCAGCATCCACCTACAGCCTTAAAGTATAATAAACAGGTGTGTGTGTGATAGTTGAATGCTTATATCATCTTGTGTGCATTGTTTAGAGGAACATAAACTGAAATGATGCTCGGCTGTGAAAAATCAAACAGGAGTTGCCTGCCATCGTCATAACTCATCAAGATTAAACCAAAAATCAAATGTGACATAAAAGTATTGTTTGTGCATGTGTTGTGGGTGTGTCTGTTTCAGCTGCGTCAGGGCGTCCATATGCTTGGAGTCAGTGTTTGCACAGCTCTAATTCTGCTCACCATAACACAATCAGGCATAGCAATATTATTAAAATGTTTCATAGTTTTTTTTGAAAGCCTGTTTCCTTTAATGTGTAGTTTCACTTAGTTTCCAGATTACTTTAGCTAAGTTGTCATTTCAGCATGTATGTTTTTGTTGTTCTTTTTTGTTCAATTTCCCTGGCATGGCTTGGAATAAGTGCCTTCCACCTCCATATTGAAAAAAGAGCAAATTATCATAAGGTCAGGTTTTGCATGTACACACCTGATTGTACTGCACTGACTGTTGTGACCTATTCATGACTATGAATATTAATCAAGAGAACACACATGCAACTCAGATAGGAAAACATCTGAGGAAAGTTGATTTTCCTCTTTTGTTTGGTTTGGTTTCAGTGTTTGATTTCAGTTGTGATTTCACTCCAGTGAAATGTTTACTTGTGCTCAGTCTTAAATCATAATATCCTCCACACACACTCCACAACTCATCACCCCACCCATCCAGTGTGACAGCCAGGCACAGCCTCCACTCCACATGGAATTGATCACAGTTTAACAAACACACTGTAAATAGCGACTAACACACCATAAAAATAAAAGAGAAAATGATACTGTAAGCACTTAAAAGCAAATGCTTACATTTGTTTGCCATTGGTGTTAGATACAGTACATGTAGTAATTTCTTTCAGGGACCTTTACTGTAGTTTGAAAGAGGAGAATAAGTTGAAGAGGTTTTTCTTTGGTGTTTGGTTTCAGCTGGACTGACTGACCTGCACATTGAGTGAACATTCAGTATAGTGTCTCCAGTTCTTACCTGTTCTATTCAGTCAGCAATACCACTCATGAATCCACATCCATTGGGGCAAAAACAGATCAGGTACTGTCAATAGAAAGAGAGAGAGACTGATGAGAAAGTAAATCAATTCAAAAGCACTAACCATGAAGAAGGCAGAACTAAAAATAAGACTGGAAACTGGTATCACTCTAAAATTGTGTTTTTAGTACAAGGACTGACATAATGTGCACTGAAGTGTTAGTTTTAACTGAGTTAGATTCATTCATTAAATCAGCTGCTTGCAGCATGTCCAAATCAGATGTGATCACAGATGTGATCAAGTATCTTTAAAGATGCTTTTATGCATATTTAGATTTTTTTTTTAAACAAGACTTAGGGTTTAGAGCCATGTTGTACTTAGACACAGCTGTTTATTATTTATTATTATCTATTTGGTCAAAAAACAAATTAAAGTCTTGAAATGGCATTATAGATGGAAAGTGTTTTTTTTTTATTTTTATCCTGAGGGGGACATAACTGATACAAATGTCAACCTCATGGTGGCACTAGAGGAAAAGTCAGGCAATGACCAAAGTCATTACCCTTCATTGACTGGGAACCATGAATGACTATAAACATTTTCATGGATATCCATCAGATGTTGAGATATTTCATCATATACATGTACAGGTGCAACGTCAACATGATACATATACATAAAAAACGAATACAAATTTAAAAATATATATAAATGTATTTATCTATAAATTTATAGATGAATAAAACAATATATTGATAGATCGTTTAAATGTATGAATTAAATTATTAATTGAACTAAACTAAATTAAATGGTTAAATTGAATTCACTCATAAAACACTCATATCCCTAAAAAGCCAGGTCCCAAAGTCTTATGGAAAGCTCTCCAGGATGAAAGGAGGCTGTCACATATTGATGCTCACGCTTTTGGGCTCAGATGTTCAGCAGTCACATAGCCTATGGGTGTAATGACCATGTGTTCGACCATGGTATATAGCCTATGGTCAAAGAAAATGAAATCACTAGAAATGAATCTGTACACACACATTGATGACCTAAGATTAATTCCTATAGAAATACATGAAAGAAATAATGTCGATATGAATAAATAGGAAAATATGTCATTATGATTATGACTCAAACGTAGTGCAAAAAGTGAGGTGTTGTCCACTAGAGGGCACTGTAATACTGCAAACCTGTGCTCTCTTTGTGTCCCTGGTTTCCTCATTCTTTTAAAAGCCTAAAAACACAGAAGTTATGAAAATGTGCTCTTCCAACATCCAGGGGGCACTGAGGACAGACTGTACCTTTTACGTATGAGTCCATATTTATTTCCGCATTTAGGTGGAGACTGGGGCAGGCTGTTTGCATTACGTTTGGGGAAGTTGCTTAATATCGGAAAACACAGTACCGCAATATCAGTTGTCTGCTGTTCTCCATTTATGGGTGTAATGTAGGTTTGAAAATAACACCAGAAACAGCGCAGTAAGCTGGACATCACGTCGGTTTAACTAAGCTTAAACAACTCAATTTGTACCCGTTTTATTATCTCGCAAAAATGAGTAATTCAGTAACTCCCGCTACTTATATTCGTAACCTTAACTACAGTTTACGTCGCAGACTGTCAGATTTCTTAGACCCTCAAGATACGTGGAAAGAAGTCCTTATCTCTATACGGAAGCCGAGTGGAGAGTTTAGGTACTCTCAACATCATTTGAGGTAGGTGATTATCTGTTAGACAGGCTGCTGTGATGTACGGTAGCTGTTGTGTATTGCTATATGATATCTCTCACTCACCGTGTATTTAATGTATTTTACAGGAAATTTGAAGGCCTAGTTGCACAGGGGAGAAGTCCCACGGTGGAACTGCTAAATGACTGGGGGACATCCAACAGCACAGTGGGTGAACTTGTTGACATTTTGAAGAGTCACAAGTTACTGGCTGCTGCGTGTGTTTTATTACCTGGTATGGGTTTTGCTATATTGTAGCCATTGGCCGAGAGCCTTATTAACAGCCATTAGTTATTGTTATATTATTATTATTATTATTATTATTATTATTATTATTATTATTATTATTATTATTATTATTATATTATATATTTATTGTTATTATTATCATGTATATAGGCTACTGTACTCAGATATGCCCTGTCATTTTAGAAATCATCACTCAAACAGGAGTAAGTGGTGCATTTGTTTAGCTGCTGGTGACATCATGAGCAGCTATAAACAAATGCATCACAAGTACATCACTACATAAAGTGGGAACATGTCACCTAGTGCAATGATCCATTTATGTGTTTTTTAATAGTTTTGGACAACAATGGAGGTCTGTAGAACAGATAACTATTCTATACGACTTCATAATTAGCCAATAGGATGCTTCTCAACCACAATAAAATACTCTGTAGACTTTTACGTCATTTTCGAGTGTCAGTAAGCAAGCAAGCAAAAGCTTCAGCAATAAGATGATGGGTTTGTAGACCAAGTTGTTGACCAAACTCCTACAGGAGTAAGAGGCAGCTACATTTGTGTTTAAACTCAGACATCATTGTCAAAATGAATCATATGCACAAGAGAAAAGGAATAGTTTTATATTATCCAGCCTGCAATCTGGCAGGTTATTCCAGGAGCTAAGATCGATCAAACTAAAAGATGTTGCACCAACTTGAGAGTTAAACATTGAAGCAGCCCAAGAACTCTAATTGATTCTCATTGTTCTGAAGGCATATGATCAGATGTATTCTTTTCTGTTAAGGCCGTGGTTACATTATTTAGTTTTAGTTGTATTTAGCTCAAAGTATTTTTAGGTTAGCTAGTGAGGAGGGTACTGTGAGACTCCAAACAGATCATACATACATAAATAAATGCATACATAAATACAACTTTTTATGCATTAGTGGGGACACAAGAAGCTTAGTGTTTAAATGTTGTCCAAATCATCTGATAATGCACAAATGTTTATTTCAGGGAGTCTTTTGGTTATTTTTAATCCTTCCACAAAAAGTTCAGTCTGTCTTTTTAAACCAGATGTAAAGGAATCAAAACATAAAGGAAAAATAAAAACAAACTTTTGACTTATGCACCAAATCAACATAATAACAGATTTTTGATGTATGTATTTTAATCTGCACACAGTGGAGCAGGCCATGGCCCCAGAACCACAGCAGGCCTCTCCAGTAGCACAAACAGACCTCCCAACCCGGCTACTGGGTGACACAGACACACAACCTGTCAGCTCCAACCTTCAACCACAGATTCAACTGGAGAGCAGTGAACCAGGACACACAGGTGACACACATTTATTTTAAAATTGGTTTAATTTACATGTAGAGAGGATTCTTTAGTCTTTTATAATGATCTGAATGAGAAGAGGCATTAACAAACGCTTGTAATCAGCTGAAAACCTCAATTTCAGTCTTGATACATTTTGACCATAACTGACATATTGCATGGCCCTTAAGTTGGTATGCTGCAAAATATTTTGATAAATGAAATTTAAACTACTTAAGTGTTCAAATCTTTTACAAAAGTTGACGTTTCAAGAGTATGGAAGTATTATCAATAAATGTTCTGCATTAATGTTGGAGCAGTATTTTAGTCTTGTAGCTGGAGGATATTTATCTAATTTAATTACTTTATATAGTTGGGTAGTTTAATCTGTAACAATGTATCGTATCTTATAAACTGACTGTACATTTTGTGTGTAAAAACTTAACCTGCAAAGTCAGAATTAACTATAGCATATACCAAGTAGAGGTTGTGTAGTAAAAGTACAAAGTATCCCTCTGAATTGTAGTGAAGGAAAAGTATAATGTAGTATAAAATTGAAATAGTCAAGCACCTCAAAATTGAGGTACAGTATATTTGAGTAAATGTACTTCACTACTTTCCCACCATGGTAAATAAAGCTGTTTTATCGTTCCTGAAAAGGTGACATCCTGATTTCTGCAGAAATTTGTGGTTCTTTGGACAAAATGTAACTACATAATCGACCGGTAGGTGGCAGCAATGAGACTGTCCCTAGTATCTATTGAGTATGATTTTTTTTTGTGTGTCTCTCAAAAGGTGTCTCCAGTTTCTTGTATAATGAGCTGATGCAGATTACAGGCAACTTTGATGACCGTCCCATGTCAGATGGCGGCCATAGACTTGGAGAAGGAGGCTTTGGAACCGTTTACAAAGGTGTCCTAAATAACAAACATGTTGCAGTGAAAAAGCTCAATCCAGTAAGTGGACATCTTTTCAACAACCACATACTTATTCTCATTGTAGAGCTTGTAAATCACAATGCAAAATATGATCTGTGTAGATGGATGGCATCTCACTGGATGAGCTACAAATTCAATTCAACCAGGAGATTGAAACACTGAAAGTGTAAGTTTGTTCTTCTGTCTGTATTCTTGTTAATCAGAGTGATTCCCAGGCACTGCAGAACCATTGCATTTTATTAGCGGTATCAGAGGCAGACAAGCTGTCTCTTTAGATGTTGGAAGAACTAATGGAAATTGACAGAGTGTAAGCAATAACACAGTTTATGAAAAAGTCTGCAGTAGCTGGAGAGCAACAAACATTTATTTTAGATTGAATCTGCGCTTTTCTTCAATCATTGTATTACTTTGAATAATTGAAATGTTAATGGAATTGCCTGATACAGATCTTTTAGTTAGTCATATGGAGTTGTCTGCTTAAGACATAACAAGTTCAAAAGAGTTTGGTGCATCAGGGGGAGGTGCTGTATGTGGAAGTCAAATTGTGATTGACCCTGATTAGTTTATATGTATTACTGCCCACTGCAAGCCACTTAAGATATTGATTAATATTATATATTTTATAATAAAATAATTAGCATACTGTTTATACAGTATATACAGTATATATACTTTATACACAAAACCAAAACAGAATCAGAACAAAACTTAACATTTAGTTTCGGCACTGGGTGGGATTGTTATTCACAAACAACAACAGACACAGATCTGTTCTGATTATATTGTTTGCTCTACAGGTTGAAACATGAGAACCTGGTGGACATGGTTGGATTTTCCTGTGATGGACAGCAACCGTGTTTAGTGTATGCCTTCATGGCCAATGGTTCTTTACTGGACCGACTGGCTTCCTTGGTGAGTGCCATGCACACTTAAGATGCACTTTTAGTATTCAGCTCTCTTGTTCTTGTGCTCTCGCACAGATATTTCCATTGTGTGCTTTTTTGTTCTTTTAGGACAGCAGTCCTCCACTGTCATGGCAACAGAGATGCTCGATCGCTGAAGGAACAGCAAGAGGCTTGGAGTATCTGCACATCAACCATCATGTCCATAGAGATGTTAAAAGGTATGTATAAAAGGTGTTTCCTTGTTATCAGTGCCTAAAAGGAATAGTTTGACCTTTTCAGAAATATGGTGGTTACTCAGTTTCATACTCAGAGTTATATGAGAAGATTGATAACTCTCTTATTTGCCTGTTAAATAAAGCTACAAGCAGCAACTGCTTAACTTAGTTTAGCATAAAGGCTGGAAACAGGTTCATTGTTTTTTTTACACTTATTAATCGAAACGAGTTACAACATGTTAATAAGTGAGCATTAGAGGTGCTGATAGGGGTATTTTGTGACAGTTTTCCCCTGTTGGCAGTAATTGTGCTAAGCTAAGCTGTGAAAGATCTGACTGTGTGAATCAGTGATGCTTGATGTGTCAGCGCTCACCATACTCAGGCATATATCTTTTTCTGCCAGTGCAAATATCCTGTTAGATGAAAAATTAGTTGCAAAAATCTCCGACTTTGGGTTGACGAGAGCATCAGACAAGCAGACATCAACAACCATGGTGACAGGGAGGATTGTGGGTACGTGTGCATACATGGCACCTGAGGCGCTCAGAGGCGAAATCACACCAAAATCTGATGTCTTCAGCTTTGGAGTGGTAGGCTGTCTGCAGACACACACAAATACACATCCCTGATATATTGCACACACACACAAGCACAGATAGGATATTATGAAAAGAGTGGAGAAACTGCAACTGTAATATAAAATATAGAACCTAACTCAGCAGTTTACTTGTGTGCACACAGTAACCTCAAACCACTGGCACTTACATAACTGCAGGACACAAACATCAGAGTATCCCATTTGTGACAATAGAGCTCTATGTTGTGTATCATCTGTCACTATTTCCAACAAAAAACTCAGAATCAGTTTAGCAGCACAGCTGTACTGTATTATTAGCTCTAGTATTAGTCTCTTTGACGTTGGATGAATGATTTATGGGATCAGTACTGTATAAAACTGCCTGACCTTCTATATAGTACAGTATATACACCTTATATGTCTTATAACGACAGCTGTGGGAACACTACAGTGTCTGTGAGAATACTTGGCATATGGTGGGGTAATAAAGGTTTTCTGTCGTCCAGAGCCATGTGATTAACCCCATCTCTCTGCCATCTACAGGTGTTGTTAGAAATATTGTCTGGACTCCCGCCAGCTGATGAAAACCGTGAGCCACAGTTCTTGGTAAGCAGCACAAAAGAGGCTTTCACTGGGAATATATCAAGCTACAGTTTATGATTACAGCTTATTATTTAATTAGTGAGGGAACGTTATCAGTTAGTAGTCATTATACAATAACTGAAAAGGATTTGAACTTGGGTTTCCTCAGTGCTGCTCATCTGCTGAGCAACTTTATCTGCTGTAAGGATGGTAATGACAATATACATATAATACTGTATGACTGGTGGAGATTGACATTGAAACTCAAGAATGATAAAAGCAATGCTACCAATTTGAAAACTTTTATATTTTTTTTCAAACCATAGCTCTAAAAGTCCCTTCAGTCACCTGCAGTGTGATTTTTTTCCTTCCCTCACTCTCCCAGATGGACATGTGGCATGATATAGATGATGAGGACGAGGAGCTGACTCTGGAGGACTTTCTGGACAAAAAGTTGAGAGACTGGAAGCTGAGCCAGGTGGAGAGTATCTACTCTTTGGCTTGTAACTGTCTCCATGAGAGGAAAAACAGACGGCCAGTCATCAGACAGGTACATTTACGATCAGTAAAGATGATGAATACGTACCGTAAAAACAGGTGTATAAGAACGCGTTTTTTTTAATTTAAAAGTGGGATGCGTCTTATACACAAGTGTGTCCTAAAAAGGAGTAAAATACAGAGAAAGGATATGATTATAGGTATGGGAATGGCCGCCCACACTAAGAACAATAACTATAACAATAACTATTAAGATAATATAGAGATCCACAAGTATGACCTATAAACAGGCACGCACTGCACACTCCAGCTGTGTCGACAGCTAATGAAAATAGATGATTCACTGGCGGGTGCTGATTCAGTGTGTTGATCGGAAATATTTCAGACACTTGTTTGGGACAGCAGCAGATGTTGACACGCGATATGCAAAAGCGCAGATGAGCAGGTTTCATTGACACACAGTACGAGCACAGATCTGACCAATAAAAGATGAACTGTTTTTCCACTAGATGGAACAGATGATGATGCTTTGTATGACTCTGGGACTGACACAGAGTCCGGGGACAGTGAGCCTTACAATGACTCGTGCAATCTCTCCAGTTCAGTTAAGCAAATCATTACCGGACCATTAACCATTAACCCGGCACACTGTTTCAGATGTAATATGTGCCTTTTGATTGTGTTTCAAATAAATGTAAATCGAAAAAGTTTTGGAGTATAAACATGTGTTTATAAATGAATAGTTACTGATGCATTCACATGAACCAGTCTTTAATATCCTTTTTCCCAGCATGACACATCCCAAAATAGATTGTGTGTTGTACACTGGTGCAACTTATACACCGGTTTTTACAGTATATGTGGAGTTCAGCCTTCTGTGTTTGCATCTATACCACTTTATGCTAACTTGACTAAGATGATTTGATGAAATTCACAAAAAATGTTAAATGCCCATTCATTCCTACTGAAGATGTAAATCTTCAAAATCAAGGCAGAGATGTATAGTTTCACGTTAAACCAGTTGGGCACTGTCATTTTAAACAAATGTTCCTCAAACAGGAGTAAATAGTGCATTTGTTTGGGACTATTTTCCGCTGCGGGTTTGGAGCACTGTGAGTGTTTACAGTTGAAAGAAAGCGTAAGAGGAATAAACTTAAAATAAACTACAGTGCCCGTAATAAAAGAAAACATCAGCCAGTGCAACAGTTTAGCTCATTAGTGTGTTTTCAGTGTTTTTTTAAACTACAATGGAGGTCCATAGCACAGAGAATTAAAAGAAATACATAACTGAGGCTGTGCTCTGGTTTTGTTATTAAGCAAATTGCATTATGCACTACAAAGATCAATAGTTATGTTATACCATCCCTAATAAAGTTTACATAGATTGTTGACAAGGCTTCACTGACAGTGGTGCACATTTTTTAGTACACATATAGTCAAACTGACTGAGGGCGTTTAAGACATAAGTATAACATGGGGTTTGCTGAAGCCTTAAGTAGATGGTCATTTTTTATTGTGTCTGCTGTGTATAACTGTGTATGCAGATAAATAGAAATAGAAAAGTTTGTGTATTTTCATCTGTAGTGTGACTAATTTAGTTATTGTTGCAGTGCTGCAAGCAACACCACATTTTCAGATAGACACATGCTTCCAATTTTAACATGTAAAGCTTATGTTTCTCTTTTTGATGTCTGTTACAGCTATTAATTACTTTTACCACCAGAAATTTCTGAATGGCCATCTATAGAAGTGTGCATATATACTTTATATACTAGAGTAATCATATTTGGTACACAGGTGCTCAACATATTAAAGCATGTATTCAGTAGTGCCACCATGTGGTCAAGTTTTAGCTTATAACTCATGGACTTCAAGGACTAGAAGAAAGATTGGGATATGACTCAGCACATATAAGACCCTTGGATTTTGTTGTCAACAATTTTTTTGCTTCTTTTGCTACATATTTAATCTAATGTTCACCAAATTTGGCTTTGGATTTCAGGACCCCAAACTGAACTCATGCATTCATTTCTGGACATCACTTACCATTTGATTCTTAATTGGTTCATTTTAAATGACTATGCTAGTGAAACTTTATCAGCACAGACTTTAATAAGGATGTGAATTTGGATTTGTCTGACTGCTGGGGTTGCTGCAAGCTTTAAAGGTCATCTTCCTGTAAATCTTTCACATGCTAGGCCAGGAAGCAGCTGCAGCAATCACACATTTTTTAGGAAATGCAAATATTCTAGTTAATATTGGCTTTGTCTTTACAGGTACTGTTGGAGATTAAAGGAGTTGTCAAAAGCATTTCACTGGAATAAAGCGTAGCGTCATAGAGAAGACAGATTTCTGAGCCCTGTCTGGTCACAGTGCACAGATTGACAAATATATTTTCCACAGCTGTATATAAATATGTGCCTGTTGTGACTGACATAAGAATTATTTTTGCATCTATTTTTACAATTGTCAATATTTTATTTTACATGATTTACTATGGTTTTTGTAAAAGTGTGTAGCTTAGGTTTTATACTGTAGTTGTGTACCTTTTGCAGTATACTGAAATGACATGAAGTATTCTGTGCAGTTAATATGAAGAACATTTGTGATTGTTCTTCCTACAGTGTTACCATCATGTATTTATTGTGATGAAAAAGTTAAAAGTAATAAAAATCAATGAAACAAAATGTGATTTAAATATTTTATTTTTCCTCTTTAAAAGAAAGATTTGTAAGAAAACAAATAAGACCGAACATGATTTTTTTTCTATTATGATGACACTGTATGACTATAAAGGGATTTTCCCTTCAAACATAAGGTGAGCTTAGTAGTTTGCCTAATATTAATCAGTAGACCAGTGGATGTGGCAACATGTTGATCAAGTTGAAATATTCCCTTTCCTATCAGATTGCTTTGCACTCCCTCTGGTATGGGAGCCAGCAAAGTTTAAAAATGTAGCTTCCTCTTCATGAAATCTGAGATGTATTGATGTAATATTTCTGGAAGCCCATTCTTTCCACTGTGATCCTCACCGACACTGACTATCACCAGAACAGACCAGACTGTTTCTTAATCATAGAGCATCACACAGCTACAATATGTACATTTACAGCACTTGCATAGAAAAATAAGTTTTCTCAGCAGATGATTTTTCATGTAAACCACAGTTATATCAAAAAAGAAGTAATTTTTCCAATATAAAATGCACTGTTAAAATGAATCAATAGACACAAGTGGGATCATTATATCTTTTCTGCTTTGGAGCACCTTAGTTGTGCAAACGGTAGGAGACAAAATAACACACTTGACATGGAAACATTAATTGACACAGACTTAAGGAATGCAAGGTAAGAATTCAAGCATGTGAACTCAAAATGGGGGAGTTTATCATATTGGCGCAAGTTCACATTAGTTGCACTAACATTTTTCTAAGTCTTGGAGCTGGCGAAAAAACTGAAAACCTCAAGTTTGGCTTTGGGCATCTTAGAATCATTGTAAATTTTCGTGAATGTACTAACACATAAATAGGCTTCCATTTGGCAAGCTACAAATGGAAATTCTGATGTGTGTCATTGCTCAGTCGTCCTTGGCGTGCATAGTTGGGTCTCTGGGTGAACTTTGTGGGAATTTGAGGTTATTGTCTTATTCTTTTAAAACAAGCGTGTGTCAAATATGATTTCCCCCCATTACTGGAATGTTCCACTGTGGAACGTGGGGTGGAGGTGGTGGTCGGGCGCTGAGGTCTGTTTAATTATCCTCCTCTCCCTCTATGGGTGGTCGGGTGATGCGGCGACCTCCCCTTTTCCCAGCAGGGCCTTTGGGCTTGGCAAAGGCTTGCTTGTGTGCATGCTGCTTGGGATGCACCTCTTCATACATGAAGTCACTGGTCAGTTCGTCCCCATTGTCAATCTCCAACTGGGAAAAGGAAAAAAAAAAAAACATAGATGAAGTGGATGGCAGAACCAACTTTTTTTATGACCGTCAACTGACATTTTAAACTTTCAAACCCTTACTAGACACATCAGCTCATGAAAACATACACATACACAATTATCTCCATAGAGTTGTTTTTATTGGTAGTGGCAGAGTCTACCAATCCTGCATTAGATTCAAATGGCTTTCAAACTCCAGATGCAATTATTGACCGACCTCTTTACTAAAACAATGTGAGATTTTTTGGCTGCATTGTACCTAAACAACTAGCTTGAGAAGTTGGTCAATGGTTGTTTACTGTAGTCACCAAATCAACCAAGACTGAAAGCAAATGATCATAACTTTAACCATGACAGGTTGTGTCTTACCTTTTTCTCAATCTCAATCTGGAGTTTATTTTCCACCATGTCAACCAGGGGATTTTTGCAGCTGGAATATAACATCCTCTCTCGGATGCTACACTTGTACCCGGGCATAGAATAAATGAAGACTGCAAAGCGGTAAAAGAAAAATAATAATAATGATAATACTGAAGAACAGATAGAAAATATCATTCAGGCAACATTAAAAACTTAGATGTACAGAAATAGAGTGTCCTTCAAACATTCAAAGGAACATGAGAATTTATTCACCTGTGGACTCTAAGTAGTCGCCTTCATGGGAATGTTTGTAGAGGAAGAAGTGGTAGCGTGCAGACTCTTTCGGGATTCTCATTGGCAGGTCTTTCAACTCTGTTGGCTCAGTGTTGCACAACCGAATCAGCTCTTGTTGAGCGTCTACTTCCTGTTCACAACGGAAATAATACTCTTACGGTTGATGGCGTCATCTTAGGAACAGAAAGTCCCTGCTTTGAATACTAAAACAATAAGGAAAACCATCTGCACCTCATTATCAGAGGTGTGAGTAAAACATTTACTTAATAATTGTCAGTGTGCTGCTCGTAATAAAAAATAAATAAAAAAATAAAACAACATGTATAAAAGTCTACTGCTTAAAGAAGAAAAAAAACAACAAACAAAAGGGAACTGAGACAAGCCTACAACTGTTCATTTGTACTTTGCTCTGATCTGATCTTGTCACATGAGCCCTTTGTATTTCAATGAGAAGATTTGACACAAAGGCTTTTTGGCCAAAATGAGCAAGTCATTGTGTCAGCCTGTAAACAATGCCTTAACAAAAACGCTTTATCTCTCCAAACAATATATGATGAAATACAGAGAACTGATTTTCTTCTTATCTACGACATATCAAAGGTCACGTATTCACTAAACAGTTTCTCTTAAGGGCTCACCAGTTGGACGTAGTTTATTTTCTTGTCCCTAAAACGTTCAAGTGCTGCAACAGCATCTTTATGAACGGGGAAGGCTACTCCCTGCAAGGTCTGCTGCTTGGTGTCCACGCTGATGTCCGTCTGCACCTGAACAAACCACAAAAACAGGAAGTAGTTGAGCTTTCTATTATCTTGCCATGGTCATTAAAATACTACACATTAAACAAAAACAGTTATTAAGGTTATTAATTAGCAAGTGTTTTTGCCTTAAGAGTACATATGAAGCATATTAAAATGTGTCTCTTGTGGTTATTGTGTTATTTCTCAACATAAACACACACACCCAAATGTCAACATGACCCCATTATGCTGCCATACTGCTGACATTCATCATGATAACTACCATAAATTACTGGCAGAACAAATTCTACTCTTAAATTCTGTTCTTGGTCCTTTAAATTCAATGTTCTTTCAAAGCAATAACAGGTTTCCTAATGACTTGTGGAAAACTGAAATAGAATAAATAGCCTTCATTTTAGTCATCAGTAAGTAAAAGGTTTACAAGTGCAACAAGCAGCTTGAATACTGGAGCATGATGATTACAGATGAGGTGCTTGTATCGGAAGTGACAAGGCGCCTCCACAAAATCACACAGAAAACTGGAAATGCTCGGGGGATTACACTGATGGATTGCATCTATTTTTAGACCCCAGTTCCCACAAAATGAAATGCTGTGCAAACATGATTGAGCCTCCGATGTAGCTACCTCGCATACCAAAAAGGATTGTGGGTCTTTTATCCATCTGCTTAGTAAAAAGGCAGGCAGTCTCCAAGGCACAGCAATGATAAATATTTCAAAGCCTCTTTTTTTATCTAGGCAGTACAGATTAATGGTATATTATCTTCCTTCAACAGCTGGTCAAGTGAGCTGTACACAAACCTCACTTCCCATTTGCTCTGGTGCCTTTAATTGACGATACTTTGGAGAGGCACTGCACAACTCAAAGCACTTCCTTATATGGCAAGGAAGACAGTTCTTGTTTATGTGTCAGACAGTGAGTGCAGCAATTATAAACAGGTTGCTTCCCAAAAAGAGGAGAAGTTGTATAGTTTGGATGTTAAGAAACAAAAAAAACAAAGTCTGAAAAGTGAAACTTAAAAAGCAGCATTTAAAAGTGAAGCCCTACACATTCATTCATTCATTGGATATCATTCAATGGATATCATATTACATTAGGTCTTTATCTTATCACTGCAACCCACAAAGACAAAGCACAGTGATATGGCTCAACTGTGCTCCATGCAGAATCACTGCCAAGTACTCCAAGTTATAAAGCATTGACATTTGCATGTGGCTCTCTCAACATGGAAATATTACATTTGAACACCCAGAAAGAGCTCTTCTTTAACCACTTGGTTGCTCAGTCTGACCGGTTTAACGGACCTATGAGTGTGAGCTACATAAGCCTGACAAATTCATCACTGCCAACATCCTGCTATTCTAATGGATCAGCGTCTTTGCACTGTGTTGATACTGCCGGGCAAGCATATGCACACTTGCACTGCTGCTGACCTTGCTGACCTCAGAACTAACACGGAGAACGAGTCTAATCCAATCTCACTTCAGAACACTTCAAGCCATACAACTTGTCAACAAGCAGTGGTAGCACTTTACACAAGCACTGTGAAGTACTTCTATCTACTATTTCCTCTAAGGTGATCTAAAATGGAAATGATGACCACGAGATGAGATCCAAATGACTGTCTGTGTCTGTGTGTGCTTACCTCATTTAGTTTTATCTGTCTCAGTTCCTCCTCTGCAGCAGTAAGGGGCAGTGGAGCAGCCTGCGAGGTCAGATATTTCCTGTATCCGCTGAGATTTAAGTCATCCTGGAGGCCAAAAATAGTGCAATAAACATCATGCAGCGATATGGTAATGTATCACAGCTCATATCAATTACCATAAACTGAGCCATAAACTGTGAGTGTATAAAAGAGTCTTTGATCAACCTTTGTGGTAGCGAAAATCTCATCCTTGATGTGCCCGCCTCCAAACTCTTTCTTCAGTGTGGCTCTGGTAGCAGCATATAACATTTTGTGTCGCACCTGTTAAGAATATGAAAAAAGTTGGAGAATCTTCATTATTCTAAAAGCTTAAAAATGGGCTTCAGATATATTTTTGACTATTATACTGTCATTATTTTGTCATTATATAATATGTTTTGGCTGTAATTTTCTTCAAAACCTCTTTCTTTTAGTTTTGTTTTGAAAATGGCTTCATAGGAGGTCATGCTATGTGTCAAATTAATGGTTTCCTTGTCAACAATTAAACTTAACTGTGTTTAAACAAGAACAGATCAAAACACACTAAACCAATCCAGTAATTCAGTCAAGACAGCAGCATGCACTGGTTGTGGAACAGTTTTGCAATTTCAAGACAAGCCTCAACCTGAAGCCCTGTAGTTTGAGCTAGAGGACAGGAATGTTAAGCTCAGCCATGTCCTTCAGAGAGGCAATTCAAGCTCTGTCCTACAGATATACAGAATAGCATTTTACTCTGGCAGTGGTTTCTCTCTGCAACATTCCTCTTTCCCCTGCTAGCGAAACTACATTTGGGTATCTATTTGTCATGGCTATACTGAAGTGGTTCATCAAGTTCCAGTTGAACCAAATGACAATGACTTAGGTGGCACTGACTGTGTGAGTAAAGAACACAGCAAATGCAAAACCCATGTTTGCATAACAAGGAAACAACAGACTGTGATAAGCTCGCATCACTTAAAGGCACTGGGAGAGCGGATTATAAATCAGAAATGAGAGGTTTAGGTTGAAAAAACCAAAACAAACATAATCTACCCATATTTAGATTACACTGTTCACTGACATCTAAATGGACTGTTGCCCTACACGTATTTATCCAGTTTTTCAACAATTATACAAAGAACTGCAGCCTTGATGTGGTCACCCCACCCATCCTATACTCCAAGTAGAGGAAGACAAATGCCATGAGGTATAGAAAGCCATTCATTAAAGCCCTTCTGGGCTTGTTTTTCTTACAGTAGAGTGGTCTGGAGACCAGGCCAGAAAGATCCACTCGTAGCCCTGGTTGTTAGTGGAGTCCAGCCGGTACAGAATATAGCTGGGCACGTCATCCTCGAGGAGGGGCAGCACTAAGGAATCGTACTCCTTGTCCCACTGCTTTGATGCTTTCCTGGTGGCACCCAAACTCAGCTGTTCTGGAAAGCAGATGTGAAAAACACAACTATTTCAGCTGTGCATGACTTTGTTACACATGTTAGGGCTGGAGTTTTCTTGGTAGTATTAGCTGTAAACAAACTCTAGGACTCTGGGACACTGCTTACCATCCTCAATGACAATCTTTAAGACTCGATACTGGTCTCCACTCCTGGCATTGGCAAAGATATCTTTCACATCATTCCCCGCTGAATAAACAAAGAGAAGAGGTCAGTCACATTGATTTAAAAACAGAGGCTTGCTTAATAATAACAATAACAACAACAATAATAAATAACAATAGATTTTATTTGCAGTGCACTTTTCATTTGTAGTGGATCTGAAAATGCAACAACACAGTCTTGTAAACATGGCCATATATAATCAAGTATTATGTGGTTTTCATAAATGGCCTTCCCTGTTTAAATAAAGGTTTGACTTAACGAATGTTCAATGATTCATGGACCCATGGAAAACATCACATCAGCCATTATATAAACAACATACCATTATCATTTCACATTGCCTCCTGTATCTCTAATATTTTACCTTTACACAGAACACAATTAAACAACATGGAAAAAAATATTGAGCTCATTGGATTTATTTTATTCTTTTTAATAATTTGTTGTGATAATAGAACAACGTTGGGTTTAAATGATATGTTAAGGAACACTTCAGTGGATGTGACTGAATGCTGACCACATTTGACCCCAATCCAGGTACAATAAAACAGGTCCCACATTTGCATTGAAACCAGTAAGTAATTAAACACTCCTTACACTTCCTACACAGGCAATCCAATATGCAGGAAATAGATAGTAGGCTAATTGTTTTGAATGACTTTTTAAGAAGCTTCTCAATTTGCAGCTTATCAAATGTGGAAGGAAAAAATCTGGTTCTCTCAATGCTCAGTTTAGAATCAATTGAATATATTTGGATTTTGAACTATTGGTTGAACAAAACAAGACTAACCTTTTTCTTTCTATTATGGACCACTGGACTAATCAAGAAAACAATCAAGAGATTAATAAAAATAACTGTTTGTTGCTGCCCTAGAATACACTGTGTATTAGGCTCTGTACATACACTCACTAGTCAGATTATTAGGTAATCCCAACCTAGATAAAAGCAATGCAGTATAATACAAAAGCCCCGCAATAAATCATGAAGGTTATAGTGGTCATTGCAGTGTTGCTTTATTTTATGGTCATTTTTAAGACTGTTAGTGGTGCTGTTGAACTGTATTGCATTATACTGAGAGGTATTTCTAATATACTGTCTATCCCAATGATAGAGTTTTGTATGTTATAAAAACTTGTGTTGAGACATACATTCAGATTTTAGACAACTTAAATACAAGCCAGTGTGACAGACATATACAATCACTATATCTCCCAGTCTGTATTTGGCTCACCTAATTTGAAGGTTGTGTTACCTCTGGCTAAACATTATTGTGAATCCAGACATTTTTGCAGCACTGCTGCCAAACATAGCACACCGGCACGCCCAACAGAAGTCAATTATTATAATAACACAGGTAACTCAGTATGTTTACAGGAACACCGGCCAAACTAACAGGCCAGCAGTTTATTTCACGATAAATGAAGGCGTCGCCCATCCATTCAGAGGACTCAAGTATCGTTACAGGTTTTTTACAGAGAAGCTGAGGTATAAAAGGCGTGTGTGCCATTTTGAAATAAGATAGAGTAGTCGTGATTTAGGTGGCTCTGTCTTTAACCAGGTGGTAAACTGGTTAAAGACTCAGGGATTCCTGCTCCACAGTGTTAAAAGTGCCCAAACAGGGACACCGCTGATCACACATCACCGTAGCTCAGAGCTAGCTAGGAGTGGCTAGCTAACTTGACGCTAGCTTCTCGTTGCAATGATTTCCTGCAGCAGGTACTTTAAAGCTCGCCCAGAAATCACACGATTCGCACAGCAAAACACATAAAAACAGGTACACGGAAGGACGAAAAACCACATATACCTTGAATGCCCGTTTGATGTGACATTGTGCCTTTCGTCGGATAAAGGGCTGATGCAGCTGAAGAGCCGAAACCAGGGCAGAGAAGCAGGAAGTGGACTACAGCAACGAGACCCGCCCCAAGTGTGGCGTCGTCAACACTGAAATCACATGACAGTCAAACCTTTTTCTTTTTTTAAATCTTTATTATTTATAGTAAGCAAACATAGGCTTGCTGGGCTGAGTTAGGAAGGTTAGTTTGGAAATGTAATGGGTTACAGATTACTAGTTACCCTGTTTAAAATGTAGTAATGTAACTCGGCCTATTTCAATTATTTAACCACTTAACACACGCCCCTGTTTTTTATACTGTTAGCCTAAACGACATGCCCAAGTTGTGAGCAGCACAGATCCCACATAGTTTGAGACTCAGAGATGTGTCTGGTATCATTGGAAAGGAAACACTCTCAGGATTCTTGTAAAAGTGTCTGTGTGATTCTGTGACTTACTGACAAAGAGTGGCAGAGGTTACAATGATGGGGTTGTTTACTCGCCCATAGGTTTGCCTTTACAATGACATGTGTACAGACATTCAGGGACCTCTCAGCAGGATATAGACACAATGAGGCCACAGCCACATGTCTTGGCTTCATGCAGTCCAAATTTGGAGTCAAAAGACCAAAAGATTTTTCAGAATTATTTTTCAACAGGTATGTCCATGCGTTTTCCTCAGGTCCTTTTTGGAGACTCCAAATGGACACTTAGTTACCAAAGCTGTATAACCGCAATCAAACACCTATAACTTCACATCCCCTTTGCCTACAATCAAAATCTTGGTCTCTAATGAAAGCTGACGCCATATTATTATTATTATTAATATTAATATTATTATTATTATTACATATAACCATATTTTTTTGTTTGGCCATATCTATCTATCTATCTATCTATCTATCTATCTGTTTATGTTGCTATAAGTCATATGTCAAGTCGAAGAAGAACCAACCGTGTACCAAAATGCCGTGTGCGTAATGCAGGGTTTCCCACAGCACTTTACAGCTAAGGCGGCCGCCTAAGCAACACACGCCTGCCGCCTTAACTAACGTCTTCAAAAAATAAAATAAAATAAAAAAAATAAATCCAACCAACGTCTGCAGCGGGCCGGAACCGCTGTGTCCGACTGTCTGAGTTCGACCCTGAACGCACCTGTAGCTCTCTGTACCTCCCGCTAGCATAACACAGACAAGCTAACAGTGATATTAAGTTTACGGAAACAAACACAGACCGCTGGTTAAAACATAAATCTACATCATCTGAGGCAGAACCTGCTCAGAAAAAAACACCGGAGCCCGAAAAACTAATGACACCGGCAGCGCCATGTGATGTCAACATTAACAACGTTAATCCTCAAACAGGTAACTGTGACGTTACTATAGTAACAAGTTTCAGGCTAACTGTGACGGCTAACTGTGACGTTACTATAGTAACAAGTTTCAGGCTAACTGTGATGGCTAACTGTGACGTTACTATGGTAACAAGTTTCTGGCTAACCGGCTCAGAGTAAATGAACGGCTCCAACTGAACAGGTGATATTAGCGGTGCAATGTGTAAAATGCTGCAGTGCTGCGGGTTTTATCAACTGATGTTACAAAACGTCAATTTTAAGTCACTCAGATGTTTCTCATTCAACAGACTTGAAGAGAGAGAGTGAGGCAGATTCAACAAAAACGTGATGATGCTACTGAAGCTGAATATAACTAGCCTGCTTAACCTGTACAATCTAATTTAATCCAATACAGCAGCTCTGCTATACATTCTACATTTGTGAAGCTTATACATTTTTTGACAATAAGGTGAAAATTCTGCTTTATGTTCATTGAGTGATTGTGGTGTGCATGATTATATTGAATGGTGGCCAGCCAAACCAAACTCTTATTATAATGTCTCTGGCCAAACTGATAGCTTAGTGTCATACACATAGGTCATACACCGTTGGAAACCTCAGACTATTGTCTAAAAGGTTATCAACTTCATTTCACCGAATATTTCCATAGGCTAGAACAGCAGTCAATCAAAGCCATGTCGTCATTGTTGTCGGTCACATGTCCTCATTGGCTTTGGAGGCATGTACTGCCTAATCCTAAACACCGATTGGCTTGTGTGTGGTGTCGTCAGAAGCAGAAGAGGCTCACGGTCGTAAACATCTAGTCACGTGTACTCTGAGATGGACGTGCAGGTCAGGAAATGACGTAAACGGACCATATGGTTTGTTATTTGTGTTATTACGTTACGTGTTGGACTAAATACATGTTGACATATTGAGGAAAGTATTTCGGTTTTATGGAAACGGATTTCATATTTCACAAGAATGGATATTTGGCGAGCTGTACAGAAAGTCCTGAGTCATAAGATGATCGTTGTGGATAAAGGGAAGACTTTGAAGGTATGTAGGCATTATAACTTTTCTTACTTAGCTCAGGGGCTAGCCGAGCTAATCGCTAATACTATTACGGCTGTGAGCAACCATATAAGTCGTGAGTGGTCTTGAATGAATCAGGACAATCTAAGCTTTCCAACGATGTACGGCATGAATATATATGTTTAAGGATTGGTGTTTAAAACATCCAGAAGAACTTGTGGCTACCTCCTAACATCCGTCCCGTCCCGTAGACGGAACAGCGTGCGTTAAGTGGTTTAATCAAAGTAATGTAACTTACATTTGGTCAATTTTTGATTACTTTTCTAATTTTCTAATGAATGTTTTCAACTGTTATGGTAAGTGGTCCGTATCTTATGGTCATTCGATTTTCTTTTCAGGAAATAAGTGGTTATTTGATTTTCGTTTAGGCCTACAAAATATGAACTTGAAATAGCAGTTTCTCTTTTTCCTGGTCAAAAAGGCATGAGCAGAATTTTTTTTTTAATGGTTTGATTTTCTTTTCATATTTAGGATAGTAAAAAAAAAAAAAATCACTGGCAAACAGATGTCAGCATCAAGGCACCAGAGCAATAAAGATAAATAAAAAATAAATAAAGCCTGTTTGTTTGGGGGGAAAGTAGTTTAACAATAACCACCACAACAGTCTGATAGACCATCAAATGTTCCTATCAATGAGTACGCTAAATCATGAACACACAAAACGCTTCTTCCCAACAGATCCCCACTGACTCACTACAGCTGAAAAACAGCTGAGATAAACAAAATAAAAACCTTCCTGAATGCACTAATTTTACCTGTCGAAATAAAACATACTCTGACTAGACAGTCAAACTACCATGTGGTGCAGAAATATTGAATTTATGAAAACAACAAAGTAAACCTACTGCTCAGATCCTGAAACCTCTAAATTAGTACTTCAGATGAATTAACATTAGTTTACACACACTGATAGGTGAACAAATGTGGAGGTCTGGGATTCCCCCCGGAGAAACACATCATCAGGAGGGATTCCCACCTGATGACATTTTGACCGGACCTAACTGCTCTACTGTTCTGCTATCTCTACTGTAGACGAGATGATATACCAGTGCCCGCATATGCTCTTAACTACATTGTGTGTGTACTTGCCACAGAGATGAAGACAAAGAATTGGCAGAAGATGTTTCCTGCAACAAAAAGGGAACAAGGTTGGTTTGGTTCAAGTCTCACTATTGCAGATACTGGCCTTTATTAATTTTTATTTATTGATATTGACTGTACTTTTTGAACTGCCTTTCTTATATTACCCAAATTGTCCTTGTGATTTCAGTCAGTTCTCAAGAGCCAAAGCAACATGTGGACTCAGCAAGACTGCACACAATCCCTGATCTGTGGCTGAGGGACGTTGCCTTTCCGGTAAGTAGTTGCGCACTTTATAATAATAATAAAGTTAAAAAGTGTGTGTTCACAATCACATGGTTCACTTTGACATATCAGGTGGAAAATAAGAAAGTATTTCCCATCCTTCATCTGTCAGACAAAATATGTTTAAAGTTATTTATAATTTGCCATTTTTACCACATATTGATCAACTGTTGAACTGGAACCATATCACAACCACATCTTGATGTACACTGAGGGTTGGATTATAACCTTCATGTCCAGAGGCCAGCAATTAAAATGGGAAAAAGGGATGGTATTTTGCTGTGTGGTAAACTTAATTACCTTACTAAACCACTGACTAACATTTATTATAATTGCATTTATTATATGTATTTATATTACAATTACAGATAGTAGTACTACAAAAACTACTACACATTTAAAATGTCATTATATACAGATTTGTTTTTCTTTAGGTAAGTCTGAAACAAAGGGTCTGGGAGATGGAGTTTATATGCTGTTGCAATTCCAAAGGATGACAGTTACTTGCCAGACATGAGCCAGACGGCTGGCTGATGACAAGGCATGCTCAGAAACAGAGCGATGCATCCCTCAGATCCACGTTAGCTCAAATTCATCTCTGCAGTTCCAGCCCTGACCACAGAGCAGCTCCTAAAGCATCATTTATAGCATATGCTGAAGTCAGCAGGAGACTTGGAACAGGTAAACTTACACATTTACTGCAGCAACAAACCTCAACTAACCAGGAGGGCACTTACACCAGACTCTAGGAGCTGCACTAAACAGATTCAATTTTACCAGGTAGATCTGAATAAAAGATTTCCTTCATGCAGAAAACATGATATTAAGATTCTAATTCTTGTTTGCCTACAAGCTGCAAATTTATTTTTTAACATTATTCCTGTAAATACAGGCAGATACATCTATCATGCATTTTGTGTAATCAGTCTACTAATTGCTAAGCTGTTTTTGTTGTTGTTGTTTTTGACACCACGATAATCTCCAGCAGTCAACCAGAAAAGCAGCTATTCAATCAACCTGGCAAATAAAAAGATAACCTTGATAGGAGATGCACACTACTTTAACAGTGTATGTTATTTTAAAGTTTGACATTTTATTTGTCATGGTTGTGGTTGGTAACTCTATTAAGTAGAGAGGTGACATTAATATGTAATTATCTCTATAATAAGTAATAAAACAAATGTTTGTAGCATCTTGTCTGTCACGCTTTTGGATTTTTATGTACTGTAGCTATTTATCTTTGGTAATGTTATGACACATAGTTACAAGTTTTAAGCAGTACAATGTGATACAAACCAATTGAATGCTAAACTTCAGCTCTGGCTGTGACCCTGCAAGAGCTCATGGTTCAGCTCTGGGTTATTTTAATAGCGCTGTAATGATGTATCGCACTGCAGTGTCTTTTTCAATAATACCACAACTGTATTCTTGACACCACCTTCCTCTAGAATACAGTTGTGGCTGGCCTTTATTCCTCTCTCAGGGTTTACCTAAAATATAATAGCAGAGAAGCGTGTCAGAAATGAATTGTGGTAAGTAAAGATTATTTGCATTTAATAAAGAGCATTATTGCATTCAGCAAATTAAAACTCTAATAAGTTTTCTCATAAAAGTGACCTCTGAGTAAATATGATTAAATCAGACCAATTGTTTCCATTCTGACAGTTTCTGAGTCATCTTTATTTTGACGCATTAGGAGTGTTGGTATATTTGTACTTTGGAACAGAGCGATTTTTAGAACAAGCTTAAAGATAGAAATAGCAATTATAATACTATCCTTGATGATTTCAGTATTTTAAATGTTAATGTGCTTTGGTTAATTTTGATAACTATCCTGAACCACCATCTGTTTTTACACTCTGTTATAATCATCATCATCATCATCATCATCATCATCGCCACATACTTTAAACACCTTCAACATTGTGAAATAAAAAACAATAGATCGGAGTCACCATGTTGCCTCTAGAATGAGTTGGCTTATTTGCCCGAAACAGTACTGACAACAAAGCTCTTCTGTCTGCTGTTTGTGCGTGACAGTGTCTGCCAGATAGCTTCTTGTAAATGACAGTTGAATTACTTGAATAAACAATACAAATACGAACTGCGATAAGTTAACTGTTGCCAGTCGTTGCCAGTGCATCATGTCCACCTTGCTAACAATATTGTAGTCTAATACAACCGTCTGCAGTAAATTCTCACTTCATGAAGGTTATAATATTCAGTTTTTTCAACTGTATGGTCATTTTGGCGGCTTTTTGGAGCTGTTTGTGATACTGCTGAACTATATTTCAACATACAGAGAGGTGTTTTCTGTTATTTAGCCTCAAAAAAGTCAAAAGTCTGGCATGGGCTTAATTAGTACTGGTACCTGGCAGCAGTGTACTGTATATGCAAACTACACTATAACTGTTGAGGAGGACAGATGTATGAGGTGCTGATGAAAGGTGACAACCTTGTACACAATGTTGAAAGCGAGGTTAAACACAATTGTAACCACAGGTAAGGGTGTACAGTATGAGGTAGATAGGCTTAGATACAAACACAATCACATTGCCTATCTCATGAAACACTCTGCAGTACAGTATATACAAGGTTTGGTTCAAGTAATGTAAAGGAAAGTAAAGGAAATCTATAAATGTCCACACACAGTGACAGTACATCAGTGAAAATAGTATAATGGAAATGGCAGGTTGGAAGACAGTGCAGCAGTGCAGTCGATTAGAGGTAAGTGACAATAAGTGGCAGTGGCCTAAGTGATGGTATGCACTGGAAGATAAGTGTTCAGTATTAAGAGTTCAAGAGCCTGTCTTTGAGTCTGTTGTGCTGTGCTGCTATACTAAAGTAGGGTACCATTTGCCAAATTGTAAAATAGGGTGGCTGGTGATGTGCTGCACTGCTTTATCCACCTTTTGTAGTGCCTTGGTTCATATTTGTTCATACTGTGCTCATATGAAGAATATTCCTAATCAAATTGCCAGCTGACACACACAATACTTTCGGCCAGGTAGGCTACTCCATCATAGAAGTAGACCCACTGTTTTCCTGGTCTGTGTGAACTGTACTTTGAGGTGAAAGGGGGCATGAATGGGAGCATTTTAATTAATACTGTATTATGATAGTGTGGTTGTAAAATAAATAAATGTATACGTAAAAAATAAAGTAAGAGAAATAGCTGCCATTTTCCATCACACTTTTTTTTATTGTTTCCTTTTAAAGCAAAAACTAATCAAATGATAATTACCAGCACTGTGTACATCTGATATCATAACAAAAGTTACATAAAAATATTATGAAAGAGATATTCAAAACATGGGCGTAAAAAGGCATAAGCAGGTAAACCAAGGACAGAAAAAGAAAATTAATATAAAAAATAAATAGATCAATAAATAAAAAATTACACACATACGTATATACATACATATGCATACACACACATATACATGAATATAAAATACTAAAATAAATAAATGAAATAAAATAAAGATAAGTAAATGGATAGAGAAAAAAATAATAAGAAAATAAAAACTCAAAAGGTCCGTATGGACAATATGCTTAATGCAGAAATCAACATTAGATGAGATTTAACAAAACCATAAAGGAGACCACCCTTAACCTGAACCAGTACCACCTGTCTGAACCACTGGGACTAAATGTATTGGCTCTGAGAAAAAAAAAATAGCTAGATGCTAATCTGTACTTGTTTCCCTGGAATGTGTCAGGAACAGTTCCCAGATTGCTGAGAAAGTGTCCAATTTATTATTTATCTTGTAAATGAGAGGCTCATAAGAAGCTGTTTCTGCCAGAGTGTTAAACCATTTTTGATAAATTGGAGGTTCACTGTCCTGCCAATGTCTCAATATTACCCTTTTAGCAGTGGTAATGGCAACTTTCAGCCACTTCAAGTGTTTAACCCTAACATCTTTGACATCTTTAGTGATATTCAGGAGACACAAGCTTGGATTAATAGTTATCAAAGTTCCTAGGTTGTCACTGATCTTCTTTATGACCTTTTGCCAAAAAGTAGTCAGTGAGGGACAGCTAAAAACATGTGCACCTTATGCTGGAGTTAGATCTCTAGCATGCCCCAAATGGTAGGGCCATCGTCTGTAACTTTGCTGGGGTAAAATAGATCCTATTGAAGATTTTTTGAGTCAGTTTTGATCTGGTGTCTCTCATAGGGAGGAGCATTTTCTCTACTAATGTGTTCCAATCATCATCATCAAAAGCAATCCCTAAATCTCTTTCCCATATTGCTTGTAGTCCTCCGGTGTATACGCTGTATTTGCCTATCAGATAAATATTAATTGAGCTTGCTGTGTGTGACAAGACAGTGTTTTTTAATTGTTCATCTATAGGCTATCTGATTGTAAGGGGGGCCACTATGATGAATTATAAAGTGTTTGTTGAATTCAATTGTATGTTAACGGTAGTCTAATACCTTATTTGGTAATTGTATAGGCCATGTAAAAATATATCAGGCCAATTGCTCTGGTCATTGTAACCTCACCATGCTAAATATATAGGAATGTTTCTTTGAACCTATCACTCCCATCTGTTACATTTCTTTTTTCTCCCGTTTTACTTAGGCCTCCGTGATAACAGGGATATGACAGCCAATCCTATTTGGCGTTAAATCCTGCTGCAACATCTGGAAGTCACCGGGCTTCCTGCCTCTGCTCTCTGTCCCTCCCATAGACGGTACTCCTCCTCCCCGTTAGATAAATAAATAAATTGACTCGATTTTATAGCAAAAACATCTTCCTGTCAGTACAGAGAAGCTCTGCGTAAAGCTTGATAGACACCGCTAGAGTCATACCGGAAACAGTATGACCTTAGCTTCATAAATAAAGGTGTGAATTTTATCATTTAGCTCAGTGGTTCAGTAGACCACAAACCGCCATCTGATAAGGTTTTTTGCTTTTGGGTGTTTCCTACAGAAAGTGACCAGAATAGTCACATAGTCACTGCAATTGTGTAACTCTTGGAAGAAAATAAATTATCTTTTTTTATCCCCTTGAAACGCCTAAGAGACCCCCTGGGGATCCCCACTTTGAGAACCACTGACTTAAGAAAGATATCGGCTATTGCTAGAGCTATAAAGCTGGTATTTAAGGATTCATAATGCAGTTGTGAATTGAAATGATATACTGGTCAGAAAACATTGATATTGTATTTGAAAATTATTGACAAAAATATTCAGAAAGAAAATGTTGATACAGCTGAATTTTTTAGGCAAATACACATCAAATGCATATATTTTATTTAAAAAGTCATAGGCTATGTAAACGTCCACTTAAGCTGAAAAAGATTTTTGAAAGGTGTCTGGTCCACTCATGTATTGATGAAAGACATTTCAACAACAACATAGGCTACAGGCACTGTACCCATAATAAAAAAATATGTTTAATTTCAATGAGGTTTTTCTGGTAAAATAATAATACACATAAAATAATCCAAATAGAGGAGCACACTAACAATACAGACTGCAAAAAAAGTAAAAATATAAATTCAATATTTTCCGCGTATAATAGATTCCTTCTTTAATTCAGTTATTTTTTACTTGAATATACAGATATGTTTGGTCAGCATGCACGACGTTTTATTGTAAGAGACGTGGGCGGAAGTTGTTTATCCACTGGCTCTGTCTTGGCGCTGGTGAATTTCAACGTGTTGGCTACATTGCGTTGCACTGATGCTATGCGTGCTGCTGTGTGGACCCAGAGATCTCCATCAGCTCCGCAGCAGCAGCAGCAGCAGCAGCAGCGGCGGCGTCCCATCAACAGTCCGCAGACTGCATCGTCCGGCGGGATCCCGCTGACGAAGCACCGCCCGGCGCATGGACGGTCCAGCACAATGGCAGAGGATTTGGGGGGTGCCTCTCTGTCGTACACCAACAACAGGTCGCATGGATAATCCCTACACAACCCTCCTGTATCATCTCGTTTTGGGGGATGATTAGAGCGCCGCTGTCGGCTTGATGTGGCAGGAGAGCCGTGCGGGAGCGGGGCTTCTCGTCCTGGCTGTCGACTGAGAGGAGGAAAACGGCGTGGAGCAGGTGCGTTCATGATGATATACCGCACATGCACGAATAATACCGAGGTGCAGGCAGGTAGGACTTCCATGAATTTGGGCCGTCCCATATTTTACTATAGGTGCACCGTCATTTAAGTTGTGTAATCGGACAATTACAGTCAAGCTTCCTGTGTATCTCCAGATGTGGCATTTGGCGTCACCACAATTGTGACATAGAAGAAATGGATGTGTGTGTGTTTGTGTGTATGTGTGTGTTTTGGGGGAGACGTATGCTCTTAAAGCTACCCTTATCTTTGTTACATTTTTACACATTTTTTTGTTTAGGTTAAAATGCTATTATTAAGGTAATGACACTCTAAAATGTTAGAGAGATCCACCAGACATGGAAAGTCATCATTATTCCATTCTCATATGGGTCTGTGAAAACCCTGACCAATCATATCATTCGGTCTGAATGATATGATTGGCCAAGCGACCTGCCTGTTTTCCCCTTCCACAGTCTATTGTGGATCCACGGCATTATAATACATCCATGATCCACAGAGATAGCTGTAAACAGACAGTAGCGACTGACAATGACCGACAAAAGCGGGCCACGTCTTCCACCTCCAGCCACTCCCACGGGGAAAAAGAAAACTGGTGGTGGAGGGGAAGGGAGTGCGGGGGTGAGAGGGAGGAGGGAGGAGGGGTTGTTGCTGTTCAAGTTTTTTCAAAGTGCTGTGTGAAATGCCATAAACATGGTAGTCCATTCAGAAATTAGCAGATTTGGCACATAGTGGGGCTGTGCATTTCCTATAGCACTATACAGTTTACATTGGTCACTTTGGATTGTGGTCCAAAGGAAAGCCAGAGTTCAGAGAGAGTACCACGAACAAAGATGATAAAATTATATTATAGATATTGCAAATGCACTATAGTCTTCACTGTTGTTTCCTCAATGTATAGTTTGTGCTATAACCCATTACAGTATGCCATATGTTCCAGACTGACTGGCTCTTTCTCTGGGGCTGAGTCCTACTCCATGCATGAAAGGGACTCTCCTGCCATAAGCGATGGCCTCAAATTTGGAGCAGGTCCCCTGTCACAGAGTACAACTGCTCACTCCTCTTAATGCTTAAGAGGAGTTAAATGTAGAAAACAGATTCTGAATGTTATGCAGCACTTTAGTTAGTCAAATGCCAAGCTTAGCATCACCCAAGGTGGCACATGATGACAAGACAAACATGATGCCGGTGAAATTTAATAGCCACATGGGTGTTCCAGTGTGGCAGCTCTATTTCTGAAACCATTGCATCACTCCCAAGTTCCCCGATTGTGTATTTTAGGAAACAGTGTCAAAGCAGGGAACTGGTCTGAGATGTCCAGTCATGGAGAGTCTCGGTGGGCTACATTATCGAATTCATGGGTGAATAATAGTAGTCAGGGTTTAAAAATGAAGAGGGACGGGCTGTTGTGAAGTTACTCAAGCGCTGCTTGGCAAGTGTTCCAGAGCAAAGCATTAACGTACTGTAATGCCACAGTTCTTGTGAAGGGAGCACAGAGTAGACAGGCTGAGAGTATAAGCCTTTTAAAAGCTAGTGATTTATAGCTAAGCTGCTTCAAGATTCTACCTTATCCAGGTATGACACTTAAAATTTGAACTTCTTTTGCTTACTTATGAAAAATGTCATCTGTGAAGCTTAAACTTTAGCCTTAATCCATATGTACACTCACCTTTCACCACTCTAACCTGTTTTCCGCTCCTGATGCTTTGCTGTGTTGGCATCACTAAGCAGTCAGATTTAGGTCCTTGCTATAATTTCTGATAATCTCTGCATGATGGGAAAGCCTGTTTTGGCGCTAAAAAAATCCCCCATAAAATGTAGGTGTTCTGTTTTCTTGTCACTGTTGCTGAGCTATTTGAGTTGCCTGAATTTAACATAATCCCAATCTGTACCAAACCTCAGTGATATTCCTACCACTAATCTCAGTATGAGTGATGTTTTCACTCTAATCTGTCTGTGCTGATTTGAGTGTAATCTGACTGAAAGAAGCACTTTCTCTCTCTCTCTCTCTCTCTATCTCTCTGACTCCCAGGTGTAGAGTGGCTGAGGGGCTCAGCAGGATGGAAATAGATGCCCGTTTTCGCTACTATTTCCAGCACCCGTGGTCACGTCTCATCGTGGCGTACCTCGTCACCTTCTTTAACTTTCTCATCTTCGCAGAGGACCCCATCTCTCACAGTCAGACAGAGGCACATATGATTGTGGTGGGCAACTGCTTCTCCTTCCTGTTCAACAAGTACCCAGGCCTAGGATGGAACATCCTCAAAGTAGTGTGCTGGATACTGGCCATTATCACTGGCCTGTTAGCTGGGAAGTTTATATTCCACCGCCAGCTCTTTGGTAAGTCATGCGCACAATAATGCAGTGGAATGTGCAGAGTAATGGGTCTACTCAGGGAGGGAACCCTCCTCGTGAGTTGTTTTTGTTGTGGCTGTTCATCAGTAAAAAGCACCTTGCTCTCATGCTCCACTTGTCTGTGTATTTCCGTGTAATTAAAGAAGAATGTGATGTCTTTACAACCAGCTATCATCCTTGTATCTATACCTCTGCACTCTTCCTTCGCTGTCACACTCATTTATACCTTCTTACTGATCATCAGATCTGGGTCAAAACAGTATTTGTGAGTGAAATTGTGTTTTATTACGGTCTGGTTCAAGTAGTTCATCATTATTTTATTTTTTAAATAACAATAATAATACTGATAACAATAATAATAATAATGATAGCAATAAATAATATGTCTAATTTGTACCATGCTTTTCATACAGTATTAATAACAGGGAACATACAACATAAAGAAAATAGTAATATCAGTTAGAAATTTTGAATAGAAATGTTTTTAGGCCTTTAAAAAAAATCAGATTAGGGTCTGTGCTGCCCTCAGATGGTAAGGAAAGCTGTTCCACATGCATAGTGCAGCAGAGCAGAAGGCTCGATCCCCCATGGTACGGAGCTTAGTATTGGGGGCCCCGTGGTGTGTAGCTTAGTAGTGGGGGCCCAGAGGACCAAAGTGCTGGCAGATCTGAGGGTGTTGGGGGGGGGGGGGGGGGGTTACTGTGTGATCAGTTCCTGTAGGTAGGGAGGTGCAGGAACGTTAATAGATTTGTATGTGGGTAGTAGGAAGGAGACAGGGAGCCAGTGTGATGAAAACAGAATTGGTGTTATGTTTGTGTTTTCACACTCTCATCAGAATTCTGGCAGTGCTGTTGTCCTGAATGTATTGGGGCTTCTGGATGCTCCTGCCAGTGTTCCCTGTGAAGAGCGTGTTGCAGTAGTCCAGTCTTGAGGAGATAAAGCCATGGACAAGTTTTTCTGGATCTGACAGGATTAGAGAGGGACAGAGTTTAGATTTGTTTTTGAAGAGGTTTTGTATAGATCTCTTATATGATCATTAAAATGATTCTTTTCATTAATCGATTAGTCTGTAATGTGTCAGAAATTGTTATAAAAAACACTCATCGTCATTTCTTAAAGCCCAAGCTGATGTCATGTGATTGATTGTTTGTCTCAGCAACACTCCAAAACGTAAACATATTCAGTTTACTATCACAAAAGACAAAAAAAGCAGAAACTCTTAAAATCACTGATCAGTAGTTGTCAGTTTACTGTAAGTTCAGACAATTATAGGAAAATATTCCAAAGTCATGACTGTCCATTAGAGATATTACCTCCTATGTGATCTGTTGCTGCTGAATATATACATTAAACATGAATATATTGTGGTTGTTTAGTTTGTGCCCTGTTAAAATGATCCATGACCTAAGGAGGCTCTAAACCTTTTTGTTTTTCATTCTCACAAGTAAAAAGCATTTGATGGTGAAAAATAGACTGTAAACATAAGTTGAAGGAAAAACCAACATAATGCTGTGCGACCACTAGTTCAGAGTTCAGAGGGCATTTTTTTCCCCTTAAATAATAACTGGCGCTAACGAAGCTGTGGTTCTGCACTTTGGCTACTAGGCTATCAGGACTCATCAAGGATTTGTTGTATTTTAAAGTTTTCCTGAACAAGAACATTATTGTACAAATGCAGATAACTTTGTAAATAAGTAACTCTACTGTAGGGAGAGTATGCTGTTTTGATGATACTGGTGGATACATCGCTCCATATGTGTTGGGTTGAGATCTGGAGACTGAGAAACATAGCATATGATTCATTTCATTTTCAGAGCCATTCTGTGAATTCTCTGGCCCTGCAGCACTTTTCCATCATTTCCGTCACTTGTCTGTATGAAAAAATGTATTTCATATCCCACACAAGGACTCACACTCACTACAACCATGTTCCAAGCCAAGGTTGAGAACCACGGCAACACTGCATCCATCTCTTGTGAATACTATATTAATCAGTCTGCATTCAGTATGGCTCACTTCCTTCTTCTCTCACACCTCTCCAATACATTTCCTGTTCTTTTTCACTTGCTTGTCATCTTTCTCACCTCTTCTTGTGACCTCATCTCTCCTCTCTTGTCGCTTATCTTGCTAGCGTGTCTCTTTCCATTTCACTTTCCTCTTATAAGGCTGTGACTCCAACCTCATCAGCTTTCTATTTGTTTCAACTCTGCAGCAGTAGCCTCCTATTCAACTCAGACATTTCATTTCCTACTCACTTCACAGCTCACTTAGGCGTAGATATTATTGGCCACCCTTGCTTATCTCCTTGCAATGAGCCTTTAATGACTATAATTGGAGGGAACATAGTAAGAGAGAGTGAGTGATCATCTTTTCTCTACATAAATAAAAAGCCAAGTGTGCATGATGGCATGATACTTTCTGCATATACAGAATCCTCACAGAGGGGAAATAGGGAATGGTTTTGGGGACTTTGATTTTGCTGTGCACAATGGGAAGTTAGTGGATCTGATAATGCCAGCTGTTCCATCTTCTCAAGTTGCAATCATTTAATCACTCAATAGTTTCCTTATTTAGGATCTATGGCAGTTCATCAGGTCAGGTTGCTTGATACTGTGCACTAACAGGGTCCTGGGAGATTTCTATAACCAAGAGATGGTAATTTGATATGCTTTTAATAAAAACATTGTTATACACTGTTGCTCATAAAGTTGGAATAAAATATGTTTGACCTCTTTCCGTGAAATGATTGTGACAATGTGATTTATTCAAAAAATAATCATGGTCTGTGCTCAGGATAACTTTTAAACAAACACACATCTTAAAACAGTGTTGTTAGTGCACATAAAAATACAGATAAAGTGTATATCTTCTCAAAACTTTATTCATCAATCTCTTCCAAACATATCACAATGAAAATGAAACCACAATTAACCTTTACAAACTGTAGTCAGGCTTAAACAAAATTGGGGGTATTGAAATAATAGGATTAAAGCTTTATTTAAATTCTTCAGCCTTGGTAAGTTTAACAGGAAACACATTTTCGAGAAGATTTCATGCATATGAATGTTCAATATTACTCTTTCAAATGTCACACAGTCACTAATATCGAGCACCCCTGACATGGATCAGTGCATTAAGACGTTGTGGCATACTGACCACAAGCTTGTTGATGTTGTCAGTGGGCACGGCATCCCACTCTTCGGTCAGAGCCTGGGATAACTGCTGTAGAGTTTGAGGAATATTGTCCCTCTCATTGACGGTTCAGCCTGGGTTATCCCAGGCATGCTCAATAGGGTTCATATCAGGGGAGCAAGCGGGCCATGGCATCTGCTGCAACCCCCTCTGCATCAAGATATTCTCTCACTGCAGCTTCCCTATGTGCTCTAGTGTTGTCATCTTGCAGATGAAAGTTGTTCCCATAGACCCGTCTTGCATGTGGGAGGCAATGGTTTTCCAGGTTGTCCCTGTACACAACGGCGTTGACATTCCCATCCAGCACCACCAATGGTGTCTTTCCTCCATAATGAATACTGGCCCATACCATCACTGAGCCGCCAGCAGCTTGTGGTTTCCTGGATACAGTCATCGTGAAGGTTTTCGCCATGTAATCGCTGAACCCGTTGTCTTCCATCTGTATAGTATATAGCGGCTCTTGTCCATAAAGATAACATATCGCCAGTGTCCAAGCTGTAATCTTTTGTGCTCCCTAGCCCAGCGACGTCGAGCAACTCTGTGTTGAACAGTTAGGTGTGGGCACTTGGTCATTCATCTTGCTCTGTAACCAGGCTGAAGCAACTATCAATTTACAGTTTGGTGGGAAACATTAATTCCAAGCTTGTCTTCTCCACAAACGATGAAGGCGGCTCGCTGGCATTTGATTAAGCAGTTGCCGATCATCTTGTCTGGTCATGGTCGTCCTGGAGATTTTCGTGGCCTCAAATGACCCTCCGCTCGATGAACTTTGAAGATTTTACAGACTGCACCCTGGGATATTCCAAGCAAATCAGTAATATCAGCTTGTTTGTGTCCATCCTGTTGGAGTGGACTTCCTTAGGGATGTTCTGTGTCAAATTTGGTCGAAAATGATTTCAGACAATTCCGAAAACGTGGACTTTAGCAGGAAACAGACAACACAGCAAATGCCTTGTCTTATAGCGCCAAACAAATGTTATACATGAATTCATTTTACCAGGGTAATTGGGACACATAATGTAATCATTGCACCTGGTCAAAAGTGATTACTACTGCATTTAAATAAACAGAAGATTGTGTCTGGAAACAAAATTATTCCAACTTGATGGGCAACAGTGTATATATGATATATCATCATTTCATTTTTCATGCTAAAAAAATCCACAGATCCACAATTCTAAATTTCTGGTGTCGTGAACATTTTTGCACCATGTCATCAACCAAACAAAGTTAAAAAAAACTGTCAACTAATGTATTATTGGTTATAATTTAAAGGGTCAGTTCATACAAAAAAAACATATTTCCTCATTTACCTCTCGATGTGAATTAAAATGTATTCTCTACTCACAATATTGAAAAATGTTATAATAGTTAAAAAAAAACAAATAACAGCAACATCTCTTTCTAGTAACGGTGTCCTGGTTGCTCAGAATAATCCACAGAATATACTGTGAACAATTTTCACAGGGGCCATTTCTGCAGTAGACAGTACTGCAGTTGGAATAAGAAATGATTACCCTGAGCAATCAGGACAAACAAAACAAAAGCAAAACTACTTGCATGGCTAGAAACAACATGAGATATGTGAAAAAATATGTTTTTATTGCTTTTGTCAAACTTGTGAAAGCTCAATATTCCACCAGTATTTTTTTTCATTTACAGGACTCTCATGACAGTAAGGTACTGTAGATTCATCATCACATGAACATTTGCCAGCTCTCATTGAGGTTCTACATTTAGGACTGGTGTTTCTGGATTGGGGCCCATACAGTTGCATTGGCTTGAGGTATAGAGGACAGAAAGAGCACAGAGAGAGGGCAGAAAGAGTGCAGCTCATCCTGCAGCCAGGTACAACTAATTCACTTCAACGAGTCTCCGAACAGATGGTTTGTGTTTCTGTGTGTGGGTGTGTGTCTTTTTAAGTGTGAGAGAGTGCACATATTTTATTTGTGCTTGAATGTCAAACACATGTGAGTGAACAGGTGTGTGTGTGTGTCTGTGTGAGTGTGTGTGTGTGTGTGTTCGTAGTTTGACAGTTGTGTGTGTAAAAAAGGATGGATGAAGTGAGTCTGTAAAAGAGAGAGGCTGGTGTTGAGAGTTGGAGAGGGAGGATGTGTTCTGTGTAACATTTCAGTAAAGCAGTTATGTAATCACAACCTAGGTAGAGCAGAAGAGGAGCTTTGTAGAACCAGACCCACTGTAAAATCATCTATTATGGATCTGTCACACAGGCCCACATGGCCCACCTTCTTTACATCAGGGTCTGTGCTAAAGCCCTGTAGATCTTTATCCACAATCCCTTCCACTCTCCAGTCTCTGATATGTAGGCAGGTAGTTGGAACACTTCTGGAAAGCACTATGTTGAGCTTCGAGTGTCTGAAAAAGCACTTTGGAATCCCAAATCTGTTACTGTTGAAAGTGTTTGCTGCAGTCACATTTTGACAAGGTGTTTTCTGATGGCATTTTACAATTGTAATAATTTGCATTACTGCCTTTTTTCAAACGCATGCTGTTTGCAGTTTTGCTTGACTTCACATCGTTTCTCACAAACCTGGAAACAGACATTGTTGTATCATTTATCATTTATGATGGCCTAGAAAATGTGAACATTTTATACACCGTGAATTATATACCTCCTCCTCTCTGTAGCCATTTTCCTTTTTTTCTTGTCATAATATTTGATTTACCCTCTCAGAAACCCACACAAATATTAATCCAGTGTCGCATAATAGTTTCTTAGCAATCCTCATATTCCTTTTTTATGCTTTTTAAGTCATGTTGCTATTTCGAGTGGGCAGAGGCGCAGTGTATTGTTGTGCATTTGCCTCTGTTGCAGAAAAACAGAATAAACTCTCAGTGATGAATAGCTTGTGACAGATTATGTGATTTAAGACAACATTTGAGATTCAAGGAACAACCTGTTCCATTGAACCACTCAAGGCTATGTGTGCTCTCTAATCAAGTGGGCCGTAGCCAATGACTTCTGGTCATTCAGATGGAGACATATCTGTCATTATGCATTTGTATTACATCTTAGGTCGGGTTCTGTGAGATGTCTATTTCAGTTTGAGTGTGGTTTGGATGGTTTGGAGCCATGGATTAAATTCAATCTCCTCTATAAATTTCAATATCAAGACTCCTTTGGGCCAGTCGTGGTCAAGGACTTTGAAGTAGGTTGCTGCTGTTTTAACTTTAAAGGATTACCAACTAAGAATTTGAATATACATTTCTTTTACACTGTGATTTTTATGTAAATGTTGCCTAAACACTGGCTATTATTTAAACATTTCCCTTTAGCTTTTACTCAATTTGTAGAGTAAGGTTTTTCGCTTCTCATGAAATAAAGATGAGTTGACACAATTATTAGGTTTGAAAGTGAGGCAGTAAGTGAGTCAATAATACACAAGCTCTCTCTCTCTCTCTCTCTCTCTCTCTCTCTCTCTCTCTCTCTCTCTCTCTCTCTCTCTCTCTCTCTCTCTCTCTCTCTCTCTCTCACACACACACAGACACACACACACAGACACACATACACAGACACACATACACGCACACACATACATATACTGGTAGATCACATAGGCTCAAAAACTGAAAAGTAGAGATGGATTTTGAGAGAAATATTAATTATGTTATAAATTGACATCAGTCTATTCCATGGCAGGGGTTATAGTTATCAGGCACCATACCTGATATCAGTTATAAATTCATATACTTAATTCAATACAATTTTTCAGACTTACAGATCTTTTCTTGCTTTGATCCCTGCCATAGTCCATGAGAAGTGAGAGCAAATGAAGCTTGAACTTAGACAGTGCAACATCCCTGAGTCCCTTACCTAATGTATAATATTAGTGTTTATGTCTACCTGCCCAGGGACCGTAGATGGAAATTAACTTGAAGTTAAATCAGATGAAATCCATCTCTTCTCCTTCTGTGAGATGAGGGTTATACATGGTCCCTGACCAATAGATGTAATAAACTAAAATGAAAGACTTACACAACATCCATGGATCTCATACCTAATAAGATAAGAGTGCAAATGTGCATACAATTTCACTTTTTTATTCTAAATACTCAAAGTAAACTGTGCAATGCTTTTATTCTTAATTTATGTAGCTTTCTTTTTAAACTTTGAAATGTCTTATGTTGTCACTTAGTGTCACAAGGTGTTTTCTGATGACATTCTACAAGTGTTATTCTTTGCTTAATTGTTATTTTCATGCTTCATAAACTGACATTGTCTTTGCAAGCAGACATATTTCCCACATCACTTTTTTTTTTTTGTGAGAACAGTTATCACTCTGGCAGTCTCTCTATGTGGCCATAATGTTGACTGTAATGTCTTTTTCTAACTTCTTATGATTGAAAAAAAACAAATAAAACCATTCTAAGGCTTAAATGATATAATAAAATTTATAATGTACATTTATATTGCTTGTAAGTGATGCAGCACCGCAGCACTAAAGCTTTATATCACGGGCCTACCTTTGCAGAAAATGCCCATATCCATAATGGGAAAAGTGAAACTGCTTCTCATCTCTTTTTCATGCTGCCTCAGTCCCTGAATTAGCATAATATATTCACCTATCTCTCTCTAAGGCTTACGGATTCTAAAAGGTAAATTGAAAGGTAATTTTGAGTCATGTGGAGCGCCATCCTAACCGGATTAGACATTACTTAGCATGCTATTACTGATACTTAGATTCAATCAAATACTGACCGTCTTTAACTTGGATGACATTTGAGGCTCCAGGAGAGTTTGAACAGCACAAAAAAATTAGACAGTAAAGTGAAAGCCTGTTTCTGTTGATCACAGAGCTGTTAAGACAATTGGATATCCTCCTGAGCTGTGTGTGTGGGACATGTCATTGGCTGCTCTGCTATTAGAGTGCCTCTTGTCCACTTTCCCTGATCTTGATGATTGTAGCCCGCAGGATGCCATCTGGGTTCTGTCATGTGTTATTACTGTCCCACGCAAAGGATGAGATGGCTTATGTACGGCAGTGTGTGGCTGCAGGTCAAAATAGAGTGAGCGTTTGGATATGTGTAGTAGTAGATGGGTGGGTGGCAGGATAGGGACTCTCTGCATGCTTTTTGTGTGTGTGTGTGTGGCTGTGGGGTATTTTATTGTCCGTGTGTGTGTCTCAGAGGAAATGTGATGCTGTTAAGGGTGAACCAGGGTCTCTGCATTCATGCATACTAGTGCTGAAACGATTAGTCTTATAATTCATCATCAGGACATCATTTCAGCAACTGTTGTGATAATTGATTAATTGTTTAAGTCTGTAAAAATAACAAACACTTGCAAATAAACACACCTTTGGCTGTAGAATACTGTGAGGCATATTTTTATATTTTATTTTTGTATAATATATATTATTTGTATATACTTTAAATACAAAATATTTGTCTGGAAACTAATGCATTGCTTTGGCATCTACATATTACAGTGTTTTGCCAGTGAACCCTGGGATAGCACATTCACCTGAAGTCTGATCTGCAGTTATCTGCATAATTATCTACCTCATAACTATTTAGCCTTCAGAAGCCTTATGGCACCCTGTAGAGCTGTATGATTTACACTTCCTTCAGTTCAGACCTGTCTCTATTAGTTGGCCTCGGGGGTTGCCCCCTTCCTCTGTAAGTAATGTATGATTGCTCCTGTGGAAGAGTACTGCTGAGCCTCTGCAATCTGAATTCACATATATCACTACAGTGTGAAACAGTTTTTTCTTGTAGGTGTCAACTTGATAAGGTGATAATATTAATATATCAGTGTTTTCTTCACAGTTGTTGTACTTCCCCCTGGTGGACAAAAATCAAATGCTGATTTGGATGTAATTTTGTTCATATTTTGTGTGACCCCCAATTTTTATACCAAGATACATGTACAAAATAATCTGAAAAGCGTTGACATTTACAAACACCAAAACAAATTATAACATTTTATAAACCTTCAGATAATTGTTTATAGTCACACAGACAGAATTAATGTGCGGTACTATTAGAGTGACCTCCACCTGTGTGCTTGCAATAAAGGATAAAACACAAAGGTGTTTGCAGAGCAGACAGGGAAACAAAGATACAGAGCAATAATGACAACCACCTGCAAACAAAGGAAACCAGTCAAAAGGAAATTGCATATTTACCTAAAATGTATGACTCCATTGGTCTGGAGCCAAGCAATAAATAAAAAAAAAAGAATAATCTAACTGCTTACTGGAACAGGTATAGTGGTACAGTAGCCCAGTAGCCGACTGTACGTGCTACAGTCTCCCTGTGGACAGAGTTCTGTTGTCGCTTCCCACCTCTGATTTATTGTCCAGCCGCTTAGTTACAGAGGAATCCAGCTCTGGGGAAACTAGTAGCTCTACTTGTGGCTATTCCCAAACCCCCCTGTGATACAGCAGCCTAGCAAATGTGATGTAAATGATGAATGGGGATACAGGTGTATGCATGCAAAGGTACAGGCAGAGCTATGGCTCAGTCTCAGTCTGCATTTTGGGTTTGTTTTGTTGAGAGAATGTTCATTAGGATCCCTAATTAGGGCATGATTGTAGCTCTGATGTTCAGCATTATAACAGGATACAGTTGAGATGCATACTGAGCCATAGATGAAAGATGTTGAATAAAAGTAAGGCTGACCTTACAGGTTCTACATAGTGTGTGCACTGTGATGACTTTAATACAAAAAGCAGTGATTGCTAATGAAAGACTGCCCTATCTATAGTTCAGGAATCAATATGGACATGATGGTATCACTTACTGTGTAACTAAACATGAGCAATGTTTTGGTTTTTTTAGGCCCACTGTTTACCTCTTGGTGAATTTTGATCAGGTTTTCCATGTCCGGTGTCCAGTTCACTGAACCACAGTCAAAATATTTGAACAGGAGGTGTTTTTGATGTCTTTGCAGGCCTGTGGTGATAAGACTATAATATCCCACCACTGCTGCAAATGAATAACACAACAGTATATTCATTTGTCTGTGACTTTCTGTTATGATACAGATGCATGGATCATTTGAAGTCAGGTGTAAATTGCACAAATATGGATTTGTTTCTCCATAACCTCTGGAACAGCTTCAGTGCTTTTGAGCATATAATCTATTAACTATATCTATGGCGCCATTCTTTGAAAATATATTCCCTCATGTGCTGTGTTGATGATGGTTGTGTTTTCAACAAATCAGTCCAAAATCTTCCCTTGTTGTCCAATTGGTTTGAGATTTGGTGATTGTGAGGGCCATACTTATAATACTTATAATGTACTTACAGTTGCATAATTTCCAGACTCATCAAACATTCAGTTACCCCTCATGCCATGTGTACCACGTTAAGTCATTAAATGACTTTGCTCATTTAATTTTACCTCCAATCTGTCACCTGTCTGCAGGTAAATTAGCATGTTTTAAACACAAATCCAACATCTATCTATTTAGAGCTCAAACAATTAGTCAATCAATCAATCAATCAAAAGAAAAACTAATCTGCAACTAATTTGTTTATTGATTAACTGATCCACTGCTTTACTGGTTCCTGTATGTGACATTTGTTTGTAGCTTTGTAAATTTAATTATTTACATCTTGGACTATTAGACTTTTATTGGATAAAACAAGCAAGTCAGATATCATTGCTTTGGGAGATGAAAAAGGACATTTTTATTTCTCATGCATATTCCAGGTGTATATTTTTACTACTGATGTATCATGATTTACAGTTCAGACCATCCTTACAAAGCCCCTCAGTTCATCCTGTGTCTGAAAAAGACTGTACTATTACACTAAATATTTTAGGATATCAAAGTGTAAAAAAAAAAAAGCGTTCTTTATTAAACTAATTTGCTACTAATTGTTCCCACATTTGGTATCAAACCCAGATCTCCCAGACCAGGGATGACAGTGCTGACCACTCAGCCAAAGCTCAGTTTTGTGAGACACACAAAACTGCAGCTATTTATACATCTGTGACACAGTGATAGGCAGAACAGAGCAGAAGAGAGATGGAAACAATGATGTAACCTTGCTACGGCTCCACCCATAGTCACTGTGTGACGTCACACTAGTATGAGCGAAATAAAAAGTGAGTCTGCTGTGTTAGATCTGCCTGCCCTCTGGCGGATCATCCCATGGAAAACACGTCACTTAATGCACCACTCATGATTTGAATGCATAGCGGGAAAGTTGTCACTGACACCTGGTTCATAATAATCATAATACTGTAAATGCAAGAGCTTTTATCAGTGGGCCAAAAAGTAATGCATTTAATCCACACAGTCATCCCACTACTCCAACCCTCCTGCTGGCTCTGCAGCACAGCCTCCTGTATCGGTGTCTTTTCAAGGCCAGTAGTTTCCTCTGGAACTGCTCACTAGCCAAAATGTACAGCACTGGGTCTAGACAGCTGCTTACACTGCACAGGGACTCAAAGAACTCGTAGGTGGCATAGAGGACATTGGTGTTAGAGGGTGTGACCTGGTTATGGATCCTCATGAACATCAGGGTGATGACCATGATGTGGTATGGCACAAAGGAGACCACGAACACGAGCAGGGTGGCAGAGATTAATCTCAGCGGCTTACCTCCTGTCCGCTGAACTCCTCCGGGCCTTCTACCCCTTGGGAGACGCCTCAAAACACGCACAGTCATGATGTAACAAACAAGCATGATACTGAATGGTATCAGGAAGCCTACTGTTGTTCTGATAATGGTGATTATCTTGACATAGATAAAAGGGCCCTGGATGTGGTCCATACACACGGTGGCATTTTCTGGCCTCTGAATACCAAAAGTTACAAATAAGTCAGGAATAGAAGCCAGGACTAGCATGACCCATGTGCAGACTGAACACACTTTGGCTTTACCCACATCCCACCATCGCAGAGAGCTAATAGGGTGCACCGTCCCAGCATAGCGGTCAAAACTGATGAGAGTGAGGAAGATAATGCTGCCATATATGTTAATGTTGAAGGAAACCTTTCTGAACTGGCAGAAGATCTTAATGTCTCTGAGGTGTGGCCGCTGGATGGCGAAGTAAAGAGTAAAGGGGAGGGTGAGGATCCAGGCTGAGTCACATAGGGCCAGGTTCAACAGGAACACATTGCTGGTGCTGGAGGTCTTCCTGAAGCAGATATAGTTGATTAAGGCTGCAATGTTTCCCAGGATTCCCACAGGAACGGCGAATGTGAAGAGAACCAACAGGACGTAGCAATACCACTGGCCATTTTTAAACTGGCCACAGAATGTTGTTGACTGGTTCAGGTACTCCAGAAGAACATCTGGGATTTAAGGACATGAGGAAGTCAGTTTTGCTGCTGCAATATTTTTTAATTGTATGTCATTAGCAAAAAAAGTGTAGTTTAGTTTTAAAATTGATGCAGCAGGTGTTTAGTCCTTTTAGGTCAATCTCCAAAAGACTTGATCTTACACTTCCCAAAATGCAGCCTGACAGCTTATGTCACACTCCAAACCACTATCTTACTATCAAAAATTGTAGTTTCCAATACTGAACTGATGTCACTTGAGTAAGTTTCTTTAGAGCCACATAGGTTGTGTAATACTACCTGTAACATTCCAGTAATCCAGAGTCAGTCAAGTCATTTTTTTCTTTTATTTTCCCCAACTGTCAAATATACATGAGCCCTGTTAGGTAGGATGTCAGTCACAGAAAATTACAAAAAAAAAAAAACTGACTCAGTAATTTTAAACTTAAATTCAACTTTCTGGCATGTAATGTGTTATCCTGTATAACAGCACATTAGAACAAGCTTAAAGAAGTTTTATGACCCAGCTTTTGTTCCACATTTTGTGACTGACTTCACATACATGAATGATGATAGTGATAATCTTTTGAGTAAAACCTTGTTATGGTCAAATGCCATATATGCTAAATACTGCATGGACATCATGTGCACACTATTTTATATCATCTACTTCATGGAATTCAAGCCATGTAAAACCAGCTGGGTATTTTGTACAAAATGGCATCTGAAATGCACCATACTTGTTATTTTTTGCAGCCTGTTTTCAAGATTTTGATAACTTAATTCTAAAGAATAATGGAGGTTGTCATCTGTTTCATCAAGTCTGCCGATAAGCCCTGCTCTCAGAGAGTAATTTAAGTAGAATGTTTTCGCCTACTCTCTCTCTGAGCCTCTATATTTACAGTAGCTGTCTCCATAGTCTCTGAGCGTCACTGGCGTGTCCAGGAAGTAAGTGCTTGACTGTCTGCTGTGAACAATGAAACCCAGGGACTTTTGGCCTATTGCCTATGCTATATCAGCTTCTGTTTGCACTTAATCAGAGATCATATATTCATTTTGTTCAGCGGAGCGGATCTGAACAATTTACTTAGAGTACATTTCAAACTGAACATGTCTCCCTGTCTGCCTGTCAGTGACTACTGAAAGACAGAAAAGTCAAAGTTGTAATATTCTATTTGTTGATGAGTGTGTTGAATCTGTGTGATTTAAGCATTAAGACACACAGGATCCTTTAAAAATATAGTTATAGATAGTAAAAGCAGACTATATGTGCTATTTCAAGAGCTGTTGGTCTATTAGTCTATCCAGTCAACTAGTGTAGGTCATTTGAAAGTCTGATACATATTGTCACTGTTCCTAAAACATATTTATACATTATTGCTAATCAAAGTATTTCAGGTAGATAGTACTTACCTCCTTTAGTCATGTTAGACTTGATGTTGAAGAGTGGTATCATGATGACTGGAGACAGCAATCACATCTCAGGTAGCCTTCACTCCTCCACCACCAGCTGTGTGCTTCTCATCTGTCAGGAGCTGTCACTGCTCTGCCTTACCGATGAGATTTGTGTGTGTGTGTGTGTGTGTGTAGCACAGTCAACAGAACATCTGAATGACATTAACTGCTTTGCACGTGCTTTCCAGTGCACATGTTTAACAGATGATCACTGCTAGTTTTTACTGGTATGTTTGTCGTTTGTCCAGGGCTTCTGTATGTTGCCCCCTCCCCATCTCAGTGATAGTGGTAAAACGTTTTTGACTTAAGTGCTTAGCCATTTTTAATGTGTGATAAAATGGTTTCAATGATCTTTAATGTAGCCATGTTTTAGTTTGTCCTCACAATTACCCTGACTTGATTGTCTTTTGAAATTTACGGTTTTATTGTTTTAACTCTCTATGTTACTATGCCTACTCATCTGTCACCTGGGTGCCCCAGCTTCATCAGTATTGCCCAGGGCCAAATCTCTCACAACCTTGATCAATTAAAGGATGGACAAATGCTGGAAAATACTTTTCTGTGGGCTGGTGACACCATCAGGGATGAAGCCCACAGTAGCTCTTTAGCTGCTCATGCCTGTCCCTTAATGGTGAGCTCCCAGTTGTGCAGGTGTAGTTGGCGTCAGCTGGGGAACAGTTGTGCTGGGACCCAACTTCAGTCACTGTGACTCCAGATCCTCCAGGGTCTTGTCCCAAAACATTGATTTTGGGATCATCAATAGTCCTACACATTGCGCTTCCTGGGACTGTTACTTGTTGCTACCCAGGAGCTTTAGTTGATGCTAAAATTCCACATCTGCTCCATGAACACCTGTCTGCTGAAGCAGTCATCAGTCATGTCAGAGTGAACAACTTCAGGCAGTAGACCTCTGAACTACTCAGTGCAGTCTTCAATACACTCATTAACATTCTACTTGACTCCTACATTCAGGTATCATATCTGGACCACTGACCTCACTTTTCCTAGCCATGCTTATCAGCTTCATACCTGGCGTAAAGGTCACGGCTGTGCACAGACAGGATGGAGTTCATCCAAACATGTGGGTCTCATCTAATGTCTATGAATACAGAACTTGTGCGGAAGTTCTGCAAGAATCACTGATACTGGGTGAGTCTGGATCGTTTTAGCACTGCTTCACACACATTCAACACAACATTATTAATAATTTAATAAAGATCTGGACCAAAACCCAGCTACAGTTTTGTGGAGATGGCTCTTCTCTAATAGTGCATTTATTATAAATGATTTTAACTTTCCTGCTATTTTTGATTTTATCATTTTACAGAATCCTGCTTGCAATATAGTGATCACAGTCAGCTTGCTTATCATCCAGATTGTGACTGTTTTAGTCAACCTAACAAGACCACCAACTGGTTGTGGCCTTGTAACTGTCTATAGGAAGCATTTCAAATGTAGCCTAATAGCTTTTAATGATTTCTCTTCCTTTGAAGTGCACATATTTAAACTTGGTGGCCCATATTTGGCCAATTGCTGTGATTTATAGCCCCCCTAAATCAGCTGGCTCTTTTTTAATGGATCTCCCTGAATTTGTATCCAGTCTTCTATCTAAAAGACTAGAAAACAGCCCTGACATTATTACTCTTTTATAACAGGAGGGTGAAAGAAGTACCTGCTATTTTTCTGAACGTACTTTTGCCCATCAGCAAAACCCCAGATTTCTATTTAAGACTGTTCATCAATTAGTACATCCAGCCTCTCATTGCACCTCTGCTGATTGTGATGCTGATTTCAAAAAGTGAATAAGACTTGGTTGTAGTGGAATGTATTGAGTCACATTTGCTTTCTATTTTGAAGAGCTTGCTGTTTACTGTTTGTGTCCCAGATTACTTTAGAACTGCTTGCGTCCAACCACTCCTAAAAAGACCTGGACTTGACTGATCCTACCCTCCTAGATAATTGTCATCTGATTTCTAAACTGCCTTTTATTTCTTAGTTCCTTGAAAAAATGTTTCTGCTGTGGAAAAAATAGTATCTTTGAAAAGTTTCAGTCAGGTTTCCATCAGTATCACAGCACTGAGACAGCCCTTCTCACAGTCACTACCGATCTTTTAATGAATGCTGATGAAGGCGTGTGTCCTGCTTGACTTAAGTGCAGCCTTCGAGGTGATTGATCATGGCACTCTGGCTGGCTCTGGGTGGTATATCTGGTACTGCATTAGACTGGTTCTCATCATGTTTGTCATGTGATTATTGTGTCTCTGTTAACTTCTTGTAGTTATTCTATCGTATCAAATATGGTGTGCCTATATTATAGGATCTATTTTGTTCTCCCTACATATGCTCCGGTTGGGTGATACCATCTGTAGACATGGTATTTAATTTAATTGTTATGCAAATAACACATAGTTCTAGCTTACTGTTAAGCCTAATATATAATGGGGTTGAGTATAGCTCAGCCCCATGTGTTGAGGCTACAGTCCGCGTTGCAGGTGACCCCGGTTCGAATCTCATGCTGAGCGGTCTTATCCTGCGTGTCATTCCCCCTCTCTCTGCCTCCTGTTTCCTGTCTATCTCCACTGTCCTGTATATTAAAGGCAAAAAAGCCCGAAAAAATATACTTAAAAAAAAAAAAAAAAGCCTAATATAGAATATGTGCCTGATATAAAAAAAACAATGCTGATAAAATTTTCTTCAGCTCAATTCTAATGAAACAGAAATGCTATCCATCTACTGGGGCGGCTGTGGCTCAGGAGGTAGAGCAGTCGTCCTTCAATTGGAAGATTGGTGGTTCGATTCCCGGGTCCTCCAGTCCAGTTAACCTTAACCCTTAATTGCTCCCGTTGCTGTGCCACGGTGGGTGAATGTGTATGAATGGTTAGACTCCTCTGATGAGCAGGTTGGCACCCTGCGTGGTAGCCCCTGCCATCAGTGTATGAATGTGTGTGAAAGGGTGAATGATTGTAATGTAAAGCGCTTTGAGTGGTCGCACAGACTAGAAAGGCGCTATATAAGTACAGTCCATTTACTGGTTAAATTTTACAACATATCAAGCCCGTTGCAAGAAATCTTGGTGTGCTGTTTGGTAGCAATTTATGTTTTTAGCAACACATCCCTAAACTTGTCAAATCCAAATAAATTTTTATAATCCCAGAAATATTGTAAAAATAAAGTTTATTTTAAATTTTAGAGATGCAGAAATTGTTGTACATGCTTTTACTGATTATTATTACATCAGCCTTTTTCTCTTTTCTTGATCAAAAAACTTTGAAATGACCACAGACTGTACAGCTGACAGGCTTTTAACCAGAACTAAGAGGCATAATCACATCACACCCGTTTTAGTGTCTTTAACTTTGGCTCCTTACCCCCATACCGCCAATCGTGTTTACTAAACACTGGAAGGTGAGTGGGTGACTTTGTCGTGGAGGTGTTTTGTTGTGAAATGTGCTGTGCTTCACAGAGGCAGCTAGCTATGAATAAAACCTTTAGAATATACTTTTATTGTTTTTTTCCTGATTTTACCTGAGCTTCCTGTCTATTTTATTTTATTTTATTTATTTAAAATGTTGTTGTTTTTCATTGTAAATCTGTGATTTACTCCCTTTGTGTTTTATAATGTGTTGATGTTTTATAGGTTTTAGTTTATCTTAAACTATATATGTTTTAAATGTGTTCAGTTTTGATTCTGTAACACTTTGAAAAAGGTTATTATTATTATTATTATTGTTGTTATCATCAGTAGTAGTAGTATCATTATTGAGTGGATTACTACTATAAATCTGGAGATTTATCATAGCTCTAAGCATGATCTCATCATCAGCAGAGAAGCAGACTGGTCACATTAAGGACACCAGTTTGAATCCCTTGATTGGCCGAAACTATCTTGAATCGGAAACATGTTAAACTTTAATTTAAAAAAGATGCTCAACCCTCCTGTGTTTTCAATGTACCACTGTTTTCTGACTGCCTTCTGTTATCACCTGCTTTGTCGTGCCATATATACAGTATGTATGTATTTAAGTTCAGTTTTTTGTGGGCAGCTCAGCCAATACCAGACTATTACCTGGATAGTCTTCTTCCATGATTTAAAACTATAGCCTTTCAAAACAATACAATACAATTGATAGCCTGAACTCTTTTCTGTTTTTGATTGTTTCTGCACATGAATTCATTCTTAGTGCCTTGAGAGTCTAGTGAAATGTATTTTAAACTAAAAACAACCACACTGTGCTCAGTGTAGTCATTAGTTGTTATCATAACAGATATGGAAGTGACAACAATTATATCCTTGGGAGTAATTTAGAAAACAGGATTTTACAGATAAAAATAACCATGACAACCTCAAACAATGATAAAATGGTAATTTGATACAAATTATAAAAGAGGACACTGTTCGTGTTCACACAAGATAAATCCTAAAATGGTGCAATGTTTTCATCTGAAAGACTAGAGTGATTTTAGACACATCCCAGATGTACAGTAAATATACTGCTGAATCTACAGCCTGGTGTACCTGAAATCCCTTAATGGATTAGAAAAATGCTTCTGTGATACTGTTACTATGAACACACACACACAAAACACCCTCTATGCCATGTGTTTTCTGCTAGGCCACTGGTATTTATTTATAGGTTATATTTCCATACACCTGCCAGTCAACTCTCTCGTATGTGTGTGTTCTTGTTTCACCAGTAGATGGAGACACAGATATATGTTTGATTTTCATTTGGATGCAATTTGAAGAAAGGTGGATATGATATCAAGGGAAAACAAAAGAGTGTTGCTGAAATACTGCTTTAAAGAAATTTGAATGTCTACCTAAATTTAAAATAATAGTGCATTCTATTGAGTAATACACCTCCCTGATGCAGATATGTGGGTGTGTTGAAAGAGGTACAAAGTGTGTCCCTGTCTATTTTTTCTTTTTAATTTTCTGTATGTGTGTGTGTGTGTGTGTGTGTGTGGCTGCCTTTTCCGTGTGTGTTGTTGTTGTTGTTGTTGTTGTACTGTAGTTGTCCCCTGCTGTGCTGAGCCTTGCAGTAGACAATGCTCATGAATCACTCCTTATCGGGGTCCTCTACTGTCGGGAGGTGCAGTGACTCAAATGGCTTGGCTGAATAGTCTTGAATCACACCCTAGTTAAATCATGCCTGTGTAGGCTGTGAGAGGGCTGTGAGAGGGCTGTGAGAGGGCTGCTCGCTGGCGCGGTGTGCTGCTTTAAAAGTCAGATCTGCCGATACACACTGTGCACCTACATCTAAACCAGGGCTCATTGGCACTGAAGGCAATTAAGTTCACCCATGCAAGTCAATTCAATTATGCAACTGTGATGAGCCCTGAAATACCACAGAGCAAGACGTATGGTCTGGCCTCACACTAGGCTACTTTCCTTTTGTGCTAAGTCTAAAACATTTCAGGTTTAATATTGTATGAAGGGCATATTCAAGTTTGTATTATCTTCTGATAATAATAATAATTAAATAACAAAAGTATATACTAACTTTGCAGATCTATTTGCTAAGATGTAACATTTTTATATATGATATATCCAAACCTGCAATAGCATGTTTATTCATTGTGAATACAATTTAACTCAACAAAAATCCTCATCTCTTTAAATAACTTAACATCTTTGTTTTATGTGCGCAGTGGAACAACTTAAAGTGAGCAAGCTGAGATTGAACAGCATGTAAAACTATTGGAGAGTAAACCATCCAGGCTGTAATGGGAAAATAAATGGAGCATTTTGCTTTTCTGTTTCTCTGTGCTGTGTGTGTGTGTGTGTGTGTGCATGTGTCTGTGTGCGTGTGGATGGACACAAACACAATGAGCTCTCTGAGGAGCTGTAACTCAAAGGGACGCTGACTGAGCTGGAGGAGAGAAAAACAAAGAGTTGTTCCTAGGAAGATGGCCGCTTCTGGCACCGGATCACAGCTTGCAAAGTGGAAGCAGAGGGAGAGCCTGGAAGTGTACATGTGAGCAATATGTAAAGTAGTGGAAATAGAGGTGAATAGCTAAGCTTAGTAGAGGATTCCTTAATATACAGTCAATTACCTACGCACGAAACACTTGTCCAGTAAAATCTCTGAATTATTATTTAATTTAAAGTGACATACCACTGATTTTTACACATAAATGTCATTTTACAGTAACAATTGTAAAACAAATTGTACAGTGTCTTGTGTCTTTCAAAAGAGAGAAAATGGCTCTGGTGATGTCATAATGATGCAATCAGAATTACCTCAGCTTGGGCTTCAGGAATCATTTTTTAACAGAAAACCTGTATTACAAACTTGGGACAGTCTGAAAAACATTAACCATGCAGGGAGGGTAAAAGAATCAGGAACTGCAACACAAAATCTACGGAGTCAGAATTATTTCAGTACTTACAAATCTTATTTGACCCAGGTCCGCATGATGATGGTAGTAACAGACACCTGAAATGTGCAAAATAGATTGTTTCTGTTACACGAGCAGTGTGGGAGGTAGATCAAGGACTCTGACAGCTGTTGTGCAATTACATTATGCATACCTAATTACATCACACGTTATTTTTCAGATCTCTCAGTAATTTATACTGTACTTATGTAATGCTTTTTCATCTCACTGTGAACAGAAAAGCCCTTGAATCATAGGTGTATATAGATATACTGTATATTTTCCTGCTTGTCACAAGGAGCAACCACATAAAAATGGTTCTGTCATTATATTTATAGCAAGCCACAGAGGAGTTAACTGCAGCAACTGTAATCTTTTCAAGGTACAACAACAAGCTAACAGTCATATCATAGACCTTGTTGTCTTGTGCGGAGCGCAGCCACCAGAGGACAAGCTTGTGTCATTATGTATTCAGTGCAGAAGGCTGCGTATCCGAATCAATCTCATGCTCTGCCAGAGAGATATTTCTCCATAATTTGATTCCAAGCCAGGACTGTATAAAAGAAAACACCACAGGTCACAAATGTTTGAATAATTTCTCTAATCATGCAGAACTCACATCATGAAATACAAGTGAGCATTAATCCACTGACGGCAGGTCTGCCCGATGCATGAAATTGTATGTATGTAGAATGTTTTCTTTTAGGATTGATGATGAAATACAGACTGCTGAAATTGGTCAGGAAAAGACAATTACTCCAGGGTTGGGAAGTGACACATCAAAGTGGTCTTTAATCTTAATTTCACTGCCTAAAGGGTATGTGTCTGACAGAGTAGGACATTATTGATCTATGTGACTAATTTATGTACTTTCATCTCCATTTCGTGGCCAAACATGTTAGCAGGTTGACATGCTGTTTGAACCGCCACTGACAGCAGTGTCCTTGTCATACTCCCTTTAGGTCGATACCTGCGCCTGAAAATGTTCCGCGAGGATCATGGCTCCTGGATGACCATGTTCTTCAGCACCATCCTCTTCCTCTTCATCTTCTCACACATCTACAACCTTTTCCTGCTGATGGCTGGGAGCATGGAGTAAGCCATTCAATCTCTCTCTCCCTGCACCTTTTCCCTCATTCTCTGCCTCCATTTGTTAGAACCACTGTATGCTCCCCTTTGGCTGGCGTGATTGATCTAAATGTCTCGCCTGAGCAGAGACTCGATACCAGTTTGATTAATCAGCCCAGACTTTAAATCACAGGTAGGGCAGGCAAGGGGAAGGTGGTTAATCCTTCAAATCACCTTCGGCACCTAGACTTATTATCCTATGATCTTGACTTTTTTTGACACCTCTCTGTCCAAAAATCGAGATGTCCTATGAGTGTGTGCCATGGTTTTCACTCCTGTTACCTAGGCTTACCTGCTGAGAAGCTAGTGTGCACAGCAGAGCTTGACACCCACATATCACCCGATGACAGGAATCCGTTTATGCATTTGCAATGTGTCTGTCTAGAGGAAGGAAAACATGCCCTTGAAGCCAGCTAGCCAGACATGAGGTCGCTGCGAGGTGATCTACCATTGTGTTTGTTTGGGCTGTAAAAAAAAAACTAGTGTGGCAGGTGTCTTCTCAGGTACAAGCTGTCAAGAGAGAGGCCAGGTTTTAATGGGATCTGTCCATATAATTCTGTTTTTCTGTATTAACAACAAGCATCAACTATGCGTAAAGTGCAGGCAGATGAAGGCTATTAGCTAGCAGGCAAGGTGTTGTGTTTTTCTATGGCCAGAGGGATGAGTTTGTATAATCAGCCCATCTGTCACTCCGGCCAGTGCAGTGACACCGACATCCATCTTGTTCGTTCTCTCCGGTTGGCCGAGAAAAGGAAGCGAATGGCTGAGCAGAGGGGCAGGCCCGCTGAGACGATGAATGTTGCTTGCTCAGGGAAAAGTTACATTTGCAGTCGCATTGAGTGCATCTGTCACAAAGAGGATTCCTGTTTACTGGCTCTCAAATATCGAGAAAAGGCTCCTTTTTTATTTCACCAGTCCATTTTAAAATTGTCAAGAGGTTTTCAAAAGATGACATCCAAACAATAGTTGAAAGAAAATAATGAGTTACTCAGACATTTTGAATGACGTAACATATAATTAATATCCATCTATCATATGCAAGTCACACATTCTCTATTCATATTAGCTGCATCAGTTGTCCAGAAACCAAAAGTAGCAACCAAAACAGCCTATTAAACAATTAAACTGGCTGACAAGACATTAAAACCCATCCATAATTATATGCTCTGGTTGAGTATTGAGCAGTGACATCAGTTATTCAATACTGTAAAGCTCTGCCCTCAAAGACAGATGGTGCTGTTGTAAAGCAAGTGAACACAGTGCTGCCAAGACACCTGCTCGTTTTTCTGCACTTGCCCACCGTCACCCACCCCCCATACCTCTTTCCCGCTTGTTTTCTTTCTGCTCCAGCAGTGTGTCCACTGAGGACCGGGGCCCTGCCAAAAACCATTAGTGTTCACATCTCTGTTCAAGACCGACATGTAAGAGCACTGTTCACACTCTGCCAGGGCACTCCTCAGAAGACAGTCTCCGGCCTGCGAAAGCAAAAATGCAGCAGAGTGAACGAAAAAGGTGACGGAGGATGGGAGGGGAGCGAGCGAGCGAGCGAGCGGAGGAGTAGAAGTGCTCCAGCCCTGATGATGCAGTGAAACTTAAGTCTTTTGATCTATGTCCAAACCCTATTTGCATCGCCCCTCCAGTCCTCCAACCACTCCCTCACCCTGCAGCGATGCTGTTGTAGTTCTCTCTTTGCCACAGCACAAAGGAAAAGTACAATATCCCTTTGTGGCTGCAGTCGCCCCTCTGTGGGAATGAATAGTGTTTTTCCTTTTCATTTGTGCTGAAAGAACAAGCCGCTGTGAGATATTATTACTGTCAAGGGGTTTAAAGGGTAGGTATTTTGGCGCGGGTTTGCTAGTGTTGACATCTAGCCCTGATGGTGCACTGCAGGGGATGATCCTCTGGTGGCTAGACAGGGCATCCCACACACACACCCCACAGATTGTTCATGTCTCACACCTTGCCCAAGTTAGCTAACATGCATGTGTACATAGGAGAGAGAGAGAGTGTGTGTGTGTGTGTGTGTGTGTGTTTGAATGTAAGTTTGTGTTACGATGTAGGTGGTGGTTGGGGCGGGGGTTGGGGTGGGGTTTGGCATCTGTCTCCCTGCTGTCTCCCTGATCTGATGCTGCTTGCTCATTGCTCGCTGCTTCGCTCATTAATATGCTTTAATTTTCTTTGACCTTTCAGTTGGTCTTGAGCTTGATTTAATTAAAACTAGTGATACATCCATAGTGAAGGCAGATAAACTGTGCCATCAGGACAATAAACAATCACTGATAAGACATTGCATACATATCTTTGAATGACAAGTATTTATTCATGATTAGTTCAAATGGATTCATCAAAGCCATTATCTCTCAGCCGAAAGAGATTTCCACACTGTGTAATCTTACACATGTCCACAGCGTGTTAGCCAATATTTAAACAGCCACTTCTGGGTCAACAGCTATCAACCTGTTACCTGGTTTATGTCATATCAAGGGGAAAAAAAGGAGTCCATCGTTGCTCCCTGGGAGCTGTAAGCCACACTTGTTACCAAACCCTCACATCTAGGCTATTTGCATTTTAATGTAACTGTCAGATTAGGGGAGGGGGGCTGTTTGTGTGAAACCAGAGGAGTGTGACCGCCCAGGGAGTTTGACGGGCTTCATGAATGTTCTGTCACGCCGCACAATCCCATTCCGCCATCTTACGGTGCCATTACCAGCCGAAATCAGCCCCTAATTAGATGGTGTTATTTAATTAAGACGGCCCAATGCGTGGCGTACACATTAATCATGACTAATTTAGAGAAAGGGGGTTGGTGAAGTATGTGAAGGAGGAAAGGAGGGAGTATGCTGGGATCTAATAGGAAGCTGTAGTGCATCGGGCAGGAACAGTAAGGCTGTTGAACTTTTATAGTGTTGGTACACAGTAGAGGAAAAGATGGGTGGATGTCAGGATTGGGGGGAAACTGAGCAAGAAGCAATATTGTGAATATCTTTGATGAGGGGAGCAGGCGGGAATGTGGCATTTGACTACAGCGATACCCTGAGCGGGATTAGAACCCATCGTATGAGGGTATTTGCCTTTGTTTACCATGATCCTTTGTGTTGTGTGCATGCTAGTCCCCCTCGTCTGTCTGTTTGCTTGTCTGTCACTAAGCTGGGGTAATACCATGGACAAGTGGATTTAAAAGGCTGAATAAATAGTATGTTGTAGTATGCAGATGCCTCCTGTTGCATGCAATCATGTATGGGATTTGCTGCTGTCTACAGTGGAGCAGCATATTTCTGACAATAAGTTCTATGATCCAGCCTTTCCTTAATGCTGAAATCCAAAAGTGACATTTGTTTATGTGCTGGTGACAAAGCCTTCTAGCAGCTTTAGGAATTATGACTCCTGTAAGTTGGGTGATGTTATCATAATGCTACAAAGACTGCAGAGTGAGGAGGTTAGGATGGTTGGATCAAAAAAATGACTTAGGGGGACAGCTGTTCATTAACCTTAACCTCATGGTTATTATTGTAACCGTAATGAGGAAGGGCCTCTAACCTTACTGAAGTAGTCATTTTGGCTCAACAAAGATGTTTTTCAAACTTGCCTAGTCCTAACCCAACCTTAACCTTTGCGTTGTCAGATCATAATATTGATTTATTGTTACAACAGTGATTTGTAACAGTTTTGAAAGGCACAAACAAATCCTGGCAATATGTGTACCGAATCAGAAAAAATGTATATGTGGTGTTCTGGAGGGCAGTTACAAACAATGTATGTTTTCATAAATTTGCTAGATAGCCAAGGCTATATAAAAATGCAAAGTGTGATATTATTGGGCTTATGGTCTTGATTTTTGAGAAAATAAACATGGAATGAAATGTATGATTTTGAGTGGGTCTGTGACCAGATTTCATACTGACACAGATCCTGGTGTGACACAACACTGTGTTTTGCCCATGTTTATTATTACAACACAAGTGAATCTACAAGAACATCATCCACGATAGATAATGCCCTTTGGAAACAGCAATGAAAACTATACTGTACTGTGTTTCAAAGGTTTATAAACCGCTGACCTTAAACCGTTTCAGCAGTATGTCACAGTATTGATTATTTGTCCAACCAAATCCTGTCAACCAGGACAGATGTGACCAGACACACCAATCAACATTCTTCAGAAGCATATGGACTGAAAAGCTCAGACCACAATATAACATTTTTAAACATTTTAACATTGAACACATGGCATATTGCATTTTCTTTTACTGAATATTGTAATTGTAAAACATGGATTTCCAAAATTTTCTTACATGATTTTGGGATATTGAACATGTTGGATTCTATGTTTAGAGCTGAAAAAATATGATTGAATAATTGCGTTCATTGCAACATTCTCTGATATCAGCTTCTGAATTGTGACATTTGCTGCTTTAAATATTTTTGGCTTTTGGGCTGTTAGTTATACAAAACAAGCAGTTTGAAGATGTCACTATTTTCTGACATTGTTGACTGAACAGTTAATTAAGAAATTAATAAATAGATTATTATTAGTTTGAATACAATGACTTTCTTGTCAGTTTTGTAAGAACCTGTTTTACTATGAAGGTTTAATATTTAAACCTGTTGCAATTTGTAAAATGTAGCGTTGCAGTTTAGATTTATTGATCTATCTTTGCTTTCCTCACTCTACCTCTCTCATACTTACACACACCCACGAGTATTTTCTAAGCATATCTCCTGCTGTCTTTTACACTCCTACACATGCACATTACGTCGATATCTCAGAAATGACTCATTACGTATTTAACAAGTGTTTAGATAGTGTAAAGCTTTTCCTCCAAAGTCATTTTCTCTCATCTCAGAATATCTCTGAAACAGACTGTGTGCTATTAGAGGCAGTGATTTCCTCTCTGATTATATTATCCTGCTGTTTTCTGGGACAGAGAGGAGGAGCGTCAGTGATGCAGCCCAGGTCCTCTTCAATACGTCACTGTCACAAAGAGAGAGGCAGTAGTTGCAAGGAAAAAACATCATTTGATGGCGGTGTGTATCCACCGGAAATATAGATACATTATGTCTATGGGGAGTATTGTACATTGTGTTGGTATGTGTGTGTGTGTGTGTGTGTGTGTGTGTAATACCACACAGCTACACCACATTCAGTCTTGCCATCTCTTCCTTATGTTTCACAGTATTAATTAATGTCTCTGACAATATTTCAGTTAGATTCACATTAACATTCTGAACGTTGTGTTCCCGTGTTTCATTAAGTGATTACTGTTCTGTGGCCAATTGTTCAATAAAACCAATTCATAAAATATGTTTTGACATTTATAAATACCACAATCAAGAACATTTTTTGTTGTACAAAAATGTTGAATCAATTGGTTTTCTTATTGAAATACTTCAAATAAGCCCCTTAAAAAGCACAGTCAGAGTCCTATCCATCGCCAACTATTATAATCAGCGTGACCTGTGGGGGTGAGGGGGGGCTCAGCCTCTACGACACTGGCTGCCAGGTTGTACAAACATTTTGAAGAAATTGGTTTTCTTATTAGTTGTTTAAAGTTACGTTTTTGTTTTTGTTTGAATAGGTATATTTTATACACTTGTTTATACAGAGGTTTTTCATCGTTGCTATTTCATAGTCCTATTAATCTATTTAGGAAGATCTGGCTGTACTTATCCTAGCAGCGCATAGTTTATGAGCCATAATGTCCAGAGGTGCCTTTGCTTTAAGGTAAAAGTTTGCAGGAAAACCCATGAAGCTTCTTTACTCCTGACATACCAGCCAACCTTAACTTACATGCCTTTTACAGGAGTGGCAATTCTGAGGAGTCATTAGGAAGGTGAATTACAGTTTCCTGACAGGAGAAGTGTGCTGTTGGGCAATCCCAATCCCACATGTGGTGTGCCAATGTGGATTAGATGTGCAATAAGGATGGGGACATAAACCCATAGGATGTATACCAGGGGTATCAGGTATATGACAAAATTTAAAGTGAACAAACTGATGATTAAGACGGTGTCCCAATCTACCTTTCACTGTCTAATCTTCTGTGATGGAGGATGAGAGCAAAAATGAAAATTGATCCTCTGCATTATCACTGTCAGCCATTTATTTAGGCATTTTGACCATCATTACATTGGTCATTTTTTCCTAACTGACATAACTCAAGTTTGGGAAACACCTGTGAAGATGGCTGTCAATAATCAAAAAACTGGATAAGATGTTTAAACGCTGTGTATGTGAAAAACAGTATGTGTGTATGTAAAAGCACTTCAGACACACAGACCTAGTTTTGGACCCCACTTTTCTCATGGAAAACTGATAGGGGAAATACAGGGTCTGATACGGTGCTGTCCAGGATATTGCCCGACGGTATTCACTCACACTCCTGAGCTAGGGGAATGATAAGGAATAAAGGACTCAATCTCCAGCCAGTTTAATACAATACGTGGACTGACTGTGTGCTGAGTGATGAATTGTGATTGAGGTTTTAAGTTGCCTTGGGAGATGGTACAGTGATAGTGAAAAGAGTCTGTATTGACAGCTTTATGCTCTTTGGTAACTACTACTGCTCGCTCAGTGTTGTATACTGTAAGTATGACGGCGGGTATTGTAGTGTAGTGCACAGGGAGGAGACTGGCAATGCATTTCAATGTGGAGCCAGTCAAGGTCGCAATTTAATGTTCTGAATGAATCCAGCCTTTACAGGGCAGAAAAGGTCACTCAGTTGCCTGGGTCACTAAATCACTGGTTGTCTGACAGAGAAAACAAGTTTATGAAACCCAGCATGCATATATGTCCAAGTGGGCACTAAAAAATAATAGAAATCAGGGTATTTGTGTCATGGTTAACGAAAGCTGGACCAACGGAGAAGTATAAAAATCCGGAGAGGTATAAAAATAATAAAAAAATTGATTGTGGATTGGCTGAGCTGGAGCGGGACAGTGGTGGCCGTTTGAGTCCGGGGGGAAGCAGGCAAAGGCAGGAACTGGAAACAGAACGCAGTCAGGATTAGCAGGAAACAAAATACGTAGCAAGTCAAAATCTACAGAGCCAATGTACATCAAACTACCACGGAGGTAAGCTGACAATCTGGCAATGAGTGTTGAACTGTACCAGGCTTATATCGAGGGGAGAGTGGAAGTGGCTGATTGTTGGCATGTGGCTTGATTGAAGATGGCTGATGGTGTGCAGGTGTGCAGGTAAGTGGTTAACTCCAGCTCTGCCCACCTCCAGACAAACACACACACAAGACAGGGAAAACAAGACAAGACCCACGCCCACAAAAGGGAAGGGAAAACAAGGAAAAACACTAGGATCCTGACAATTTTGATGACAAACAGTAGTGAAAGCTCTCTCAGCATGCTGTTTTATAACCTTAATTTTCAGGGCTGCATGGGGCTTGAAAATCCTTGAGCTGCGCCTTTGACAAAAATACATTTAAACCATAAACTTTATATTATTAAATATATGGAGGTCAAATTGCTTAGTTTATAGCAAAGTATGACATTGCAAAATTGTTTTTAGCACTATGTTGCAGTGTGGATTGTTAACAAAAGGTGAAATTCAAAATTGAATGGCTTTTACAGATTCAGCTTTATATCTTCACAAGGTCTCTCCTCTGAGCAGTGTCTTTCATAGTATATCCACATGGATTCATGATGTAATCGCATGTAGTCATTCAGTACAAAGAATATCACTGCACTGACTTATCAACATGTCCACTTATTGAAGGCACAGCTAGAGCTGCAACTAATGATTATGTTCATTACCGATTAGTCTTTGGTTATTTTTTACAATGAGTCCATTAACCGTGGTCTTAACCAAAGTCTAAAAAATGTAATGAAATGGTTCTAATTGACTACCACCTTCATTTCCTGAATCTCAAGAAGACAGCCTGTTTCGCTTTAAAGTAGTGCAAAACACCAAATTATAAAATTTACAATGACACAGAAACATTTGAAAAGCTGGAACAAGTTGGCGTTTTCTCTGCATACATGATAAAAAAACTGTATATTATTCTATCTATAATTCTATTTAAATAGGCTACAACAATTATTAAAATTGTTGTTGATTAATGTTCTGTCTGTAGCCACTAAATGATCAATCGAGCAATTGTTCTAGCCTGTCCATGGAACCCCAGTTGCTCATGATGTCCAAGCCAGTTTACTTTTACTGTCTTTTAAGATGTGTGAATATGTGTTTCAACTGAGTTTCAAAAGGGCTATATCAATAAAATTAATTATTTCTGATTACTTTTTTTGGAACAATGGAATTTAAGAGCAATATTATCTAAACTTGCCAGAAAGCAATATTCAGTGCAGGTTGAAAGAATAAATTTGGTGTGCAGTAAGTGATGTATTGTATGTTGCCAAAAGCATCAGCACCAGTTTGCCCACAGTGAATAGATGAAAGAACTGTGATGTAACATGAGGAGTGATACATATCACAGCAGAACAGAAAAAAAGATATCTTCAGAAGCTCAAGCTTCATCAAATTAAATAAGATTAGAGAGATATTATAGTCTAAAGTGTTTAAAAGAGCAATCTAAGCCAAATATGCATCTAAAATCATAGAACAATGATCTTCCACTTCAGTGGAACATTTAAAAAGGCCTGTCTGTTGGTTAATGTCAATCAGAGGTAATGTCATGACTCTATACTAACTCTGTACCCTCTATAGCGCAAAATTGCAATTTCTTGCATGCGACAGAACAAGACTTTGAAAGGCGCAAAAATGTCCTTGAATATTATGACTGAACAAGTGTGGGAAACCTGATAACATTCCACAGAGGGTCAAAGCTGGCTGAGCTGGCACTGCTGGCACTGACACTGCCACTGGCTCTGCGAATAAGCCACTGGAGCCATTTTGCGGCTGATTATTCATGGTGCTACTGTACTGATGTTCCACTACACTGAATTCTCTCATTAGGTCATCCGGCTCTAAAGGCCATTAAATTTTCAGTCAGCATGAATAAGTTAGAGAGTTCTGCCTCTGATCATGCAGTGCGAAGAGTCTCCAAACTCATCATAGGTGCTCTGCAAAAAAAAAAAAACTCCTTTTCAGCACAGGGGTAACATTTGCTCAATTAAATATGTGAGAAGGGCAGGGGTTGGCAGCAGGGTAGTTTTTTTTAGATTTAAAACCTAGCATGTGGTGCCAGACAGCATTTCCTGAAGTATCGATTAGAATTTTGCTGCGGGTAAATGACTCCCAATGGGATCTCCTTGGTAACTGGAGTGGTGCCAAGCCACTGAATGTCTAACTGACTTAATGCAGATATAAATCGCCATTCCAATCAAGGCCATTTTATTTGCGAGCTTGAGCGAGGCAATACGTCACCTGTGCTACTGTACGCTTTCGTCAATAAAATCCTGTCAAATCTGCTAAATGCATGCTGCATTGATGACTTATGATTTATAATGGTTCTTTCCAGGGAAGGGTATTTCTCACATGTTTAATGTAAACAGGTAGTTGAAAACAGTTAATATTTTGGGTCACTGGCTTGTCTCCATTTAATCATGATCGTTTTGTATTGCCTGGGAGCATTTATTATGTTTCTCAGTTATGGGCTCATACATAATGTGTAGAAGCAATCAGCATTAATTAAAAATGAACACCTATTAAAGGTGCTATGCTAGCTAATAGCTTAAAAGGATTACCCTACACTGCTTTCCAACAGATTGTTTAGACGTGTGTGGCAATGCCTCATTTACAAAGTGAACAGCACACCAAACTCCTAATGCAATGAGCTAACAGATTGAATCAAAATGAACCATAAAGGACAAACATGCATTATATAGGAAATGAACTATAGCCAGCAAGGTTGTAGGCGAGATTTTCTGGAGCCCTCTGTTCAATAGAAAACATTTTTGTATTGGTGTTTGCTGGCGGCCAGAAAATGACCGGGGCAAACAAAGACGAATGGATCCATTGACTTCAAATAAGACCCCTTGAAAGCACAGCTAGAGTCCTATCCATTGCCATCTATTATATTCATGAGTGTGACCTGTGGGGGATGAGGGGGGAGGGGAGGGGGGTGATAGGCGCCCACCTGCTCCACTCAGCCTCTAAGACACTGGCTGCCAGGAGATCAAATAGGCCTCCTTACTCCCCTCTGTTCTCCTCCTCTCTCACCAGTGCAAGTCCCATATAGGAGGCGACTGACCCACTTTTCCCCCCTCCTTGTGCTATTACCTGGTGAAAATGTAGTGATGTGTGTGTGTGTGTGTGTGTGTGTGTGTGTGTGTGTGTGTTTGAGAGTGTGTTGGGGTGTATGGGTTTGTAGGGCTGAACAAAAGCTTCTCATCTTCAGTTACTGTACAGAGATGAAGGCGTAACTAGGACTCCAAAGAAAGCATGTCATTTCTTATCAGATACTATTACATTTCTCTAATGGCGTGTCTTGGCCTAGTCCATATTTTGCTTCAGAGCTGCTGCAGTTAACTGAGCTCACTCAGATCTACTGCATTACCAGGAGGGATGTCATTGGGGTGGCGTTGTTGATTTGAAATCAACTAGACATGAGACAAATTTGGCAAACAAATAGATCATTTGCCAAACACTCCAGGACCAAATGGAAGTGGTGATACTGCATAAATTCCATTGAGCTGGTGTAAATGGTTTATAATCCTCAGGGCTTTATAGAAGGTGGAGTCATTGCTCATTGTTTTCATAGGATTAGATTGATATTGATTGGATCTGACAGCTAGCATCATGATACTTAGCGGCAGTGACCATTTTCTCTTTCGCCCTCCACCGACTCCCTCCTTTGGCTCTTTTTGTCAGTCCTTTGCTCCTTCCTTTTTCTCCCGCCTTTACTACCCTCATAACATACTGTATACTGCATACTCTATGTCCTTTTCATTCTCAGTGTTTGTTTCTTGCAGGCGTCACATGGTGACAGAGTACATGGGCATCAGGAATGAGAGCTTTATGAAGATTGCTGCAGTGGGGACATGGATGGGAGACTTTGTCACTGCTTGGATGGTGAGATCCCAGCTTTTATCATATAAATTATACATTCTTAACATTAGATAAGTTTGTCATAAGTGCGCATTTACAGAGCGAAAGGTTGACTTTTACATCATTAAAGCAAGACATCCAAATTTAAATCACACAAACAAACAATGATGTCAAATAAATCTGAAAATACAGTGAAGCTCTAGAGTTGGCAATGTGTAAATATGTTACAGATATTAATGGAAAGCAGAGGATGAGTTCTAAGACTTCAACCCTAGATTTTTCATTTAGTACCACAAAGTCCAACATTATTACTTGTTCTGCACTTAAGTTCATGATAAAAACTCCCATAGCTATATTTGAGATTAGTGCTCATGAAATGCTACAGTATACCAACACACTTATGGTGCTGGATATAAGTACCAATACAATAATATTTGAATATTATAACGACTTGCTTGAATATGATCAAATAATATGTAAGCAAGAAAGATTCTAAGTTTAAGTACCAAAAAGTACTGATAATGTCTAACCCTAGTTAAACGTTTACTAAATGTTAACTTGCCAAATACTTGTATATTAACATCCAGTAACATTTATAGTTACAGTAATTACTGGGGGTATGTTGAAATGCCAGTGTTAGTATTCAGCATGGTAATTTTCCATTGGCATTCAGCTCAAAGCAAATCTGCCGCTGATGAATTACAATACAGCTCCACTATATCAGACTCAGTGCTTATGCTGCATTCAGATCATATCAGAGTTCATATCAGAGGGAAACTGGCGGTGATTTTAAAATCCTGAACATAGAAATCGTGAAACACAGTTTGTGAAGCCTAGCTCCACAATTCAAATCTAAATGGTTGAAATGCTTTTTACACCTTTTTTAGAAATACATTTATGACCTATTTAATGTGTTTAGAAGAAAACTGACTTGTCTGAATTCACTTTACACTGTCTTTAAGATTTAAGACTTAAGACGAGTCTAATGAGTGTTTGAAAGCAATCCTGGGAACCTCAGGTCAGCCAAAGTCAGTCATTCAATGTAATTAAGCCTAAATTGAATATAATCTAACTTTATCAAATCACAGTATTTTAAGACCCACACAATTGATCAGTTATCGTGCAACATTCCTTAGTTGTCAGATGATGTGATGGCTCGCTGTGCCTTAACATGAGAATCTTTCCGATCCTTTCCTATCCATCCAACATAGTGTGAATGTGGCGTAAGTGGAATAAGTGCCAGAAAAAGCAAAAATAAATAAATATGGATGACTCACATCAGTCAAATTCTGTTGTTGACGATGATTAAACCCAGATTTGATAGATTCATTGTTATATTGTTTATGCCCACACATTAACCCTCACATGACCAACTCTGTATATCATAAACATGGAAATCTTTCCTATCCCTGCCATTCATCCCACATGACATGAACACAGCTTTAGGTTGATGAAAGCTGAGCCAAGTCTGACTATGCAGAGTTAAGCTTGAGAAGTGGAGTTGTAGATGTCTGTTAGGGCCACTGTACAGTGGATACAACTTTTTGAATGAACTAGTTTGCAACATGAGATTCCTCTGGCACCACCTGCTTAGTCCAGACTTTGGACTAGGATAGTATTCATGCATCCACAGTTTTCTTTTTTAATAATAGTGCTTAAATCATATTTATGAATTCATAATATGGATATGGAAGATAGATATAGAAATATTGTCTAGCTCCACACATACATCTAATTTCTAGGTTGTGTGTATCCTCTCAGCCAATAACACACAAAGTTAGAGCCTGCTGTGCCGATCCAGTTCAATTTGCTACCAAATCCTTGGAGTAACATGTGGTTTGATCTTAGTAGCGTCAGAGGAAACGAGGGATGCACAGGATGGGACAGAGTATATTGGAGAAGAAACCCACCTCTGTTCATTTGTCAACATAAAGAGAGAAGGAGAACTCCTGCGAGAGTGGACTACCTGTGGTGGGAGGAGTGGGGCTCTGACACCAGCATGCACACAGCTGAGACAACTTGACAAGCTCCCTCACTGGTCACATTAGTATTCTACAGTATACTGCAGAGAAAGAGAGGGGGTGGAAGGAGAGGCAGGGGAAGAGGAGGACGAGGACGAGGAGGAGGAGGAAGAGGAGGGAGCTAAGGAGTAAAGAACAGAGGTGAAGGGGAAAGGGAAATGTAGAAGTCTGGTCGAAAGGGAGAGGAGGAAGCAGAGAGTGAGAAGGTGAATGAGGGAGACAGAGATTTGTATGTGTGTGTGTGTGTGAGAGAGAGAGAGAGAAAGAGAGAGAGAGAGAGAGAGAGAGAGAGAGAGAGAGAGAGAGAGAGAGAGAGAGAGAGAGAGAAAGTTAGGCTGAAGCAAAGTGCTGATTCCAGAAATTACTCACAAGGTTTTTTACATTTGATTAATTCAACAAGGCACTTTGAAGATGACCTCTGTGTCTCCTCCGCATAGCAGATTTACAGTGTTTCTTCACTAGATGAGCAGACAGGAAGTGTCTGTTTTTGCAATGCTGCAACACTAGAAACATCTCCCTGATTGACTGATTCAAACCCTCTTTCCCAACACAAGCCACAGTGTCTGCAGTGAGGCGCTTTATTGATGAATTGACCTTGCCTCTGCAGCGGCTCCACACAAAGAATAGTGTGTAGTTTTGTACCCATGTGTAAAGTAATAAGCTTTCCTTCAATGTAAGAAACTCTACACTTGATTACTTTTAACGGCAAGATTGACAACATGAAAACATTATCAGCAGCTGATAAAGGCAGAGGAAAGACAGGTGCAACCACATCATTGATAATAAAACAAGCCAATATTTATTGAGTGTAATAAGACTCATAAGTATTTAACCACGGAGAAAGTATTATTCAATATACATTATTGAATATTATAATTTGCCTATGGGACAAAAGTCCCAGAGTCAGGGACATTCAAACCTTACACACATATCCAATTATTGAAAAGTTAATTGAGAAAACAATCTCTTTGAAAAAATGTAATCTGTTGCTATAAATTTACATCTACGCTTTTGGAAAAAGCTGTCTTGATTTTGGATGCTGGTTGCAGGGATTTGAAAACATTCAGCCACAAGTGACTGAGTAAAGACTTAGTGAAATCATGCACTGACGTTGGGTGATAAGGCCCGGCTGGCAGTTCATTTTAAAAGTGTTGGATGGAGTGGATGGATGGATGGAGGTCAGGGCTCTGTGCAGACCAGTCAAACCAAACTGTGCCACAAAGCTGGAAGCAAACTTTTGTTAAAATCATTGTACACACATACTGTATCATGTAACATTAAAGCGATGGTTCGGCGTAATTTCGACCTAGCGTCATATGCACCATGAGGTCTATCTAAACACCACCTCAGCCGTTCATTTTCATTTGGTCGGAAAATAGTGGAGTTAGAGCCATCAGTCGAATGGCTTAGTACAGGCGTTAACGGGACCACCAGTGTATCTCGTAAATGACCCCACTAATAATGCCTGGATTGTTATCAAACTTCTACAGTAGTACATAATTTCATAACTGTATGGTGCACATGCAGTTAGCTTACTTAGACAGGGGGGAAAACCACTAACTTGTCTTTTCTTCCAAAGGCCTGGTGTCTTTTTGTCACAATGAGGTTGCCAGGCAACCAGCTGAGACTCCAGGAGGTCTGCTCAAAGCCAAAAAATACCCCCCTCACACAACTCCTCATGATACCTATCTTTATGCTACTGTATGCTAAGAAAAACTGTCTCCTGGCCTAACTTCCTCTGCAATCCAACCTTCACAAGTAATTGACTAATTAAATATGCTTTTTGGTTACTGCAGGTAACAGATATGATGCTTCAGGATCAGCACTACCCAGCTTGGGGCAAAGCTGCCAGAAGGTTTTGGAAACAAGGCAACAACAGGATCGTTCTTTTCTGGTATATTGTCTTCTCACCCTGAGATAACCTGCCTGTGAATCTTTTTTCCTTTTATTTCATGGACATGATAAGATTTCAGACCAATATCTCATCCTACCAGCTAGCTAAATGCATTACATGTTCCTTTGTAGACATTTGTGCGCTTGTATGTGTGTGCATGCTCATATGTGTGTTATGTGGTCTCTCCAGCCCATTTCAGGATAACACGCAGTCAATAGCCGTGTTAATCTTCCTCACTCAGTGTCAGCACCTTTAATTAGAAGAACAGGGTGAAAATCAATGGACACGGCAAGGTCGCAGGGCAAACCATAGTCCTGCCTTTTACTTCTTGTACCACAGGCTGCGACCTCTAAATAACTGCTAAACAAATGCTGCAACCCATGTCTGATGATACACCCATTATGAGACAGCCGTGTAGAACAGTTCCTTGTTAAGATGTATTACAACACCAGTGCATGGTCCCAGCAGTGTTCATTCACCAAAGTGGCTCAGTGCTGTCAGTCAAATACGACATGCAAACGCCTCTCCAGTGGTTCATTTTAAGGTCAGAGTAAGAGGTGAAGGACATATGGTATATATGGCAGAGAAGATACAGTTGAAACAGTTTGACATCTGTTTGATATGTACGCAGTAAGATCGAGACAGGGGCATGTCAAACTTCAGTTTGGCTGCAGCGTTTAACATTGCCTTTCTAAGGGAGTGGCTTGGTAGCTGAATGGTTACAGTGTATGCTACATAACTGCAATGTCCCTTGTTTGACTCTGCCTGGGGATTTTTGTTTCATGTCATATCCCTCTCTCTCTCCCCCCCTTGTTTCCTGTTTACTTTTCCACAATCAGCTGTCGATTAAAGGCAAAAACCCCTAAAACATATATATTTTTAAAAATCCTTGGCTGAATTGATTCACCTGCAATTAAAATGCAAGCAGACGAATGCTTCTGTGACTTTTTCTGCAGCCCCTCATTTTATTGATGGATGCCCTGACTCACACTGTCACAATCGATGCCAGATTTGACAAGCTTTTGTTTGAAATTCAGCGGTTGAAAAATGATTGATAAATGTGTCGGTGGATATATCCTGTCAATACACGCTGAAGGGTCGGAGCGAATTGTAAACGACTGTGCCAAAAGTCGGCCATGCAGAGGAAAAGAATCCCACTGTGGAATAATAAAAAACCTTCAAATTGTATCTCCCTAACTGCTGAAATGGGATATGAGCTGGCACTCACTATCTGCAGTGCAGCCAGCCAATGTGTGGTGTGAGAACGCACACAACAGCACAGTAATCACTGGGTGACATTGAGACAAAGTACACAGTGGAGTATAATACTAGCCTTTGTCGTTGTTCCTCTCTTTAGATGGCTGAAAAATTTTCCAGTAAACAGTGAATGCAGAATTACAACAATATGACATAAACAAAATTCAGACAGTGTGAATGAACACAGAAAAAAAACACAGCAATCACTGCGTACAGGTAACTAAAATATTTTGGTACATGTTAAATATGGAAATATATGGAAATATGTATGCAGGAGGGTTTTGAATCGCATTGTCTCTGCATCCACAAACAGAGACAGTTGTCCTCTGCACATTCATCTTCCTGGAAGCTTTATCTCTTGCCATTTTTCAAATCCAGGTAAAATTGTTGTTCAATACATTATTGAGTCCATGAAAAGAGAGAAAGTGAATAGTGATTTATCTTTTCTTGAATTCGATGTGGGTGAGCTTTTTGTCTTACGAGATATAAAATATTAACCATGCTGTTTGTTTTTTCAAAGTCTGATACAAAGTCTGATCTCCCCTTTTCTTTTCCTCCTTTCCTTCTTCCTCTCCTTTTCTCTCTTCTTCTCTCCTTTCCTCTCTTCTCCTCTCCTCTCGTCTTACAGGACAGTACTCATCACTCTGACGTCAGTGGTGGTTCTGGTCATCAGCACGGACTGGATCAGCTGGGACAACCTGAACCGAGGATTCCTGCCCAGCGATGAGGTCTCCAGAGCCTTCCTGGCTTCCTTCATCTTGGTCTTCGACCTTCTCATTGTCATGCAGGTAGACCACTCCCCTGTGGCCAATTAAAAAAAGAGGGAGCTGGGACGTCTCTTGGCTTACTCCTCTACCCATCTTGCCAGTTCCCCCTTTCCTCCCCTCCCTCCCTATTCATCAATGGGGCACTGCGGCACAGAGCAGCAAGAGGGGTGTTTGATCACACTTAGTTGGCATGGACACAAATGCACGCATGCACACATCAACCCCAACGCATACACACACACACACACACACACACACATACACACACATACACACACATATACATATATATTTACAAACTGTTGTTTACTCCTACGCATCTCCTATCCTTTAGTCCTTCCATCCCTCTTTCCCAGACCTCAGCCATGAACTCATCCTTTTTCTCCCTATTCCCCTGTGAGCCGAGTTTATTTTCTTTAATGATGACTCACAAGATTGGACTTTTTCTCACTTTTTCTAACCCCTCTTCTTTTTTCCCACCCAATGTCCTCCCTCCCATAGGAGAGTGTGCATCAATAAAGCCAGTGTCAGTGTCCCATGAATATGCAAATGTATTTGTCTGGGCAAAAAAAATAAAACAAAACAAAAAAGTGTGTATTGAGGAGAAAGAGAAGGAGAAGACTTTTTTTTTTTTTTTTTTTTAATGCCACAGGCTCAGGAGCCAGAACCAGAGGCCACTGTACGCCTAATTCAACACGGCTCCTCCAAATGCTTAATGAACATATTTCACTGGGCCTCATTGCTGGGTGTTAGAGGACATGTTACAAGACTAATATTTGGTATCCTTTAAATTCACTTCGCTACTCTGTTGATTATGCTAATTACTAGGAGACCATGATTGCATTGGAGAATATCTTCTCTTGTTAAAAATACAACACTCCTTAGAAACCTGGCAAGGACACTATTATAGTTCCCATGGTAATATGTTTTAGAACAACTGCACCACTAAAAGTGATTTCTAGACTTATTTATTGAAACCATTCATTATTTTAAGGAGGGCTTCAGGCTGCTCTGACCAGTAATTACTTCACACTGTGGTGTTTTCCCCATTCATTTACCCAATCATTGTGATTATGCAGATATATCGAAAGAGCTCAGCACACAGTTTGCAAGTGTCTCTTTACACAAATTCTGGTGTCTTGCTTAGGCCAGCTTTTCCAGCTCCCTAATCATATTGCCTCCCAATTCTATCCACAGACCGGTTGTGGTATGAAAATTCACGCTCCCTGTTTTGACATCTCCGTTTGACTCTCCACGCCAGTCTGGACCCACAAACCCCCTCTCTCTTTAACATTGGGGTGCATCATCCCCTACTTGCATGGATTTGAAAGGCTCTTCTCATTTTCTGTGCAGTGTACAGCAAGCACATTTACTACAGTTATTTATGAGTGAAGTTAGCTTGTGCTGTTACAGGGCTCTTGCACTGACAGCAGTCACCATGTTCCACTGGAGTTAGTCAATAAAAATTCATCCGCCACAGCCCTCCCAACAGTTTAATTCACCTCCATCATGGAGAACAGGGTGCCATAATTAATCTCTCACCTCTATGAGAAAAGATGAGTGTTGTTGTTCTCAAACTAATTAATGCCACAATTAATGACCTGTCTGCATTTTCCTCCAAGCTGGATTTTACTTTTTTGTTTTGTGTGTAATTGTGCTGTTTCTCTGCATTTTCCCTGCTGAATGTCAGATGATTTCTATGACCTTAGTGTATATGTATATACACATTTACATATGTGGATGATATGTGGATACATCCTGACAGTGTACTCTTCCTATATTTGTCGTAGAGGCTCATTATTTTGCTTAAATGCCATGCCTGTTAGTGCTATAGCAACAGATACTACAGCTATGAAAGATGAGTGGAGGACTTAATTAATATCTAGGGGGGCATCACCAAGCTGTTATACTGCTCATAGATATTGGCATGGGAGATTGAGATCACATGAGGATAGTGATTTCTAACATTTGGTGGTAATTTCATGCAGGAAAACACGCAAATAGCAGAAACTGAGTTGAAATATAGATGAACTTAAAATATTGAAATTGTGTGTGCCTTGGTGTAAGTGCAAACATGATTAAGACAGAAAATGAAACTGTTTCAAACATTTTAATTTTCTTTTTGTTTGTGATTTTCATTAGTTTCACCTGTTTCCTTTTTTTTATGTGCTTGTTTTTAAATGTAGAATGTGATCAATTACACCTGGTTAGATTCTGAGGGCATTGCTACATTTTGAGTTTACAAAATGTTTGATGATTTTTTATGTTCATGTACATAGCTACTGTTTAGAGCAATGTTAGTCCATTAAAAGACATTGGCTTTTAATGAAAGATTCAACTCCAGCACCAGATGTTATGAAGAGACTTAAAAATAAATAAATAAGTGGCTTATCTGACCTGTTAAATTAATTGCAGGGAGCATGCCACAAACAAGCTGCCACTTTATATTTGCTGACATAATTTGAGACAATAAACAAAAACAGTCAACAAATTCTTCAAAACTGAGGGCTATTTTTTATTACACCCTGAATCATTTTTTGAAAATGCACACACATCACCTCTGCATTTGCGATATGCTTTGTAATTATTAATGTATTTCTTTAATTTAAGTTCCTTAGCTGAAAACCAGTCACCACCAAATGTATCAACTACTTTCAAAAAGACCTGGACCTGTGGAACCAGAGGCATGGGCAGTTTCTAAATGTCAGTTTGGGGTGCCTGTTGATGTGTTTTGACATGCTGAAATCCCTGCGCACATTAGTACACTCCACAAGCCTGTAAACACACAGCGTAGTCAAGCTACAGCAACTGGCATGTTCGACCCCCTGTCAGTCTACAAGAGATTCCACAGAGACTTCATATCAGCTGATATGAGAAAGTTCAGCCAAGTGTTCAACATCCAATAAAGCATGGTTGATATTTGACATGTGTTTATTTAAATGTGTTGAATTTTCTTTTGCTGAGGCTACGGTGTCACTGTTACACTAACTTTATATAATTGTTTGTGTGTGTTTTTCAGGACTGGGAATTTCCTCACTTCATGGGTGACCTGGATATGAATCTACCAGGAATGTCAACCACGCATGTGAAGGTCAAGCTTCCTGTCTGCAAGCGTGTCTTTAAAGAGGAATACCACATTCATATCACAGGTACAGGCAGATATGGGCACAGCTGCTGCATACAAAATACATACAAACTACAGGGTAATTTCATTGTTTCAATAAGGGTACCTCAAGCTTTCCTAAGCAGTTATTAACAGTAAACTAATCACCTATAGTCATAAACTGATTAAGTAGCAGAAAGAAATAAAAATTTACACAAGGGAGACATAACTTTGGCCTATTTCTGAATATATCGTGAATACAAAACATGCTGGAGCTGCTCTAGTTTTCATTTTCCCTGCATGTGGGGAAGAGTTTGATGGTGAAACCACGGCGACCATTTATAATACATGTGTAGCTGATGTGGCACACAGGTGCCTCCACAGCTGGAATTATGCTTCCTGTTCCTTATGTTCCTCCCTGCCGTGTGAGACACATCTCTTGTCGTCCTTCACGTCTGTGTCTTAATGTTCTTGGTGTGCTAGTGTATTTCCCAATTGAAACCATCCTAACGGTTTCTCCATTTTGTTCCACTGCATGCACACGGTGACTCGCAGCCATCAAGAGAGGCAAAACCAATGTTCCTGTGCTAAATGTTAAGCTGTTCAAACGCTCAGTGATTCGCAAAAGGTTGTTAACCCTAATGCATTGCATATCCATTAAGCATTATGGAAATGGCTCTGGCACAACGTGACTGGTTTAACTAAAAGCTTATTAACAGCATATCTCGGGGAGAGGAAGGGAATCATGTCATGTATAACAGGGGAGACATCTGCCTGCTATCAGTCAACCTGGGGAGATGGCTGTCTCATGGTAATGTAGTGATCTTGTTAGAAGATACAGTAGAGAGAGTAGCACCTGTAAATGGATTTATCCGTCTCAATGCATGAGCTATATGGGAAGGGAGAATTCCTGATAAATGAATGTGACAGCATATCTGTCTGTCTGACTCTGCCCTCTAAATCTTGTTTGGAGTGGGCTTGCATTGTGCATCAATCAGCTTGTCTGTTTGTCTGTTAAATTGTCTGTACAATGTGTGTATGTACATGCATATTCCTTGCTTATCTGTCAAAGTTGGCCTAGTTTGAAATCTAATAGAAGTCATGTGTCTCCTTACAGGTAAGTGGTTCAACTATGGTATCATCTTCCTTGTGCTAATTTTGGACCTCAACATGTGGAAGAACCAGATATTCTACAAGCCCTATGAATATGGTCAGTACGTTGGGCCTGGTGAGAAGATTTTCACAGTGGAGGAGCCAGACACACTCAGGAACTTCAACCACAGCACACTCACCTACGAGTGGCGCTCTACCAACATCGACCCCGGCACCAATTCAACCTATGTGGAGCAGGACATGTTCCTCCACAGCCGCTACGTTGGAGCCAGCCTGGACGTCAAGTGCCTGGCCTTTATCCCGAGCCTGGCAGCGTTCGTCCTCTTTGGGTTCTTCATCTGGTTGTTTGGGCGATTTCAGGACAGTGAGACCTTCAACGAAAATCAAGACAAGTCCTATGAGCGTATAAAGAGGAAATCACCATCGGAGTACAGCAAGGAGATGGGCGTGACACCGGAGGAGATGCATGCGACCATGAGCGACAGTCTGAAACGATCAGGAACACCCATGCTTCTCTCAGTGGATGGGCCACACTTTGGAGCAACACCCTCTACTAACTCTACTATCTCCACGGAAACCCAAGAGACACATCCAAGCATTGTGATTGACAGTGCAGCGCAGGAGGAACCAGCAGTCTCTTTTGATGTCCACAAACTATCTCCGTGACCTTATAAACTTTGAACTATACAGCTGCAGACAGGTTGGAAATTAGAGTCTTGGAGGCTCAAAATTGTAGTTTGTGATACTCTTAAATTGTTGCTTTTCTTCTGTAAGATTGGACAATAACACTAGAATGATGTTGAACACAGTTGGTCAGGGGATTCAAAAGCAGGACAAACTGATGGTGCATGATCGCCAAGCCAATCCTGATGGCTTCTGCAGTTGTATTTCTTTGAATATGTATTTTTGTAAAACAGTCTTTTTTAAAATAGCCTCTAAAACGGCAGCAATTCTGATAACAAGCAGATCTTTTAAAACTGAATGCAACTTTTAATTGACTTGGTGCTCGCTTGGATTTTGCATTTTCATAATTCAATTTTGTCAACTATTTTGGTGCCTATATCAGAGGAGTATTTATACAGTCATGAGAGTGCAGTCAGGTGGATTTTAATGTACCACACAGCTACAGTAGTGCCTTGATCTTTCATATGTTGAGATATAGACAGAAATCTGACAACCATAGGCAACAAAATGGAAGATGTCCTGGTTATGGTCTGCTATATTAATGTCTTATATATGCTTTCATATCACGTTGACAATTGTTACCTCGTTTGACTTCACCATTTTAATTTATTCTCTTCTGGCATCTCGCTTACTCAACTTTAAATGTATCTTTCTCGTTGAAATGACATACATCAATGTACACTGATGACCTATTCATGTCCCCTTACTTGATATTATCTGGAGAGATAATAAATGCAAACAGAAGAGAAAAACTAGCTAACCAACAAGCCACCTCCTGATTGTTTATGTGGCTGCTGCATCTGGACTGAATACCAACAGAGTCAGTAAGGTGGTTTTGCCCTTGGCGTAAACATACCATTGAAGTGCAGGGGAGGCTTCTCCTCCAAAGCTCAGGGCTTCTTTATGTCTAGATAAACCTTACAAGTTTTAAAGGCAGTTTTTCAGCCATGGTAAATGCATGAAAAATTGTTTATTTATTTGAAACATTATCCTACTGTACAAAACCCCAGGTTTCAAATCGAAAACTGCAGTATTCATCTATAAATTGGCTTTGAAAGTGTTCGCTGCACACACTTTGCATAATTTCTTGTGCTACACAGGTTATTGTATGATGTATAATAATGGGTTGTTGTTCCAAAAAAGTATGCCCTTTTTGTTATTTTCTGTAAAGTGCAAATACTAACTAAATCTACAGTTACTACAGTATGTTACTAAATGTATTTTTCAATTTCAGTTTGTCACATTTCAACTCAGATCTTAAGGATCACTTTGCATGGTTTTGTGACCAAAAATACCAAATAATACTTTGAACAAATGTTGTTGCATAAGGAAAATGCTAATTCAAAGTGGATGTATTAATCATAGACAGAGTGCAATGATATATTTCTATTTCATTATACAGTAATATACTGTAATTTACTAGAATAACCTGGAATATTATTTCCCTAAAAACAGAGAAAAATGACAAATAACCACATCCTCAGCGCAACCCATTCCTGACAACATCTTTTAAGCAAAAGATCCAGTGGTCACCAAACAGTACATGAATATTGAGTCTGGAGTGTGCCACTGATTTAATTCTAGACTTTTACAGTGTATGAATTGTAATACATTCTCATCAATTGATTTGATACATTTGAAAAAGCAATTTTAAATTGATTAATTACATGCTTTACATTATATTTTCATTAATTACATGAACTTAAATTAAATCAATTTTAAATTAATCAATCATTTTATTTCCTTACCTGTGTTTGAATTATAGATTGATCATTTATTTTGAAAATGCAATGCAAAATTTATTTTAAAAAAGAATTTTAAATTTGACATTTTGATGTTCCATTTACTTGTGTCTGCCTGTCATACTACATCTCACAATATGTTTGTCTGCTGTTTTAAAATTACACAATCCCTTTTATTTAAGACATTTCTTAAATTTAAAAATGTGTAAACAATGTGTCACCTAAGAGTGTCTTTATTCATAATTTTGCAATTCCATTTAAAAATGTAATTATTAAATTATCACTACTTTACATTTAAAAATTATTTTGTTTTTATTGTGAGTTTATTGATACACCATTTAAATATACATTTCATTTATCAGTTTGTATATTATATTTTATTAATTTATATTTAATTGATTAGAATGAAACACTGTAAAACTCTACAATTATTTTGGTGGCACACACCAGACTTCATACATGATTCCTAGTGTGAGCATGTTAGTGTATGTGTGTGTGACTGTGTGTGTGTCCATTTGTGTCTCTAAAGGATGTTTTATACTTTATAGTGCATGTTTCTATTTGTGTGTGTGTGTGTGTGTGTGTGTCTGTGTGTGTGTGTCTGTGTGTGTATCTGTGTCTGTGTCTGTCTGTGTGCACTGGAAGCTTGTTGAGTGTGTAGGTGTTTGCTACTACACTTGTTTTTGACAAAGGCCATTCTGTGAAGAGGTCAATTTATTTAGCATAATTGGTTTGCAGCTTCTGGTTCTGTAATTATCTTTTTTTACATTACTGCTCTATGAAGACACTAGATATTAGTGTTTCACCAAAGGGCAGAACCTCTTTAGTCTTGAAGAGGGTCTAATATATTTATAATGTATTGTGCTTAGGTTAAAAGTGAGGGATTCCTCTTTGTTGTTGATTCTGATTATCATTTTGTTTTGTTGCAAAACTGACACTTTGCATAAATTCCTGTGTGTTTGTGCATTTTTTGGAAGAAAAACTTCTTTCAGTGTTTGCTCAGTGTACTGTACGTCTGTTGAACTTTGTGTTACCAATAAATTAATATATATGTTTTGTACACTATTTAGTTTTGACAGCTTTGTGAGACCCAATAATATCAGAATATTTTTGAACAAGGTTGCTGATCTCATTATGTAATTCCCAGCGAGAAAACTTCTAGTTTACATTTTTATGCTTTGAGGATAGTTGCCAAGCAACAGCACAGGTCAAGCTTCTTTCAGCTGCTGACCCAATTAATATCCACGATATGAGGAATAATGATACTATCTTCACAAGGACACTTGAATATGTAGTCTGCATACACATGACACCCGGCTCAGATTAGTACAACTCCTGCTAGGGGCCTGTCCACTGTTTGATTTATGCCAGGGGGAAACAATTTGAATATGTTATATGTTTTCTTCCCAGGCAGGATTTGTTTACAGGACATGTAAACGCGTAAATGAGTGAGAGATTGGATCAAAAATGTCTGGGGAAGGAGACCAGACGGATCACAGAATTAGTTTAATCTGGGGTTGAGACCCCTCCAAGAGGTCACAAGATACATCTTAAGGGATGTAAATTTAATTTAAATTTAAACAATACGTATAACATTCTCTGCCACAGAAAATTATTTTATTTTATTTCCAATCTTTTTCTAATCTTTGCGTTTTAGTATGTGTCAGTTTGTCAACCAGTTTGGCCCAGACTGAAATATCTCAGTAACCAACAATAAATGGATTGCCATGACATTTTGTACAGACATTCATGATCCCAGGGGATAAATTGCTCCTGACTTTTGTGACACCACACACACACACCACAATGAGGTTGACATTTGTGTTTTTTATTGAATGTCTCAACGGCTTTTGGATGAATTGTTTTCACATTTGGTACATCTATGATAGATATCAATATATGTGATACTGAATCTAAGGACCATGATGATAATCGGAGTAGTTCCACTTTGAGATTCACAGTTGTGGATTTTAGAGAAACACAATATGGACATTCAGACATTCATGTCCCCAACAGGATGAGTATAATGACTTTGGTGATCTCCTGACTTTTCATCTTGTGCAATTTTCAGGTCAAAATTATTTTTTGTCCAATAGGCTACTCATGTCATGTCATTTCCATCAACCTGAGCTGTACTTTGTGTTTTAGGCACATGTTTGCATGGTCCACCAAAATCACTGCTAAACTAAACTAAAATGGTGAACATGGTAAACATTGCTAACCTGCTAAACATCAGCATGATAGCATTTTCATTATGAGCATTCCTGACAGATTTCTCACCTCAGTACAGCTGGCCAGGTGCTGTGGAGTGTGTGTGTGTGTTGAATATGTCATTACAGACAGATATAGAAATCGTCCTACATACCTCACCCTAATCTGACATCAGAAAGGTATGGGGACAGGGGGTTTCTTAAGTTATTTGACCACCAAAGAAGTGCTTCTAATGGAGTGTACTGGTGCGTTAACAACCAACCAACATCAGAGATATTTTGGAGAGAAACGGCTCACAGCTTCTAGCCATAATCAGCTAGTGACATACATACTTCTTCATTTTAAGGGATTATAAACCCAAAAGGTTGGGAACCACTGGAATCATAAAGCGATGTACAGAGGAGTGAGCTATGAAAACTGTTTAAGGACAATCTAAGAAGTTAAACAGATTAACTTGTTACCATGATAGTACTGGTTTAATCTCTGCAGCAGTCCAAAATGGTCATGTCCTGTGAAGTATAATTGCATTCACAACACTAAACCCTGCCTGGCGCTTGCTGTCAATTTTCCTTAATAAGAGCATCAGCCACATGCTTTGAAATCGTGAGTATGAAAAAATACCAACTGTGTGAAAACCAAGCTGACATACAAACACCTGAGGTCCTACTGTTTAGCTGGGAAAATACATCTCATCGCTATAGAGTACTAGCTGTTTGACTGAAGCCTCTTCCAAGTCTGCCATTGGGCTGAGAAATTAGATATTGATTTTTGGAGGACCATGAAGTAATTGAAAGAGCACATCAAAAACTGGAGTTTCAAAAATGTTTGTGAGGTGTTGGAACCTCATGTCCATGTTGTGTTAAGGGTGTATTGACTACATCCTTATTTCAGTGGATGCATTTGTCTTGGTAGCATTCATGATCGATTGGATTCTTCTTTTGATCAAATGTTTAAGAAGCTTCTCCATCTTTTCATGTCTTTGAGTCCAAGCTTTCTTTAGGCATTTCTGGAACATTTCACATTTTTAGTATTTGCTCTACTCACATATCTTCTACCACAGAATCAGAAAAGACACAAGAACTGTGTTGTATCTACAGCTAAATATAAACCAGAAAAGTCCCTCAGGGCTGTAGCAAGCCACAGCTACAGATCAACTGCAATCTACTGTCTTTGAGCTATCCTCCAATTAGATCAGTGTATCATGTCCTGGCATGGCCCATCATTCTGTGCTGACAGCTCTGTGACTCTGGGAGACCCTGTGAAATTTATCAGTGCAGTCAGTCCCAACCAGCTAGCAGGTTTCCCCTCAGTCCTTTCAACAAGCCCGAGATGGTTTTTGTCCCCAGTGGCCATGAGGGAAACAGAATTCATCGCTAATTCTATCTGCAGGTTCCTGATACCTTACAGAGGAACATGTGGCTCAAATAAATCTCTCAACACATCCAACAGCTCACTTGGAAGACTCCCTAGACATGGGCTTGTGATAATGATGTCTGCTTTACCATTCCTCTGTGAGGGGAAGGGGATCTGTTTTTATTCAAATTTTTCAGTCAAATCAAGTAAAGAATTTAATGGTGAATATATAAGAGTAACTGTGGCACTGCTTTACTTTGCTGAAAACTTCAACAGCCAGTGACACTTGCTAGGAGAGAATCCACAATTGATGAATGCAGCTATTTTTTGCTCTTTGCTATTAAATGTATTTTTCTATCTGCTTTGTTCCAAAACAGAATAGAGACCTGCTATACAGTACAAAGCACACCCACCAGTATTCAACACAGTTTTCCTTGAGCATAAAAGTTCCTTCTTGACCTACAAAACCTTGGTGGAGGATTGCTAAATAATGAAAAGCCACATTTTAGCATTGCCAGATTAACTGGACAATGCACAGAAAGTAGGGAAATGATTTATTTATAAAAATATTAACTCAAGGTCCACTTACTAGGCATACTAAGCTCTTTAAAGTCCCCCTCCTCACATTTTGCTTCTTGTTACTTTAATTAATTGATGTACATGCAGAGTTTGACACTAGAAGGCTGTTTTCACATTTAGCTGCTGAAAGTGGAAAGTTTCTTGATGCTCCCCTTATATCTGAGTTTAAGCCATGTATCTACAAGCATGATTTGTGACATCAAAACTAGTGCTCCAGTTTAAACTAACTGTTAGGGCATCTTAAAAAAGCTAGTAAGTGAACCTTGTGTTAACATTTTGGTTAAACTACATTTTTTGTTGTTTTGCACATGGCCCAAATAATCCACTAATGCTAAACTAAATTAATCTAATCTTTCTAAACTAATGGTGTCAAATCAAAGGCCAAAAAGCAATCAAAAAAGGTGAAGAAGAAGAAGGTTATTTTCTCGCTTTGTCACTTACTCACATAAATGAAAAAGCCTGTCCTATTCATGAATACTAATATGATGTTGGTTTCCAGGTAATACATTTGGGGAAAAACAATTTAAAAAAAATATTTGTCAGTTTAATATAATGACCAACTTAGAATACAGTAATGTTAGCTAGTTTATTTATTCAGAAAATCTCACTGAGATCAAGATCTCTTTTGCAAGAGAGACCTGAAATATCCCTTTTAATCCCCAAATTTTCCCTGTAAAATAAGTGCATGCATTTCATTCCTTAGACCTCCCTAGTACATAATATGTATGACTTTTTTCATTTTATGGTGGTTATGTTAGTGAAAATGTAGGTTACATACTCTGCAACAATTGTTGCCAGTGGGAAACAGCATAGTCGAAATCTACACAATTTCTTCAGTTTGACCTATTTACACATATTAATATTCAGGATATAACTAACAAGTATAACATATTATAACTAGGAATGGTTACAATTGTTTCCAAAATGTTGACAATGCATACTGAAAGGAACCAACAATGACAACAAATTACTGTAGAGCTAAGAGTGATTGGACTTACAAAATGACACCTGAGAATAGTTTACAAGAATCAAATAAATTCACATTGTGGCAGTAACTTAGACTGAAATAACATTTACTGTCCTGTGACATCATGGCCATAAAATGAGTGTACTGTATTATTCAACAAAAACAAAAACACCTTGCCGGTATTTTCTGTACCTCAAAAACTGTGCAATAGGTATAACAGTACTGCTAGAACTGTATAGTGGTGTCTGAAAGACTTCCTGTGTGTCGCTGAATGTGTGCATTGCTGACTGAAAGACGTCTTCTGCCTCAATTTATCTGTTTACTTCAGTGTGTTGGATTCATGTTAATGTGTATTTAAAGACATTTCAATTTGTGGAAAAAATTGCGAGGGGGTCCGCAGTACTTCCCTGTTGAAGACTTCTGGTCTAGGAGATCCAAAACCTCTGATAGTTTTAAGTTGTGTAGGAAAAAAAACAAGAAATACAGAATAAATACCTAAAACCTAGCCTAGCATAAAACTTAGCATAGCCTAACCTAGCATAATACTATGACTATGTTTTATGCTATTTACTCTTCTTATGATCAAAAGATGCATGAAGGCACATAGTTCTCATTATATATCAGTAGTAGACCCTTTAAAAGATGCATGTTGAAAATACATTAAGGTATTTTACTTACTTCCTCTTGTAAATGTTTTAGGCAGACGGAGGTGCAGGCAGGAAGTAAAGAGACCTGGTCATGTGACTATTCACACTAGTTACATGATATTGATATAATTATAGGAGACAACCTATTCTTTAATTTTAAAACTTAAATTACAGTAGCTACCCAAAGTCAAACCAACACTTCAAGAGATTCCAGAAGTAAAAAAAAAAGTGTGGCAACTATGCCACTAACTTAAACGGATTAAACGGGATATAGTTACATATACATCAGATCACAATAAGACAATATAAATTCATATCGCAATCACAAATCAATCTCCAAAAAATATAAAACATTTAAAATGTCAACTGGTAAAACTTGTGTCTCAGAGTTCAAGCTGTGTTCCCATTCCTTCTAGTTAGGCCTTAGAAGTGATTCTGCTCTTGATAAATGGTAACTATCCTTAATACTTCAGCTTCAGCTGCAGCCACAGTTGAATCTGGAACACAAAGCTATAGGCACTGTGGGAGCGTAGAGGATTTGTACTTGTCTGAGTGTTTACTTTCATACTGACAAATATGGCAATACAAAGTGACTTCTCATCTTGTTTTGGCTTAGACTCCATATTCAGTCAATCCTGCAATCTTGTGACAAACAAACAGAAGAGTAGAGTTTACACTGCAGTGATATGAAGTAAATATTCTACAAGTGAATGCTTTAAACTACACTTGTCCATGTTAGTTTACTTACTGCATAGATGGTAATTGCCCAGTTAAAAGATATACATATGAATACAATATGAATTTGAGTAATTACATGCTCATGTGCCCTCTTAGACGGAAACTCAAGGAGAGAATAACCCCTTTAACTACAAAGTGAATTTTGCAGACCAATTAATGCATCTAAAGCATCTTATCAACTTAAACTTTCCACTCAAGTAAAACTGACTTGTCTCTTTTGCCTTGCTCCACCAGCCACAATCACAATGATATGTGTGGTCATTAACGGTGAATATAGGACAGGCAGTGAAGTGGACTCCCTGTGGGTCCAGGCATCTGTTGCAGAAGGTTCAGCACTGCCATGGAAAATTGGACATTTAGGAGCCAGCTGGAGGACCAGTCTGGCCTGCTGTGCAGCCACAACTCAGGTGCCCACTGGCTTTATGCCACCACCAGCTAGAAGCCACTGGACCAAAGCAGGCCAGATGGTGCCCTTGCCAACCTACGAGCCCACTGCCCACTGCTTGTGTCCCCTGCCCTATCATTCAACTCAGTGATGAGTTTGGAGTCAGGATTAACTGAGGTAAGAAGTTTTTTTTTGAGGGGGGGGGGGGGGTGGAGAGTAGGAATATAAATAGGCCCTATTACGCTGCGTGTTTGTTAATGTAAGCAGCTGCAAGGTAGAGTCCGGGAATCAGTCGGCAAGAGAGAGACAACTCTACAGGGAAATAAAGCCATCTCCAGGCTGAACTCATTTGTCTGTGGCTGTGAACTGATAGATAATTATATTAGCAGCTTTAAGTGCTCTTCTGCGATACAAGTATTACGCCCATCTCCAGGGGCAGAGGACAAAGTAGGGAGAGGAGGAATCTGTGTGCTACTCCTGGGATAGTCACTGTTCTGCATCCAAATATGTGGATGTGACAGCATATTCAACCAAGGGACTAAAATCCAAATCATGATAGAACACTATTACTATCAGGAGAAATTCATACATTTAATTTTGCCTATTCAATTTACTGTCAATCTGTATATTAACCAAGCTAGGGAGGCAAAAACTAACAGGCTAACAGAAAACTAAAAGCACACTTTTAATCTAGTAGGCTACAAAATTACAAGTATTACATGTAAAGCATTAGATGCACTGTTACCTATTCACACATACAATTAGCCAATTTATTGATCCATACAAAGATGTTAGACTTCAATTACGATGTTTAACCAATGACTAGTTTCAAACATATGAGTCATTCTCAAATGTTACATATTATACTTTTTGATTAATATAATAAGATGATGATTTGAATATTAAATCATATCATATTATATGATCCTCAGGTAGGATTTTATCAGTTGTCAGGAAAATGTTAACATTTCAATGTCTTTTTAATTCCAAGACTTTTAGCCCCTGTTAATTGCCTAAAAGTGCAGCTTCCACTGATTCTTGAGCTTGGAAACAACAGTTGATAAAACAGTGTCATATCAAGGTTATTATGCTATTTTGGACCTTTCAGTCACACAACATGTCCTTCATCAGCAGATGCAGTTTGCTTAGTTTTAAAGTTATTTCTTCACCTTTGAGTCACTTTGTATAATAGCTAAATAAATTCCAATACAGTACATAATAAACTTTCTCACACAGCTGTTTGAATTCTGTGTGGCACTGGCATCTTTTATTGTCTTGCTGCATTTTTATTGTGTTTGTGTTTTCATGGTTTTATGATTTTATTCTTCTGTGCTGCAAAAAGAATGTCCTCTTGGGGATAGAAAAGATGTGAACTGAACTGAACTGAACTGTTTTCAATCATATTTGTTTCTTCTTTACACAGCAATCTGTGCAGTACAGTACTGATGGCAATTAGCTTATTCAAGTACAGAGGTGTCATAGTTTGAGGTAAGCTTGAATATGCAGCTGATTCAAAGTCCAATCACCATTAGCATATTATATTATATCAAACAGGTAGTACAAATGCAGGACGTGTCACCTTTGTGTTCCCACAAGTATGTATTTTTTTAGTCACTGAGGTGAGATTACAAACTAAATGAATGTTATTTAAAAATGCTTTGTTTTTGATGAATTTATCAATTTTTATCATTTAAAAGATGTGGGATAATATTATTTCTTATTTATGCATGCTTAGAAACAAACCTTTATCTAAATGGAGAGAGGACAGGGGAGCTCCAAACATTTCTTTCTCATTAGTAATCTACATGGGTTGAAGTATATTACTCAGGATAAAACATATGCATACTTAAAGTAAACCTGGCATGACTTTCTCATAAGAAAACCCTGTATAAAGGTTTTGTGAATTGTCAATAAATGATTTACTAAAGCTTTATAGCTAAGTTGTAAGTCATTAATAACAATATTAAAGTTGCCTAGTTGTAAAAGATCACTATTTGGAGTGAATAACTACTTATTTTCTGGGAAAAGAAAAGGGAATCATACATATATTGACATAAAAAATACTATGCATTTACTGTATCAATGGATTCTCAACATTTATAACGGCATTAATATAATTACTTAACAGAAAAGATCGCTAGCCAATGAGATTTTTCACAAACTACGTGTGTTCTTCATGATTTACAACAACTGTAAAGCATTAGTAAATTAATTATGAACCTTTAATAAAGTTAAAAAATTATAAATCCTTTATAAAGTCAGCCTTGGGAAGTGCTACCATGCTCCTGATAAAAACCACATTACCAAAAATTAATAGTCCTATATGTCCAATGAAGTGCTTAGTCTTCAAACATAATGGATATGAATAAATCACACGCATACTAAAGACAAGAATTAAATGTAAATGGAAATACTTTATTTCACTATTACACAATAACAAGCTTGGAAAGAAAAATTACAAAAAAGAGAAATGGAACAAAATGCTACAAAGCACCACATAATATAGACGACTCATAAATGTGGCAACGGAACCTTATGCTAACTGTCTTTATTCTATCTAGGGTATCATCATCATCATCATCATCATCATCATCATCATCATCATCAATGAGAATTTAGAAATCAGCAAAAATGTTTGGACATCAAGCACAGTCATGCCAGTAATAGTAATATCTTACAGATTCATGTAGCGATGATTCGGAGTGGGGGAACAGTGATCCTTAAAGGTTCACTCTAAGTGGTGAGATAGAACAAAGAGTGGGTTTGAGGGAACTGTCCATCATCTGTTTGGTATGATATAGGTTTGCATTTGGTATAAAGAGGAGTTGAGGAGGCAGACGCAGCTCATAGTATTTGCAAAACACTCTTAATGCTTAACGTGCAGATGGAGCCAGGTGGGTGGGGTTTACCATGAAGAACTAACAATAAAATGAGCTAGAAACTGGAGATGATCAGCGGAAAGTACCTGAAGGTTAATTGTTTGACAATGTGATATTATATGAATTATCCTGATTAGTAACCACCATCCATCTGGTTTAGCAGGCTAAAACAAATCCTGACAATGCAAATACTGTTGACCCACGCCTGCGAGGAGGACAGTGAAGAGACAGAGGGGTGGTGTTATCTTTTTTTTTTTTTTTTTTACATGGAGAACACTGTACAGGTGCCTTCGGATCCGCCAGGACTAAAGGCACATGGGGTCCACTGAGCAACAGATGTGTCCATTCTGGAAATGAGAAGGAGAGAAGGCAAAGGAACACATGAGTGGATTATAATCACACTTTAACCTCAGCCAAACTCTTTTTGAAGCTCAGCAGATAATGTTTTCAGGTGGCGCCGCTGCAGCAATACAGACTCCGTTTGGCATTTAGAATTCCTCTGGGTGTCATTTTGGCACCAATTGATCCAATATTCTACTGAGAATACAAATGTGAATGGTCACAGAGGCGTTTTGCTTTAAACTTGGGAGACTAAAGGTTTGCAGGGAGAGTACTGTATGTGCTAAACAAATACTGCCAATAGGAATTCATAGTAAATCTGTGTTGATGTATTTCAATTCAGAGTAGATCTTTGATGCATAGTAAGATTTCTTTGGAAAACTTTGAATATTTAACAGTTTTTCCACTGAGATTGGCTGCTATCATTTCTGTAAGAGGTGAATTATATTTTCAGGCAAGCAGGGAGAAAATATTCATCCTAGAAACTCAGGCAAGGGCGTGAATCTTGGTGGATTAGTCCTAAAGCCGAGGCAAACAATATACGCTCACAATTGGTAATGAAGAGGATATTCACCTGCACATTTTACTCTCGCAGTGATTGTTCTGTGCCACAACTCTTGGAACAAAAACTCATGGAGTGCGACTGTCTCCACCTGATTTACGAGGACCAATTATGCAAGTTTGTCTCGGTTTTCTAGAAAGATTTGCTGAGGCACTTTGCTTAGTTAGTATTGTGTGTGAGCTTATTTAACATAGTGGAGAGAGGACTGTGATTCCCTCCTGCAGCTGAGCCAGAGGCCAGGAGTTGAGGGGATGACGGATCAGTGCAGACCCCTTGTGGTCCACGGTTTTCATTTCTTTCTTTTTTTTAAACCAGCAGTGGTAGAATATTAATACCACTCCTATTAATAAAAATAATTGAAATTCCTAAACATCTCAACTTCAAGTATTTGAATAATGATTCTCAAATGAAACATTACATCTTATTCATTATCCTCTTCCCTCTTTGTTGTGCTTTTGAAGAAAGAAAGCAGCATTTGTCATATTCTTATTGTGGGAAAATTTGGATTTTCCTCTAGGCAATCACTGTCATGTGCAACTGTGTGTATTCTGGTTAACTAAATATACTGGGAGTTACTCATTAATCTCCTTCTCCATTGTTGCTGCTCTAATTACCACCCTATTAAATGTGGAGAAATGTTTCTTTTTACTATGAAAAAGCTTTGTGTGCACAGGTTAGCAAATCCAAATGAGCACACAAATGGCTACACCTCCAGACACACAGTATGTACGAAAAGGTAAAATAAATTTAATGTTCAATGAGATATTATGCATACAAATACTGCCACAATGCAAGCTCTGGACCATAATGTGTTTTTTTTCTGTCAAAGCACAAAGGTTTCTTTATTTTTCAAATCACTTTTCTTTGGTGTTTTGTCTGGCACTGAAGTAGACCAACTGTAATTTGCAGCTTCGAGGCTGCCTGCCGTTTACCTTGCACTGGCACAGGGTGCACTCGGTGCCATGTTTAATCCAGGAGGAACCACTGAAGCGTGAGATGTTGTGCTCGTCCGTGCACGTCTTGGTGATGTCGTTGCGGATGGTGTCGGCCTGGCAGGGGTCAGTGACACAGCGGGGACAGCACTCGCCCTCGGGCACCACGGTAAACTCACAGTCCACAGGCGGGCACGGCAGAGGCCAGCAGTCCACCTGCCCCTGCTGCAGAGGCACAGAGAGAGAGAATTTGTGATGGATAGACAGACAGAGAAGTAAAGGAGTTCAAAATAATCTCTGCATCTTCACTATTGCTTCTTCAATGCCTGAACAAGTTATTCATGCAAATACACACGTTTCTCCTGACGCTGTACATTTGCATTCTAGAGGGACCATCTTCATTTGATGGAGGAAAAAAAAGTTGTTAAGGTACCAAGGAAATATAGATGAGCAGAGCAATCTTCTAACACAGTCAGCAATTATTCCAGACTGTAGAGGTAAATGCTCCTGCTTCTTAATTGACTTGTTCTGGTCCCCCTCTCTCATTGTTGTTCCCATATTAATCACAGCAAACTTTCAGCAGAGAAAGCCTTATTGGATTTCTGTACTGCAATTTTCTATTGGCCTGAGAAAACAGGTCATATATTTGGCCAACTTTGCACATCCCTCCTACAGTATTCTTTATCATTCATTTTTGAGTGTTTTTGCTTCACACCTTCTTGTGAGATGAACTATGAGTTTATCAGGCTGTGTATGTTTAAGCACTAGCGCAGATACAAAAGGCATGCACACATAAAGTTACAAGAGGCTTGATGCAAGTGTCCCACCGGGCATATTTAATATCTCTGAAATTCATCTGGCTCAGCATTTCAGAAATGTTGTAGCAAATTAGGCTGGCTATAAAGCACAGGGCTCACGTGATGCTAATGCCCACTCCCTGCTTTCATGCAGTGTGTAAACATTTGAAGTAGGAAATCCCCCCCGAGTGGCACTCTTTGGCTGTAGCCAGGGGAAGGGATTGAATGTAGCCTCAGGTATCTTTCCCATGCTGCGATAAGGGACACCATCATCTTTGTCTGTTTATGCAGATGTGGCCTATGATCACAAAGGAGAGAGCACTTTGCTATAAAATCAGCTTTCATTTGCCTTCCAAACAGAACAGTGTGGTGTGGAAACTTAACAGTGGCTCTTTCATCTCTTTGTGATATTTCATAAGGTTATTATTTTAATCTGGTTTTGCATTCAGTCTTCATGGTATCTGACTACATTTTAATCTCTTTGCCTTTACTTTACAAGAATGCATGTTACAAAATGCCTCTGGAAGATTAAAACTAGTGACATTTATCCTTGCCTGGGAATTAACCAGCAACAATCATGCTTTCTTTTATGCACCACACAACAATCTTAAGTACAATTTATGACTGGGGAAATCAATGCATCTTTGATCTTCTTTCGATTTAACAAGGTAGCAAACCACCAGTGGTCTGTGCGTGCATATTCTGCAAAGGCCAGATTCTTGATTTCAAATGATTGCATGGGTAGCAGAGAGGGAGTCACATCTTGGTCTTGGGAGAATGTTTTGCCCATCTGCCTGCTGTCACTGTGTATTTTAAGGCTCCCGCTGAGCCTGGACAGCCATGGCTCTGCTAAGTGTAGAAGCATTCAAGGTTCATTTCACGTCCCTGTCACGCTACTGGAGCCCCAGTACGGTATCGCACAGCAGCTTTTTCCCTCGCCCTTTCAAGTGCTGCTCTTTATACTGTGTGGCTGGTGGTCCTTTATGTGTTTGTCTCTGTGCATCTTTAATTGAGTGTGTTTTATGTCCCTGCGTGTGTTTGCGTGTATTTATGCAGGCATGAGTATGTATTGCCATGCTGCCAGGTGTGCCTACACTCTCAAACATGACTACATATGTGTGCACATGTGTATACTATGTAAAGACTTATGTTTGTATGCTGTATGTGTGTGTGTGTGTGTGTGTGTGTGTGTGTGTGTGTGTGTGTGTGTGTGTGTGTGTGTGTGTGTGTGTGCGTGTGCGTGTCCCCTGCTGCTGCGACAGGCATGCCTGCGTTCTCGGATGTGTTTGTGTCTGCTTGTGTCAACATATATAAGTGCCTACAGTGAGCACAGCCCAAGCAAGAGTGAAGCCGAGCGAACCCATTTTCTGTGCTTCCCCACTGCCTCTCAGCTGAGCAGTGATTTTCAAGCTTTTATATAATGGCTCACTGTAAGAAATCCAAAAAGCAGGCCTCAGGTCTGGGCACCAGGGCAGCACTACAATGGAGTGAGGGGGACAGGGGTGGAAATGGCATCGCTGCTGCTACTCTAACCATAAATCAGACTGTAGCCAACTTATATTATCTCTAAGTAACATTGATCTTTAAAAGACAAAGACAAGAGTGGGGGAAAAAAGAAGGAAAAGGAGTTGTAAAGTGTGTCTCTGAGATCCACAACGAAGATGATTTGTGAGTCACTGAACAGAAGGAGTGACACTGGTGTGGGTATGTGTTATTGGCTAGCGTGGGTGTGACAAGACAGTGGGGTAGAATATAAAGCGTGACATTTGCATTTAATATGCATATGGCTATGTGGGGAGAAGTAGAAAGGTTTATTGTTTTTGTCATATTTATTGGGAATCACTTATGAAATGCTTCCTTGTTGTTTGCACAGCGGCAATATGTAAACCTTGAAAAAGGCCGACATGGCAGAGGATGTGAATGCAAAGAAAATAGTGCATATGCTTTGCTGTGAAAGATTCATGTGGCGAACACAATGTGATTTTGTTTCGGGTGAGAAATAGGATTGCATTTAGAGGACACACAGAGCACACAGAAACACACATACTCATCAATCAACACTGTGCACAGACCTCTCAAAGCATGATACACACTGTAACACCTCCCACTCTTGAGCCACACACACACACACACACACACACACACACACACACACACACACACACATTTTCTCCTGTTCTCTTAACCTTGAAAGTATCCTTCATAAAATGTATAATTCCATCAGACAACAGTGCAGAGGGTCCTTTGAATTCTCTAAAATCTCCCTAATAACAAACTCTATTTCTTTCATCTTCTTTTTCTCCTCTCTGAAACCTTTTTATTGACCTCTTAATCACTCCCCCTCTCTTTGCCACAAAACTTTTCTCCTTGACTTTCTTTGCACAGCACATCTCTCATTCATGAGCATTTCCATGGAGACTGGAGTATTTGTTACATTTTCTTGTGTGGGCGCTGTGGCACAGGAATGAGTGCTCATGTTGTTTTCGCTCTCACCATAAATGTGCCTGGATAAAATCATCGGCTCAATTCCTGCAATGTAAAATCCACAAACGTGAGGGTTAATATAGTCATCCTTACTTACCAGGCACTGGCACTGCTGGCAATTCTCCACCCATGTGTCCCCGCTGCCGTAGGTGAGCAGGCCGTTCTGGTGCAGACACTGGCTGCTCAGTCGAGGGTCGCACTCAGGGCAGCAGAACAGGTCGGCGCTGGGGTTGTCGCAGTCGCAAACCATCCTGCGGCACATCACTTGGCCAGCCTGAGCAAGAAGCACATTTATCACAAAGGCACGATTAAATGTTAAATGCAGGCATGTGTACACATATACAGTACATGAATGCATGTGTGAGGCTATTAGTTTGATTGGATCATTAAACATAAAACACATTAAAACACAATAAATACATGGTTATAATAAATATTGTAATAACATGTAAGTAGCCTGTCCCTGGTAACTGTTTTGAAGCTCTCTTTTATGATAATAAACCTCAGATAGTAGTACTGTAGGCGATACACACCAAACTGAAATATATGAATTATGAATACTGAGTACTGTGAGTTATGAATATTGATGCACATCAGTTTTTCAGTAGTTTCTGTTCATCAGTGAGATATTTGGAAAACTGTCTTGTTGTCTCTGTGATTTAAGGTGCCCTCAACACACAAGAACTGCTGTGGGTCTGAATTGAACTTGTTACCTTTGTCACTTTCTCCTCTCAAACTCATATCCGCTGTTAGTACTTAAATGTTCAACTGTGTGAAGCTGAAGTTGAATGAATATAGAACCATTTATTCTCCATACATGTTACATACAGACACAATGCCATGGACCAAGAATATATACAGTAGGTAAAAAAACAGCTCTACTTTTCGTCATTATATTAAATTTCCTTTAGGGTGCTAACAAATAGGACAAAGATCCAGAGAATTAAGGAGTAGGCGGATGAGCAATCACCATTGATCTTCTTGCATTTTTCTTTTGCTGAATAACTGCAAAAGTCAGTTTAAAGACCATAAAGATGGATCCAATAGTAAGTCAGCACCATCACAGTCTTTCTCCAAACTGTGCCAATTAAATAAAACTATCTTTTTTTTCTTCTAATGTTTTAGAAAGTAGTGACCTCAAACATGCAGTACAGGCAACCCATCTGGTGCTCAAAGCAGATTAAAGCAATAATTTGCATATTGCACAACCTCAGTCTGGACACAACCCAGCCTTTGTCTTTTCTTTGATGTTTGACCTTGGTTTCCCCCATCACTTAGTCCCAGCTCACCATCTAATATCCAGCTGCGTCCGCCCACCTCCAAAACAATAACATGTTTACTCCTCTGCTCTCTCGACCGCTCAATACAACTAATTTTGACAGGCAGCTCTTCAATCTTTCAAATCAATTAATATGAGTCATTTAATTAGGGAGCCATTTCTGCCCTGGTCCTTTGTAATCAAATGAATAATTTGCTGCTTGATCATTCACTACCGACACTAATCCACTATAATCACCTTCCACTACTGTCAGGCATTGGGTTGAGTGAAACGCTGAATTGCAAAGTATGACTGGTCCGTGACCTGATAATCACGGAGGAAAAATGTGTTTGTGGTGATGGAATGAGTTTTACGGACCAACTGTTCCCAGATGGCTTGTCACTTTGGTGTCAGAAATCAATCAAAACAACTACATCAAAAAGTCTGAGTCATTCTGGCAGACCTTTAAAGCTCACTACATATAGCTCCTGCACTTTAATTAAGTAGCTCTTCACCGCTGCATCACTGTCATATCAGAGTTTATTGTATCAGTGTTTCCATTTCTCCCGTTGTCTTTCCATGCCAGCCTTATCCTACGCATATCCTGATCTGTTTAAGAAGGAGGAGAGGGTGAAGACGAAGACAGTCTTTTAATTTTAATGAGAATTTGATTAAAACTGTGGGAGTGAGGCATTTTGCCAGTGCATTCTAATATATCCAAAACTGGGCCCATTCGCTCATGTGTCATACTGTATGTTATACATCAGTGGATTTTAAGAATCAGAAAGTGAAAAAAAGAAATTCATTTATGTTTTGCTGCAGTAACAGAGGGTACAAGAAGCTAGCTCACTCGTTACACCACTAGCTCACTCACTAAAAACAAAGCAAAAACACAACAAGTGAGCCTGATGAAACATACATGAAACACGCTGCTTGCTCTTCCACTTGCAGAGAATGTGTAGATAAATACCAAGAATTTGGTGCAGAGCTGACTATTTGGTGTGCAGCACGCCTCATCTCCACTTTTGGTTCTTTTGTATTGTCTGCAATGTAGGAGGCGGTCTATATTTATAGCACTTTTAACTTCTGTTTTGGCCTCTTTGGGGCAACGAAACAAGCTGTAAAGACAACACTGGCATATTAGCACCTTGTAAAGCTGTTAAGGCAAATGTGTTAGCAAACTGTTGCGTATTTCCACATCCAGCAGATACATTAACTCTTGAGGGACTTATCCTGCTTAGCTGTTTTATGTGTGTTTTATACATGTATCTATACAAATATATATATATATATATATACACATATATACATAGTTTTGTCTGTCATAAAGTAGATGCTGATGTCTCGGGCCAACAGTGACCATGAACTGCAATCTCCACAGCTGAAATCTGACAATATTAGCTCAAAAGAAGACATGTATTTTTTTATTGCATCATCCATCACACTACTGCGCATCAATACTTTTTTTTTCAAAATGTCACTGACAAAACAAGTTGACATTTGTTGCTGATTGGCCCAGTGGGGGATGGCCACATTCCTCTGAATGAACAGGTCTACAGTTGCTTTGTTGTTCTTTGTTTAGACACTCGCATAGTAAACAGAATAAACTAAATCCATTCATAGACCAATTGGGCACACATGCAGTAAGAGAGGGAACATCATTGCTCAACTATCTGTGGCACTGGGCACATTTTTCTGTCTCTATCTGCTTATTTATCTTTTTTTTTATTATCATATCCATCCACATATCTTTCCACTTGTCTGACTCTGTCTGTTTCATCTGATCCATCTACCCCTGCTTTGGCTACCTTCTCTTAGTCTCTGTGTTTCTCTCTCAGCCCTCTTTGTCTCTGGCACTCTGTGTACATCTCCCTCTGTTTCTTACCTGGCAGGAGCACACAGAGCACCTATCACTGTCCAGTACCCAGATCTGCCCACTGTGCTTGACCTTGTTGTCATGGATACAGTCACCGGTGCAGTTGTGCCCATGGGGGCAGCGGCAGTCATAGCCTCCCTCCAGGTTGAAGCACACTGTGTCATTGGCACAGGTGTTCCTCCCCGTCTTGCATTCATTAATATCTGCAGGGAGTACAAAGAAGACGACATCATACATATGCTCAGTTTATACCTGGCTTGTGAAAATGGGTCCTGGTAATGTCCCTTTTGTAACATGGTAACAAAGGAGTGTTTTTTGTCACAAAAGGGCTGGAAGTTGTATCCCTGGAGGGGATCCATACGTATCAGTGAGCAGCTATACATTTTAGCAAGACAGAGCTTCAAATGCAACTGTAAAATGCAGCAATTCAACAATTTTCAAATGTTAAGGGAAAGATACAAAATGTAACTGTAATGTAGCCCAGAAACCCACTTTTGGTCAAATTATGACTTTGCTTTACAAGGTTTTCCTGGATTTTTTGAGAAAAAGGGTTTGACATACAAAAGTGTCCATAGGGATTTAAATTTTATACCAAGATGGAACAAAAAGATGAAAAATAAAAGCCATGAATGTGCTTATTTTATAGGCCTGGGACAATATTCATATCACCTGATTCGATACTGTTGTAATACCTTGATTGAGAATTGATTCTCAATTAAATGAATAGAAAAGGGGGCACTATTTTCAGTCTGGTGCTCCAGTATACTGTGTGCCAAACCATTCACTGCTGTCATTAGTCCACTGGAATACAATAGGACACATAACTGGCAATTAAGATAAATGGTCCAAAGCATCTCACCGTCTCCTGCCTGCATGAGAATAACAAACTGAGGGGGAGGCTGAATGCTCCGCTGTGTTAGTATTAACATCATGTCCGCAGCAGTGGAGAGCAGCCTCTCTGCTGCACCGGGGAACTCCCTACTCTTTCCGATATGTGCACTGCGATCTTAAATGACCAAAGTGAATCAGTGCTGTGTTCTTATCCAAAAGACAGCATCTCATATAGCACATTGTCCCTGTCTCTGCACTGGGGCATTTGGGATTTATTAGGACCAGAGGGGAGATTGCTTCCTACTGGCCCACCAATACCGCTTCCAACAGCAATTTAGTTGTTGCCCGTAGGTCTCCCATCCAGGTACTAGCTAAGTCCATACCTGCTTAACTTCATTCATTCAGCAGAAGCAGAGTATATGTTGGTATATCTGCGTTGTGAAAACTAGACAGGTTTGACGTTATTCTCTTTTTTTTGGAGAATGCCTTTAATGTGCTTTTTTCCTGCCTCTCTCACTACTCAAGCTGACAATCAAGATGGGGTCAACTAGTGAAGCCATGCTAGCACTATTGTTACAGGCAATGCTTCACTGTTACAGTAGATTGAGGGTTACATTTTGACAGCTGACACTTTTCCTGACAGGCTATATCAGAGAGAAAGCCCCAGAATATGAACACGCTGCAAAAAGAAAACTGACATTTTGTGAGGAAAACACACTGATAGTGACGTACCTATCCAATTATACCAGCACATACAGAAGCATAACAAAACATATTATAAGACAAAAGTTGCAGAGATTGTGATGGCAGATCATTCATATATTTCAACAAAGTTCTGCTAAATTAAAAGACGATCTGAGGAAGCAAAAAAATACTGTCTTCCTCTGTGATGGAACTGAGATGTTAAATCAGATGCCATTCTATAGAAATGTCCATTAATAAGGCATTGTGGAGCCATCAGATGCAAACAAAAGGAAAATTTATGTAAACCTCATTTGGGTGAAAGAAATCACAGGTTTGAAAAATGGGAGCAGAATAATAAGCTTCCACTAATTAGAAGGGAAAAAAAGAGTGTGATCAATTGTGGACATTACATTACATTACATTAAAATGGCATCAAAACTCCAAGTTTAAGGTCAAAATTGATTTATGTGGGGAGACAAACTATCGTGGAAAATGCAGTTTATTATTTTAGGTTGAATCCATGACATGAAACATTAATGAAATGCCAGTTTTAATTTCATTATATATCTGAAAATCATGAATACCTATGTGTTAATATTGCACATGTGAAATGTGTGATGAATTCACATTTATTCATTTTTTGATGCATATGTTGAATTAAAAATGTGACTGCAAATCATATAATCAGATTTTTAATGTTTCCTCTTCATATTTTTCATATTTGTGTAAGAAAAGAAAAGGTAGATCACTCACCTACACATGACTCCCCATTGGCTGAAAACAAGCCGTTGTCATGGTAGCCATCACGGCACTCACAGTGGTACCAGCCGGGCAAGTTGACACAAGTAGATTTACTATCACACTCGACAAAGCCATCCGCACACTCATCAATATCTGTAGAGGAGGGAAAAGAAAGACAAGGGAAGATATTAAAGGTGCAGTGTGTAGGATTTATTAGCATCTAGCTGTGGGGTTGCAAATTGCAACCAACTGATCCTAGAGGGGCCGTGAAACTTGCGAAAAATGTAAGTTTCACTATAGAGCCAGATAGTGTCTTTGCACTAAATGTTACCTGATTTATATTGTTTGATGTAGTGTTGTTGGGTTCTATGTGCCTTGTAAGGTGACCTTGAGTGCTTTGAAAGGCGCCTTTAAATAAAATGCATTATTAATATTATTATTATAAAGGGCTCTTTCTCACAGTGATTTTTTATTTTCAGGTGATTATACACTAATTAAAACATACTTATGAATATTATATTACATTTCTGTTAAGTCCATTGTGCTAGACACCACTAAATTCACACACATTGGTCTTTTAACATCATCCTTTAATCTTGTTGGTTGCAAAATATGTTCTTCAGAGTAAAAGGGATATTGAGCTCCATTGTTGCCTTGTAGGCATTTTTGTCATTGACTTATTTATAATTGACATAACAACGTGTCTAACATTTGAGTGAATCTAGTCTGTAGGCCTTATTGATTAAGCATACTTGCATAGCCACAGAGGGACATGTGTATCAATAAAAGATAGCAAGGAATGAATGAATGTAATATAACAAGCCTATTCTTAGAAGCCAGAAATACAACATGTGAAATGCCAGTGAAATCCGATACAGTCTAATCCACCAACACATGCAGGCAAACAAGTAAACCCCAAAGTGTGTGCACTTTTGTTGAACTTTAGTCGGACATAAGGAGTTTTTATGAGGTGATGTTCAAAAAAACTCAGTAAAGGGCTTTGACAACACCTTCTAATGCAGCCTGTGGGTGGTTGTGAATAGATGGAGCTGATGTGTTTTCACAGAACTCCACTTAGAAATATCCTTGACTCTGCCTCCTCTTTCAGCTCCTGTCTTTAATACAAGACTTACTTTACAAGCTCTGACTTTCTCCTCTCCATGTGTTTTTGTTCTTTCCTCACTCGTTCTCTATTTATATTATCTGTTATTCCTTTTCAGTCTTTTATTCCTCTGTTTACCCAAACCTTTTATTCCAACAAGCACCAACTACCATCTACATCTACCAAGAACAAATCCAATATAATTTGCAATAATGTAGAAAGCGCATGAAGAGACAGATCACTCTGATATTTCAGCTAACATTTAATTAAACTAAGGGCCAGGCCCACACGAGAGGAAATAAAGCCTGTTATTACACAGTAGGGCTAAATACGTTAGACCCAGACATGCGCCGTGATTAAATGTGTCTGCATAGCCAGTGATGGCTTTTTTATGATTGTGCATGATGCATGATGCTCTGCTCTCATTATAAAAATGGCAGTGTGCCGTGTCTGACCTTCTCCACGACCTCCTGCAACAGTATCCCCCATAGAGCGACAGGCAGACGGGCTCATGGTCCCCCACCGCCCAGGCAGTAATGGGATTAAGATCTATTGGCTAATGAGCCCTCAGCCTTTTAATAGAATTTCTGCAGCAGATTAACCGTTGATCAAATGTCCCGCAGATTAGGGCCTTATCTATTTAAAAATTACCCACATTTGTCTGAATCATGTGCAGGTTTGCAGGAAAACCTGCAGGATCTTCCTTTATTCAGTTTTCCATACTGACTAGGTTCAAAAAGCTTTCTCTTTCAATGCAGCAGACTTAAAAAGGAAAGCTCATATTTCACTAATTACATCAGTTTGGTAAGAGCAGAGCACCTCATTTTCTCCCCTTAGGACAGCAATGCTGGGTTAAAAGGACACTGTTTAAAAATCATGAGTGTCCAGCAAATAGCATAACTAGCCTATCTTTGAAAATTAATATAAATTCTCCCCACTCCTGAAGAGAAATATCCAATGCTCTTTGTTGCCTGTGAATTTTAGTGTGATAAAAGCACAGGGATCTTTTAAAGGGAAAAGCTGCATGAGGTGTATTGCCAGGATATCAAAAAAATCAAGTTGAATTTGTTCAAATCATCCTCTTCTGCCCAATAGGACAGTCTGAAATTGTTCAAAGTCCAACTGAGCAGTCAGACACTATTTATAACAGACTGATGGTGAGTCTAAAAATATGCAAATGGTTTATTTTCAGCCAGTTTCATTCAAGCATTTAAAAAAGTTGTCTGACTATAACAACAGAGGGTTGCACTCGGAACAAAAGATTCATCATTTTCTCTTTTATCTGTGCCGAACCTGTCAGCTTCAATTATGGCACAACACATCTCAGCCTGCCGTCATATCAACTTTTAAAGTGTTGCAGTGTTTAAGGACAGTAACTTGCTGTTGTCACACCTTGGACTTGACTAAATAGAATGTGCGAGGTATAACATGCTGGCAAAAGTCTTGACTCCTCTTTTATCATCTTGTGTAAATGATAATGGAAGATCACTGTAATTAAATCAACAACAATGACAATCAGATGGAGGCGCTTCCTGGAAGCTCTGTAATTATTGAATGTTGCAGCTTTATCCTTCATTGAATCATAGATGTGGATGGTGCAGTGCTTTCACTTGTTAAATCATGTCATGTTTTTCCTTTCTCTGCTCTGAAAAAAAAGGAGTACACAAACAAAATAAAAAACTGGCCTTCTGTCTCTATCTCCTGCAGAGGTCAAGGCTACAGACAAACAGTTATTTTGGAGTTGACTTGCTGACTGAAAGGTATGGAACTAACAGAGAATTACCTACGCAAAGAGAGGAGGAAGAGGACAAGGATGAAGCAGATGAAGGGGATGGGGATGAAAGGAAGGAGAAGGAGAAGGAGGTGGTGGAGGCAACAAGGGAAGAAGAAGCAGGAAGAGGAGGAGGAGGAGATGGAGGAGTAATAGGCAAAGAGAGACAATGAGACAGACTGCAGTTATCCTACTCATTATCCTGAGTGGCAGTCTGGAAACAAGAGCTCTATTAAGGCAGCTCTCAGAGGACAAAGTGAGGAACAAGCAGGCGGTCTTTCCTTCTGCAGCCTCCTGGGCTTGTTATGCTGCTCTGCTATGAACAACCCCCTTCCTCTTTCTTCATCCTCTGTCTTCACCTTTCTGTGTTATACTTTTTCACTTCACCTGTCGGTCTGTCTCAAAGCTGAGGCAAAAACAGAGGTGCCCTCATCATCACCTTTGCTCATTCCAGTTTGCTCTGTCTTTGAGCAGAAAAGGGCAGAGTTTAGTCTAGCCTGGTCTCTTCTCTTCATCCCTCCCTTTCATTGCCTCTGCTCCCGCCAACCTCTTCACTTTGTCTTTGTTACCTATTCTGATCCTTGACAGTTACAAAATTTTCCTTTTACCTCTTCCTTCTCTCTTCTCATCCACCAATGTAGTTTCTTCCTCTCATGTCTTTTTCCTTTCTTTGACTGACTGATAGTCCTGTGGGTTGGGTTACACTGCAACATTCAGCAAAGAAGCCATAGCACATACCTTTCCCGTACAGTAGCCTAATTCAAACTGATTTCCATTGAGGACTACCTGATTATCCTGATAGGCTCCAGGAGGAATTATTCAGACACATCTCTGGATCTCAACTCAACCTCTCCTCCTGCTCCTATGTCAAATTCACCACTAAGACACTGACAAAAGGATGAAAAATCTTAAAGTCAACAATAATGTGTACAAAGCTTTTAATGGCATGTAAATGACACAGCAATAAGGTAAGAAATGGATTGCGGATCGCTGCATTGTATGTACAGTAAAGTGTAACTGAGTGATTGTCACTGGTCCTCAGTCTTCATTAAGACTCAGAGTGAACTCAAATAATCAATCAATCATCATGAAGCCTAAGGCAAATTGAGTTACACACTGGGTTCCTGAAGATGAAACAGACACTGAAACACAAATCCATATCTGCAAGCACTTGAACAGGAAAGTGGATAAGTAATCATGGTAAATTGGACACAAGCACAATTGCTAGCTGCAAGCATATAATGTAATCACTGTTACAGATACCTATAGTTGTAAAACTTCCTGCACTCTCTTATGTCAAACTAAAATCACAGTTAGTCATTCTTTTTTACAGTCACAGCTAATGTAAGAGTAAGTTTCTAATAATAAAATAATAACACCTTCTGAGGCAGATCATAAATTTACCTTTACCAAGTCTCTGATTGACAGTGCTAATATAAGAGTTTATTAACCGGTGCAGACATACAATGTAAACACATTTATGCTGGCAACTGATAACTGGAGCCACAGTCATATTAACATGGCAATTTAAAGCTCAATCAATATATTTGTGTTAACTATGGAAAATTATTATTGCAATGTGAAATGTGTTGCTCATAAGGATGAACATACAGATTATTATCATCCAACTTCTTCCATTCCTCTCTGCACTACAAAGCATTTCAGAAAATGTTAGCGTTTCGTTTTTATAGCCTCAACTTTTGGTTCACTCTCACCGCTCTCATCAATACATCAAAAAAGCTCTGATTAGCCCGATGGCTACCTGCTAAGCACCAAACAAGACAAAGTTAGCAACCAAGTGGTGAACATAGTAGGACATGTGGCTGCTAAAGAGGCATTTTCCCTGCTTGATTTTCAAATATATTGAATATATCTTACTAACTCCAATATGACATGAAGGTAGAAGTAGCCTGTAGCATCTAAACTGACTAACCTTAACATTAGCAGTTAAGGTAATTAATACTCTAAAGCTGACTACCTAATTAGCTCACCAGTTCGCAAAATTACTTTAGCAGTGCACTTCTCAAACTGTCAGTGTTTGACAGCTTATTCAGCATTAACTCAAGGTGCAACACAAGACATGTCTACATGATTGTAAATAACAAGGAGGCATTCATTAGCTAGAAAGCTAACGTGGATTGAGGTTCAATGTCAGTGGCTCTTTCTGTGTTTTGTGGCAAGCTGCTGTCTGACTGCTTGTTGTGTAATCAGTCAGTAATAGAATAGTGAGTGTTACTGCTTCATGTAAATACAGTTTCAACTGAAATCATGTAATTGCCTGAAGAATTTCTGTCTATGAAGCCACAAAAAATGGCATTCTGTCTAGTATATGGGCAGAACAGAGGCACTATCATTAAACCTAATAAATAAAACTTTTTTTTTCTCAAAGGGCATATAATATACAGAGCACATTTGTAATCTGCAGCAGTGAAAAATTAATTTCTGTTGGATTGAAAAGCAAAATGTGGCCGTCCAGTGTTTACTGCAGTTCACTGCACTGCAGCAGCTACAGCGGCGAGCTATCCCTGGGAGATGTGTCATTTAGGTAGAAGCAGCAGGTTGCGCTCAACTAAACGACAGCTCTGGCCATTAGCAAGGCCTAATTAAGACACACTAATTACGAGTGATGGAGTGAGTGCTTTGTAAGGCTGTCTCTAAATAAATAATGAATACATAATCATTGTACTTAAACAAGCCGCTTGAGCTTAAACAGTCACAGGCCCCCGGGCCTTGTGGGTAAATCGTGGTACAAAAGAGAGAGAGAGGGAGAGCTGGAGCAATGCATCATGCGAACTGTCAAAGGGTGGAAAAATTAATATGGTTTAAAATATTCACTACCTGTGCCTGAGCGTCGGGTGGGAGGTGCCCAGGAGAGATTTCAACTATGATGAGGTTGTGATGTTTCTTGCCCACCATGGTATAATACACACTGTGGCCCTGACTGTTTAAAATAAAGCAACGGTAATATAATTTAACCTGGACAGACATGTTTTCATGCTCGTGCTCATGTACATTTGTTGCTACCTGTATCTGTTAATATGCCTCTTCATATTTGCCTGACCATCTATGTGTACGTCTCTATGCTTCTTTTCTATTGTTGTTTGTGTCCATTATTCAGTCTGATCAATTTTTGTTTGTCTAGCAGTTTGTCTTTCTGTCTAAAACTCTGACAAGCTTCCTGGAGCTTGACATCATGTAAATGAGGTCTAAGGGAACAAATTGTTTGTCTGGCCCCACTCTGCTCTCTGTTCTGGTCAATATGCCAGCATGTCCTCAGAGTTTCGCACTCCTTCTCTCTCACAGCCATAAAAGTTTCCTTATGAACTCACTGGCCATCCAATTGTCTCCTACCCTCCTCCTTCTTTTCACTGTTGCTATTTTTCCTCTTCCATTTTTACATGTCATTATAAATCACCTTCTTTCAGCTACCCCTCCTCTTCTTCTCTAATCTCCTCTTATCAACCACCCAATATCACCCAAAAATGTAATATATTCTCTCCTTTCTTTTCCTTTTTCTTATGTCCTCAGACTTCAGTTTCTCTCCATCCTTTCTTCATTTCTCTTCCTTTTTTGTCTCCCAGAGTTCAATTGAAAGTTCCAGAAGTAGTATTTCTTTACCAAAACAAATAATGAAGCTCTGATGAAAAGGTGCTGTGTCATTTACATAAACAGAATGTTCCTTTCTTTTATCACATCTCTTTATGAGAATATCACTCTTGAAAAAGAAGTGAGCTGGTAAATGTTCACGACTTGAGAAAATGAGAGTTTTTCCTACCAATAAAACATCAATTTACAGCGTAGGTGTAACGCACCAGGGTTCCCTGATGGTGCTCTTGAACATAACCCTCCAGGAGTGTGTAGGAGTTACAAATCTAAATTGCATCTTTAACACCAACATAAAAATCTTTTATCTCTTTCTCCTTGTCCTTAAAGAACATTGTCAATGCTAAACTAGCCTCTGTATGATTCAGTGCTGCTGATTAAAGGTGCTCGTGAGGACCTGAGACTGCTGATGAATGGAAAGATGAAAGGGAGAAGGGTCCATCAGCAGCATCTGATCAAATGCTCTTCTCCCGTGAGCAGCCTACAGCGTCCTGTGGGCAGCCTACAGCATCCATCCAAAGCATCTGATCAAATACTTTTCTCCTGTGAGCAGCCTACAGCATCCTTTGAGAGGCTAGGACGAGTGGAGACGGCCATTAGTTACAGGACTGACAGCACAGTGACAGAAAATTTTAACTGGTGGCCAAGCATCCTAATAAGCTTAGAGAGGCTTGAAAGCAGAATATAATGAGCTCAGAATAAAAGAAATAAAAGGGCTACCTCCCCATTCATCTCATAGGAACAGTTCAGCAATTCAGTCGATATACACGCATCTGAGACCTAAACAGAAGAGGATGTTCACAGATGTTGGGCCCAATTATTTCAAAAATCTTTAGAGTCCTGGGCTCTGTTTCCTAAAAGCATCTTAAAGCTAAGATAATTATAAAGCCCTGTCATGCATCTTACTACATTTTCTAAAAGCATTTTAACTAAAGATACTCCTAGACTCATAGATTATGAGTCCCTCCTGCCCACTTATCTTAAGAGGACTGAACACCTTCAGAGGATTTATTTAAAGTATTAATGGTTTTGTTTATTTAATTTATGCTCTCTGTGTATTAAAATGGCATTTATACCACATGAGTGAATATATTTTAATGCAAAACATAAATAAAGTAGTAGCCTTGGCTAAGATAAAGACAAATTACTGAGGATAGAAAAATCTTTCATCTTCCTTTCCTTTCAATATTTATGAAGTCAGTTATTTGTCTTAAATGACCTTACATTGTACACAGTTATATCTGCTAAACTGTGTTACCATTCTCTTCTTTTTTTGGTAACGCAAAGGTGCAATTACCCAACAACCTTCACAGCACATGATAGACAAGTATAAACTATATCAACGTAATTGATTTGTTTTTAATCCTTATTATCAGTGACTTTATATTGAAAAATTATTATATTAATTTCATCAGGCCTTAATTTGGATTTTAGGGCAATTTATAGCAGCTAATTTGTTCAAAGCACATTAGGTTTACATTATACATTAACCTGCTCACATGTATCATATAAAATATAAAATCAGTAATCATATAAATTACTTGCAGCATGAATCCAGTTAAAAAAAGCCCAAAATGAAGTCATTGTTACAGAAGTTAACAAAGACAACTTCATATAAATAATGTACTGTATATATAACTTCATCTAGCATTTAAGTCCTGTAAGTTAACACAAAACATCACAAGCTTCCATACATATTCTAGCTTCTGAAAAATCCTAATACTATAGCTATGGTGACACATTTTTACCCTGAATTTCTCCAAGCAATGAGAGAAAATGGACACTCATTTTGCTGAAATATAAACCTAACATTGCAACATTTGACCATTTTTCACCCGAGCCATATAAGGCGCAGTGCTAGCCTGGGGCTACCATATTGACTATGCAGCTTGTTCGGGGCACACATTACATGGCTGGCCCTGCGTACATTTATATCCATGACTGAAGTGTATGTGGCCTGCTGCAGCTTTATACTGCATAATTCATGATGTGTCAGAGTTCTCCACTAGCTGGTGTCTGTCAGCACTGCGTGTCCCCTGTCCCTCCCCATCCATTCCCCCTGAATAGTAATGACAAGCCAGCAAAAGCGCACACACGGTCACAAAAAGACCATAACACAAACAGACCCACAGACACATAGAAGGCAAAAACACATGAACACACATCCACATTTGTACAATTACACACACACACCAGCACAAAATATTACATATGCCCATTACAAGACAATAATGTACAACAATCCAAAATGGCGCAGACAATCGCAAACTGTGACCGTTTTCTCATATGTAAATGTCTGTGTGCACGCTCATAGGTGTGCGTGTGTGTATCTGCACTGCTTTGAAGAGCTCCTGTTCGGTGTCTTATGACAGGCCGTCAGTCTGCCGCTGCTGCAGCAGGAGTGGTTGAGTCTCTGGGGAGGCCTCTAAAAGCTCACAGGGTTCTGGGGGTGGGGAGCCCAGACTTAGTGAAAGCTTTTCCATGTTCATCCACCCTTGCTTCTCCTCCTCCTGCTGCAACGACTCCACCAGCCTCATTCTGCATCCAAATGCAGAGAAAACTCACTAACCCCTACCCTCTAACCACCCATCCCTCCTTGCATTTCCCATTCCATCGCTGCATCTGTCAGTTTTTCCCTACATCTCTGTATTTTCCTTTCCACTTCACCTCCTTTCACCCCCCTCTTAGTTGTTAGCTCTCTTTTCTCTCCCTCCTCAAATTTTGCATCTGTCACTCTTACCGTACATCTCCTTCTCCTCTCCCCAAACTATTCTTCTCGCCCCCCACGTCTTTCCTGTCCTCCCTCGCCTCCCTCTATCCAGTGGAGCAGCATATCCTACAGTACATTAACCCCCATACATCTCTGTAAGCTTCTCCAGTAGACACTTCCCTCGCTGGGAGCTGCTGTCACACTGCGAAGAGACAGTGAGACAGACCCCCCTTTCACACTGAATAACTGGTGAAGTCTCTAAACTGTGCCAGAGGCTTTAGCCCTGTAGCAAAGGCCCTGATGGTGGGCCTGGACTTTAAAACAATAAAAAAAAGTACAAAGATGGTAGCTGTCACAGAACTGACTTGGACGAGATCGAGAAGGGAGGCAGATTGTGGGAAGGAAGCGAAAGATAGACGTGCACATTCACAGCAGCAGCAGCAGCTGTAGCGACAAACATCTTGTTGCCTGAGGCATCAAGTGCGTGCAAAAGTCTCAGCATGCACGTGAGAGCTTGTTTGTGTTCACATTCCCAAACCTTGAATTCTAATCAGCCTCAATGATGAGCGGAGAGGAGCCTAAAAGCAAACTGATCCCTGAGCCACCAATCACTCATTCCCTGATCCCCCAAACAGCATGACTAAGAAATAGACAAATGTAATTAGAAGAAAACTGTTTACAACCAGTTGTGTTTTAAGATCATATTTAAAGGTGCAGTGTGTAGAATTTATTGGGCTTGGAACGGACTTGCTCAAAATTCAATATAAGTATGCTTTAATTAGCATACAATCATCAGAAAATAAGAATTGTTGCGTTTTCGCTACTTTAGATTGCAACCAACTGAAATCTGCATTTGTGACAGTGTTTATTTATTGAGTACTGAGCACAGCTGTAATGAGGAAGACGAAGAAGAATGTGGCAAAATTGTTCTATGTGTGATTCTTTGACCATGAGGAGCGACCACAATAAAGTTTTTTTAACTTTTGTACCTTAACAAAGCAAGTAATAATTTCTTTTTTTGTAGACGGAGAAATCAATTATTTCAAAACAAAGACCTAAGCAAACCTAACCTCAGTATGATTGATCTGAATAAAATGGAAATATGTGTGAAAAAAAATCTACAACAAAGACATTTTTCCAACAAAACTAATTTATTTGGAAATCTCTTCTTTTTAGATATCTGACTGAATCACCTTGGACAAAATCAATGTATATCGTAAAATTTGTCCTTTGATGGATTGTCAACTGTTATTGAGGTGCAGATGCTAACAAAAGAGAGTGAAGCGACAGAGGGAGACAAAAGGAGAAAGGCAGGGATCTAAAACACTATATAAGGTAATGAAATGTGTGATTGCCTGGACTGTGCCATTACTAGGGTACGAGGTCCTCAGAACCTTCTCTGCCACAAAAATGAGGAGGAGGATAAGTCATTATGGTTAGGTGTGTTAACACATTCTCTGTAGATTTCACACACACACACACACACACACACACACACACACACACACTTTCTCTCCTTCCTCAGCATCAGAGCAGCACCATGAGGAAATTCATTTACTTTAAGACGGGCAGTAAAAGGATGCCTCGTAAAAAAAAAAAAAAAAAAAAAAAAAGGTCCTTTATGTGCAATCAATACCTGAACCAATGAGCAAGCAGAAAGGCTCAGTTTGCCTCACTTAAACACGAGAACTGTCATGACTTGACTTTCTATTAGCTGGGCTGCTTCTCCTGAAGGACACTCCATGAAAGGTTGCAATGGGTTATGAGAAAGGTGTTGCTGCAATAGATTGGACATACCGTGTGTCTAGCTCAACCATGAGGATTATAGTCTTTCTTGGTTACCTTAAATCACTAACACTGCAGAGGTAAAACAAACCAAAGCCCTGAGTCTTATCACAACATTGTGTTTGATGTATTCCCATGCATGAGAGCAAGTAGTGATATGGCCTTTGCAATAAAAACAGACTGACTTAATACTCAGTTAAGCTATCATGCCCTATCGTATATTGTGCATCGAGAATTTGTGCTATTGTAATTTGGATGTGGCATGGAGCCTATGAGCAGGGATGCCACGCTGATTAATAATGGCTTCGATATGGGGTAATTCCCATACTGCTGCAACTGCAGTTCAAATCGTCCATCGTGCCACTGGAAGAGGTACAAGCTCATTACTCACCATGGAGCACAGACACACACACAGATATAACGGACACACACACACACAGCCACAGTGAATATAGCATAGGGTAAGCACTGAAAACATCTCAGCATTTACAGATCAGCTGTTTTGTCGAGGTCAGAGTAAAGACAGCTCAACAAAGTAAGAGTAATCACTGGCTTTTTTAAACAACAGTGTAGATATGCCAACATAACTAAAAGAACAACTTTGATCTTAAGTTCCTTCCTATGGTAATAGCCTCTTTTCTTTTGTCCTTTTCCTGTTGGATCTGAACAATATGAAACACCCACTCACTTCATGCTAACTCTCCTACTTACTTCTTGTCCCAGCTCGACACATTTAAAAGTCCAACCTGAGCTATTTTTGAGGAGAAAAATGTAGGAGTGCAACTGAAATGAACTCTTACCTGTCTCACATCTCTTCCCAGTAAATCCTTGCTGGCAAACGCAGTTGTTTGGTGACACGCAAGTCCCACCGTTCTGGCACAATCCGTCACACATAGCTAGAGGTAAACCAGAGGAGAAGAGCCATTACTCACGAAGATTAACGAGCATTAACTATGTAATTAGACCAGCAGCAGCATATGTATTTGCATATAGAATATGAGCTAATTTGGTGATGTGATTCATTATAGGTTCTCATGATATTATTGTGCGTGATTAATGCATCTCACCAAGGTTAATTCAAAAATGTTCATTATCCATGGGTAGACTATTAGTTAATGTGTCCCCAAACCACAAAGAAGTCATTGAAGTTGACAGAATACAATGGAAATAAATGTACATAGGCAAATCGTACCCTGCTCGCTCAGAAGAAAGAATCATTCAAAACAGAAGAAGCTCTGTTCAGTAAAAGAAGCACCAAACAGTGTTTCAAATGGTCAAAGTCATTATATGGGTTATTTTGTCAAATTCTAGAAACCTCCTCCAGAGTGGTCTTGGATATTAACCAAAATAAAATTTGATAAAGAAGGTGAAAGGTACATTTCTTTTAATAGTTTTTTCTGCATTTGGGTAAATAAAACGTTTTTTTTGGTGTCTGTGGCTCCTTGTTCCTGCCAACTGGTCCCTTACTGACTGACACAATGACCTTTTGTCAAAGAGGAAACATAGCTGCTGATTTTATGGAAAACTTGTGGTTTGGAGGAGGAAAGGAACATTTTAAAAACTGTGATGTTGTATACATTGTGAACCTATTTGGGAAGTATTATGTTCACACCAGCAAATTCTCAAACCAAAAACCAAACCTCAGTATATTCAAAGCCACTTTTAGTATATATTTAGATACCCTGAAACTGAAGTCAGAACTGTGAGGCCTCATTTTTTAAATATCTGAATTTGATAGCTTTTATCCTATTTTCTCTGTACCCAAATGTTCTAATTAGCCTTAATGATGAGTGAAGAGAAGCCTAAAAACAGACTGATGCCTGAGCCACGAATCATTCATCTCCTGATCCTCCACATTATGATTAAGAAGACATTATATTCAGAGTATTTTTGCTTCTGATTTTTATGTGTACAATCACAGTACAGTTCCCCTTTAAATTGATTTCTAATCAGCGGATTGATTTAATAGCTTAAGTCAATTTTCTAGTAAGAGCATAGAACTCCAACATCAGACAGATAAAAGGACCTAAACCAGGGTCACATGAGGCTTTACAGTGAGTGTTTGTCAGTGTTGTTTTTACGGTGGTGTTTACCTTTGCAGACTGTCCCATTGCCGGTGTAGCCCGGCTTACACGAGCAGCTGTGTCCTCCAACCATGTTGAAGCACAAGGCATTCTCATCACAGTTGTGGAGTCCACTGAGGCACTCATCATGCTCTGTAGACAAGAAAACATGATATTCATTGATCCCAACAAGCTTTTTAGTCATATACATACAGTACATACAGGCAACAGTTTTGGATATATTATGCTCACATCTGCAAACCACTGCAACCATCAAGAAAATAACACTTGATTAAAGAAAGCAAAATGTTTATTTTCCTTGTAAATATGATAAATGATTGCCTCCGGCTGGTAATTTGTTTCACTTTCCATTAAGAAAAAACAGAATTTGAGACTCAGTCTTGGATTAAATGACTTAATAGTCAGACAGCTGTTAGTCTAGTAATAAGACATCAGTGACAAACAGCCAACTGGAGGACAAGCTATTTCTCCATTTGGCATCATGATCTGTCAAAGCAAAATCTTTTCAGATGTTTTACTATAATTTGCTACAATTGTTTGGTACAATATGAGGGATGGAAGTGTCTTAATGATGAATGGCTTCTATAACAACTAAAAATAAACTCCTTAATTGGTACATATACATCCGTGTGGTAGCAGCTTGGGCTTATTAATATGTTCCATTTCACATTTATGAGCCACTGTCCTCTAGTTATAGTGTTGTAAATTTGCACAATTGACCGTTCAGTTCCCAGGGAAATGTTTTCTGTAAGTTTCACACCAGCATTAACAAAATGTCCCCTTAGAGCTAGGACACCCGAGCTCCCATGCCTGTCGCTGTGGAGTTAGTGATATGGTGTGTTATGAAAATCCCATTGAGAAGCTTGACTAATGGCTACAGCCCATGTCCAACTGGCAAACAAATATCTTCCCTTCTATGTGAAGAGAATAGGACACAGAGACCAATGTGGCAAAATTAAAATGCAAAAAAGCTTCAAGGATACACAAATCAAAAAGTCCAAGTACACATATTATTATGATAACACATCTAAGAAAAGAAATGTGTGTTAATAAAGCTTTAAGCAAGTTAAAAAAGGGTGTTGTATTGTTTGATAAAATCTTTAATTTTATTGTAACATCAACACTAAAGAAATAAAATTAAATATCATTATTGTAGTGTTATACATGTAATTGAAGAGAGAGTTAATAGCCCCATTAAGTCACTTCACCAGATAATATCTATTGTAAGTCCATAAAATGATTATTATACAGGGCACACAATTACGACACTAATTAAAAGTAGTGCTCTGCAATCTTTTTTAATATTCTTACAATACATGTTAATGTTTCCTTTCAGTGTAATGTGTGTCCCTCCTACTCAAACTGAACTAGCAGTGTATTTATTTTTGTTTGCTGGGTGGCAATTATGGATAGTAGACAATTAAGGCTAGATATTATTAATGGTGAGTAAACCTTTATTTTAATGCAGTTGTGTTATATCATCGCCTGCATCTGGTGCAACCTTCATAAGACAGATATATGATAACTATTGGGGAGTTCCACATTTTATTATTACCATTTCTTATATGGAAGGAAACATCATTTACATATAGGCCTTCAAAGTGCTATAAATGAGCCAGTTTGAATCTGCAGGAGGGGCGTTTCCTTATCTTTATGATGCTTTCCATATCAGTATTTATTGTCAAGTAGCTGTATGCTCAGATAAATGTGATTAGATTTGTCTGGAGGCTGCTGGATCTTAAGACTTTACTCATCTGACATAATATAATGTTTAGCTGTCATGAAAGGGCATATCATCTGCAATTTACAGCTTATATTACACAGCAACCACAGCTAACTGTTTGAATACTAACCAATTTTCATTCTGTTAGTATCAGCTGGAGCAATTCCACAGCTGTGTGTCAAACTTGTGAACTAACCTTTTGCACCACTGATTACACGATCAATGTTTGCCGTCCTTAAACTGGAGAGCATCGGTGTGTGCTGACTTATTGAACCTGGCCTTATCCCCCCAGAGCCTCCCCCATGTTTATTTACATGGTGCAATGTTTTTTTTTTTTTACATTTTCATTTTTAATCCCTGCTGCATACCTCCAACACTCGAACTGTGAAAGCACCTTATTTGAAAATCTCTTCTAATGCTGACTTAAGAAAGAGACTAAATGGTTAAAGAATTGTAGAACATTTAAGCCTTTTACTTGCGATATAAACAGGCAGTTTAATGCACACCCTTCATCTGTCCCTGAACACAAAAGCAGATCTTTATCCCACCTAGACCCACAAAAAAAAACAATACTCCTCTATCCTATTTTGGAGATTCACATAAATATGGATTTCTGATAAGCATTTGCTTACTGCGCACTACATCAGCTGAAGTGCAGAAAATGTTGTGGACCTGTTTTAACCTTTGTAAAATCTTCTTTTTTTATGTAGCAACTATCTATTTGGCAATGACCCAGAGGACACAAAGCAGATTCATGAAAGGTTCATCTTCCAGAAACAGTATTTGTAAAACATTCAGTAATTTGGTCATTATTATCTTATTTTATTATTTCATATCCTATTCCCATCTTTTTATAATGCAGAGAGAACATTCCGAGGCTGCTAAAATGAAAAGTAATGAACTAAATGTCTTTGTGTTAGTCAGTTTGGATTGTTTCTTTTTATTTTAGTGAATTTCTGGGCCACAGTGCGCCTGGTAGGGTAAGGAAATAAATGTTTTTTTATCAGCTGATTTCTCTTGCATATTTTGTTCGGATATTAGGTGGTTCCTTCCTCACCAACAGTGATACAATATTTTGTCTGTAATGCCTTCTTACAGGTTATTTTCCCAGAACTTTTTAAATGCATACAATTGTGCAAGACAGTGGGATTGGAGGACTCAAAGATGGCACCTGAAGAGTGAAAGAATCAGAAATCTGAATGCTTGTAGCAGAAGACCTGAGTCACATCATCCATTTCCTTGCCATCATCCAATCCATTATATCTCCTGAACAGACCGTGGGCTCATCCAAATTGAAAGTGACATTGTGATGAGCTCCTCCATCGAGGGTATGATGTATGTGTGTGTATGTGTGAGATGGATTGAAGGGCACTTAGGAGGGCCCGCTGCTCTGCTCTTGTTGCTGCATCAGACACACACACACACACACACACACACACACACACACACACACACACACACACACACACACACACACACACACACACACACACACACACACACACACACACACACACACACACACACACACACACACACACACACACACACACACAAACCTGCTGTTGGACAGAATTAAAGTCTGCTCATGGCATATAAAAAACAGTAATAGAAGCACAGGACAGGAGAGAGAATAAGGTGTTTTATTCCCCAAGGTCACATCTGCCAGAGCAGGAAACAGCCAGCTGTCAGTCTCAACAGACAGGGCAACAGAGCAACCAGGAGCTCTGTGTGTGTGTAGAGCGTGTGTTAATCCTATGACACACACAAGAGTTTAGTATTGGTTACTTTTGTTATTTTAGGAATTTAGGCTTATTACACTACAGCGTGAGCAGTGTAAGCGATTCTAAATTTAATCACCAACAAAATCCTCAAAATGTGCGTGCGTTCACATGAGAGAGGTATTTCCTCGCTGGACTGCTGCTGCTCAGGCTGCAGACAGATAAACAATCAATTATGTACAGCCTGTCACCAGGGATCTCTCTCTAGCTGGCTGTTTCTCCTCCTGCTTGACTCCCTCCACCTTCTGCCAAAACAACACCAGCCTCAGCCAGGTCTGACCTCAGGCTGCTTTCTTGAAAACACTGTAGCCTCGACTTTGACTTTGAGATTACAGGCCTTTGAAAGCACAGTGATCTTATGATACATATGTCAGGAAAAAACCTTCTTCAGTTTGTCTGCTAGAATAACAGAGTGAGCCTGGGTGAAACACAACCACAAAAGAGCGAAGAGTAACACAGAGCCTGGAATTCTGATTGTGTGGAGAAAGGTTGGCATCCCTTTATTGAAAGTAATGAATGATTTCATCAATGATTACATTTGGAAATGTGCTTTACGGATACATTTCCTTAAGGCACCAAAGATGCATTGTTAACATAAACAGCATGTTAATTTCGATAATAACAAACCAAAACTATTTTTTTAAGGAATTGCACCCTCAAAGCATCTACTCTGGGTTACATTTTGTGTGCCAAAAGTTGGATGTCATTGGAAACTCGCTGCATTGTTTTACTGTACTACTGGAATAGGAGGAATAGTGTTGTTCTTCCAGCTCAAACACAAGGGCAATAAAAGAAGAGTAAGACCAGTGGAATAATTTCTAGCCAAAAGAAAGGAATTATTAGAGTAATTATTCAAAGATAGCATTTACTCTGACATCAGTATGAAACTTAAAAGTACCCTGTAGAGTTTTTGACAATTAGTAGTGCTGTGGAGCATGCCGTGTCCCTGTTTTGTTTGTAATGTGCACATGGCAAGCACACAAGCAGTATGATACCCATTCCTGCTGCTGGTTTCACACTATTCTGCTGACCGACAGATAGCAGAACACCAAGGGACACCAAGAAATTTAGCAACTCGACAACAAAGGTGAGAAAGAAGACTGCAAGCTGATGAACAGGCATGTAAACAATGTAGGATTTGAAATGCTTTTTTTACAGTTGACTTTGCAAATGTTTTTATTGAAATGCCTTATAACATGTAAGACACTCCTATAAGAAAACCATAATGTAAAGGTTTTATTGGTTTACAAGAACATGTTTAAATGCCAAAGACATCTCTTTTAGCAAATCTTTAAGACTTTTAAGTCAAGTTTGCTCAGGTTCCTTTCATATACTTGGATATCATGGAAAAAGGGGGAAAAACCCCAGTTTGTCCAAATCCCCTTCAGCTGTCAGACCCTTTGAGTCACCAGACTGAAAGTCTTCTTTTCTGATCTCTGTTGTTGACAAACCCCCTGCTCCACCTCTGGTCTCTGTCCATCCCTCCCTCCTCCTCTCCATCTATCCTTCCTTCAGTTCTCTCATGCCTCAGGGGCCTAGGTCTGGTTATCACAGGATTAGAACAAGGACACACAACCCGCATACACACCTTGGGCACAAGCGCTTTTACACGTACAGATGGCACACACGCACACCTCAGGACAGCCTTCTTTAATAACATTCAAGGGAGAGCACAACCAATCCGCTACCTTTCATGGATTAGCTGCTAATCTCACTGAGCGAGGAGCACCTCAGCACTTTGGGAAAAAGACGAAGAGTAGAGGTGAAGAAAGAGGAGGAATCTTGACCTTCAAGATCAAGGATAAAGTGTGAGTCAAAGACAGGGGCACAAGAAAGTTGGGGATGTTTCTCTTGCTAAAGACTCTACTAGATACAGGGCCTTGGCTGTGTCAGGGCATTTGGTTGTACATATTTCATTTAAACAAGTACATGAAGCCTGTGTGTTCCAGTGTACCACCAGCTGGGATCGGAACTTGTGACCTCCATCACTGCAGGTGGTTTTGATAAAATACAGAGTTCTGTCTGAGCTCACTGACCCCTTGACAAGCTGAGGAGAAATATAACCAGGGCTCCATGCTGTTTCGCCCAAGCTTAAATCTGCAGATCAGTCCTTTAATCCACTATTCTGCGCATAAACACTGAGCCATGAAATGAACCACAGTCAACTTAATCCTCTTTACTAGGCAGACTGGTTTACATATGACACTGTAATGAATGTGGAAATATGGCTATCAATACTGGAACATTGTTCCTGCTGAGTTTGCAATTCGTTAATTGATGAAAGCCATTGAAGATGATAAAGACGCTCATATATCATGGGAATGTACAATGTCAATGGGTACTGAAGGAGATGGCTTAATGTTTCCTTCCACAGCTGTAATATTTCTTCTATGGGCAACTTAGAAGAATCAAAGCTCTCTTTGGACTCTCCTCAAAAAGAGGCAGATGTTCAATTGGTATTAATAAACAGCAGATTCCTGCAGCTAATAGCTTAGCATATTCCTAGTTTTACTGTCAATTACTGCTAGGACTAGAGAGGCGACACTAAACTCAGCATATCAACATGTAGCCTATGAGGAGAACTGCTGTGGTGTGTACTTCACGATTCATTTTTTTTCATTTAAGGACCCTGATTGTTATTGTTGACATGTAATTTGGCTATAACTCATCTTTCTAATATTGGCTAAGAGGTGAGATGCAGCTGTAGTAGTGATTGTGTTCAGAATCAAGCACTCTGGGCTCTGATGGTGGATGTGTGGGAGCTGATAGTCCAATAACTCAGTGGGAAGATTACGATGGTAATTTGCCTGAAGCAAGGAAAAAGTCATTACATCAGGCCTCTGCATAAGCCTTGGTTTAATCACATAAATTGACTTTTATAAGGAGACGCATAGCTGTGTATTCCACTACAGTGACTTGAAGGCATTTTAATAGGAAACTACATAAAATATAGTGACACAATTTAATCCACTGGGTTTGGGGGTATTAATCTTCATTGTGAATCTTGGGAATGAGCACACAGTGGAAGAAAGACAAATGAGTAAAACAATAAAACTTGCCCGCAGCTCAGAAGATTAAAGAAAACACAGTGAGTGAAATCATATAAGGTGCAGTGGCTGTCTAAAGATAATATGGAAAAGGACTGAGTAAGCAAGGAGTATTCTTTCACTAAATAAATCAAAAAAACACATTGAAAGAGATGAATGCGCATTTGTTACTCCCTTAAAAAAAAAAAAAAATCTCAATCTCAATTCTAACTTGTTTATGTATTTCAGAAGCCTGTTCACAAAAAGTCACATCCTTGTCTTTGCTCTATTATTTCCTGATTTCCATTGACATGGGGAGAGAGAAACTCTGCAGGGGGCCCAGATGGAGCAGGAAATGGGAGTTTTCACCGGGTGTTTGTTGTGTCGCTGAGTCTTGCGGCTTTAATTCAAACTCCAATGGCACGGCAGGAAGCTGCGGGCCTACAGTAAATCCTCTGGCGAACAGCACGGCGGCAGCCAGGCCCTTCACTCTGCTGCCGCTGAGTTAGTTTGCATTGATTCAAATTGCTTTTTTTAATTACAGACACAGAGGAAATGCAGTGCGTTGCCTCCTCTTCGGAAATGAGTCACACAGGGAGCTACTTAGCATCGTGTTTCACGAGATACAAACAACTGGTGAGGAATAAGGTGGATCTGCCACCCATCACTGTGGAATGACACTGTGTTATTTTTGAAGGACAGATATCGCTTTCGAGAGGGATTAGTGACTCTGATTTTTTATGTATTTTACACATGTGGCCCTGTATTTGGCAGATTAAATCAAACGAATAATTTTAAATAGACATTGTACCATTACCATACCATTGTACCTGTACCCTACAGAAGTATTTCTGTGTTTCTACACTGAGTAAACCTTGGCAGTTCATCTTTCCAGATACATCCTGTATTTTTCCTTATCAGATTCATGTATAAACATTACATTTTTTTAAAACAGAAATCCAATATTTGGATAAAATAAAGATTTTTGCACTTCAGAGTTAAAAATGATACCACTATGATGCCTGTGTGCTAAGTGTGAAACCTGCCAAGAGTGGTTAACTTAACAGACTGGAAGCAGAGGGAAACAGCTAGCCTGTTTATCCAAAGTTCAAAGATCTGCCTTCCAGAACTTTAATTCAAACACAATTAACATCGTGTGACTGTTAGCTAGATGAAATTCTGTCCAACACTTCTGTGCACTGTCAAATCACAGTGACAGTAACTTAGAGGAATAACTGCTCCTACTGTAGCTTGTGCTTGCCAAGAAACAGTTACAGCATATAACTTCCTCTAAAAACCACAAAGTGATGTTTTTGCATTATTGTTTTTGTACAGATTAAACAAATGAGATGTAACGTGTTAATTAGTGAGCAGATATTTGGACAGAGCATGGCTGTTTCCTCCTGCTTTAGGGCTTTATGCTAAGCTAGTGCACTTGCCTTATGGCTCTAGCTTCATACTGTAATTAATGGAGAAATATGTGAGACAAGAAAGCAAATAAGTGTACAGTATTTCACTTATATTACCCCTGATTTTTCATATATTTTCCACACAATCTGATAAATCTACATAACATTGCATAGGTGTTTTTCTCTCATATTTAATGAAGTGTGTCTCATCTAGCGTAAGCTGAAGGCAAACTGTAGCAGAAGAAGCTGTTATGAGCATGTTCGGTAACTACCACAATTACCCAAAACACAGTCAGAGGTCAGCAACTGTGAATCATCCAACACAATCTTTTTAGATTGATTTGGTTTACTTTTGAAATTGACATTGGTTTCAACTGTGATCAGAAACATACAGGTCTGTCGCCTCCACTCACAGTCTCTCTAGTTCTCAGGTTATCCATGACTTCCTCTCTCCTTATCACACATGCAAGCACAGTACAGTACTTTCACACACCAGATGACTGTAGACCGAGGACTGTGCACACACACAGACAAGTCGGGAGTCCACAGACACTCTGACACTTCCAAATAGGCCTGAATTTAATCTTTGAAGTAAAGTTTCCAAAGGATAAAAGTTTTCACACCAGCTATGGGAATTGCTTTTAAAAAGCTAAGATTTGCAAGCATATCAACAAGCAACAGGCATGTCCTCCGTTATCCACACACATAATGAAATGTGCCAGAAGTTGGGTGAGCATTCCTGTGGAAGCCTAGGATGTTAAATGATTTTTTGATCTTTCATCGTGCCCTGCAGCAGATATCAGGCTGTGCCATCATAAATCTATGATCTGAGGCCACTGACAGGTGAGTCCACTTCCTAACCCAGACCTAAAGTATCTTTAAACTACCTTTGAATCCCACCCTTAAATAAGCAAAGAGCAGATCATGGCAACCCATCCTTTCATCTGCATTCAGGCGACCCCACATTGGCTGACCCCACTGACTTGATAAGCAGTTTCATCTGAATGCCATGCTCAGTAGTCCTGCTTATCTAGCTCCATTTGTCTTATAAATAGTCACTTGTTATATCAGAAACTCCTCTGATTGATTTAATGCTCCTTTAACTGCTCTTGATCCTTTGTTGTTGCTTTACATTTTTTTAATTTGTGAACTTTCTCTCTCCTGGTGCATTTTATATGAGTTGAATACTATGTTATGCTTGTTAATAGCAATTGGTTCGTGTGTATATTATATTGTTGGATACAATATAGTAGATTGTGTTTACAATCTCAAGCACAATCCACTTTAGTCACTATTCATTTAATGTTTTGTTGTCATTATAATCTAACCCTAACCCTAACCCTAACCCTTGTGCAAATAAATAAAAAAAACAACTAATATATTATATGTCTGTATAGACTAAGCTATAATAGCTGATCCAGCCATCATCACTGTTTATCTAGCTCTGTGACTAACAATAAATAACCCATATTGTATGAGGGATCCTGAAACCAACCATGCCTGTATACAATAGGTTAAGCTATCACCGGCAGCAATCCAACCAACCATGCCTCTCCAGCTGCTTCATCCTTGCAAGCAAGATACAAATCTTTCGATAACATCACCAGCTAACATCATCTTCTTACCTACTACCATTCAATGGAATTTGCTGCAGTGTTTGCCATGTTTTTATTGTTTGTTTGTGGCTCTACCCTCTTATAACCAGTTCAGTTTAAAGGGACAAAATCCCTACAGCCAAATTCCACCAGACAGACATTTGGTTTTCTACAGTGTTCCACTGCCTCTTCTGCCAATCCTGTATATCTAAGCCATTTCCTCTCATGAGTCATTTCAGCTGCATCCTCCCATAGCGCCATCAACTCCACAAAATGCACAACATGTGATGTTTCTGACTACAATATAAGATTTCATCTTAGATTACTTCTTAGGTACTTCTCTTGAGAAAATATGAGCTGTTTTCCTAGATCTGCTCTATTTTAGTAGTCCACTTCCTACCTTAGCTCTGTGGTATTTTCACCACAATGAAAAAAAAACTGGAGAAGGTCCAGTGAGTTTACTTCTAAGAGTTTACTCTCAGTGGATGCAGATAGATGCTTCAGTACTTGGTTATGTCTCCAAGTGTACCGCCCTTGAATCAGGCTTGTTTTACACCCTGTGTGTGTATGTGTTATGTGTTTAATATGCTGGAGTGAGGCAAAACAGAAACACAAAGACTTGTCTCACAATAAAATAGAGTTTAGTGATGCACATTAACGCTTTCGTATAGAATAAATATGTGTAATTATGGAGTTGATAAATTTAAAGTTTTAACAAAGCAGGAGAGAGAGAGGCAGAGAAATGGGCTTTGTAATCTAAACAAAGGGAATGCAGTGAAAAATTGATTCAACACTTTCTCTCAGTGTTCAATCTTTTTTCTACCACTACCTCGTGCTGAATCATAAAGCAGTGTGGCTGGTATTGATTTGTGTGTGTGTGTGTGTTTGTTTTATTTTAATGTGCTAGTGGTAATAGGAGCAAAACCAATAGGAGCAAATCAAACTCTGACATTCATCCTTGTGCATATTAAATGAACAGAGCGTGTATAATTGCAGGGTGACAGATTCACCAAGAAGTGTCTCTAACCAGGTGCCGTCTGGAACATGATGAACGAAAATAGGGAGAGCCGGTGTAGCACATGGCCAAGTGTCTTTTACAGGTGTTGTAAAGTATTTGTATGATAACTCTCTCATCCAATCTCTCTCTGCACTCTGACGACTCACTATGTTTATATCTGAATGTCTGGCTGCCTCTTCCTCTCTCTGTCTCTGGAAGTCTGTATGTCTCTTGGCTGCAGAATGTATCATCATGAAATCAAATATCATCCTCCAGTGTAAGACAAAGGATGCAAATTAAATCATTTTTCACTTGCAAACACCTTGGTTCATCTCCTTAAAAGCTCTTTTACTAGAAATATGTAATAAATATATTTAGAAATGGCCAACTGAATCTCTTCAACTATCCTGCACATCTCTTCTTGTCTCAAAAACAAGACAATCATCAAAAAAAAGTTTCTCTGGAAGCTGAAAGTTCACAAATCCAAAAGAAACACAGAGCTTTCTCCACTTTACTCCTGCCTGCCTGTCATGGAGCCAGCAGAGGAACTCACCTGTGCAGGAATAGTCATCGATCCTGATGTAACCTGTATGGCAGATGCACATGAAGGAGCCAGGAGTGTTAACGCACATGGTGTTCTCCCTGCAGTAGTGCTTCCCTTCAGCGCACTCATCAATATCTGAGGAGAAGGAGGAGAGATAAGGTAAGCTTGGTGAGAATTGCATTTCTCACAATGTTCTTTGCAGTGACGTCAAATTATCTTATTGGATTATGTTTTGTTTCCTTCTCATTAAAAGGTTAGTAAATGGTTATGTCTTATATATCAATTCACTTTTACATAAAAATATGCAAATATTGTACAGTAGATTACAGACACCTTCTTTTGTTGCAGATCAAACAATATCTTGTCATTTTTAATCAATATTCTGCATCGATACTTCAAGCCTCAGATCTCGAGTTCAAGCCTCATGTTCGGTTTTAGTATATTTGTTTGTAATACTCTGATGTTCAATCACAAACATTAAGTTCATATACCATATTTGTTGGTGTACATATTTGTAGTATTGCATCTGTCTTTTTAGCTTGTCTTATTTTAAAAAGTTGGTGTGGATGTTTATAGGCTTTCTGAATTCATTAGATATGTTGGAGCGTGCCATAATTGCCTTTGTCTTTCATTCATTTCCAAATAAGGGCTAAGACTATAAGACCATGTAGACACCGTTTTTAAAGGAAAATCCTGCTTAGTTTGAGTTTCAATAGGGAGGATATATCTTTACAGCACGGCCACAGCTTTTTATTGTGGTCTATTTTAGGTGCCTCTTTGAAACAGATTCAGGATTGCACGGGAACCACCTTGTACACTACAGTATGTCCTAGTTGGTTCTTGCCACAGAGGGTTCCTAAAGGCTCCTACACAGCCAGTGGGAAAGGGCTATTTGTCTTCATCAGTGAGAGACAGAGGTCGAAATGCAGAGGGTTCACGAGAGGTGGGCACTGAAGCACTTAGGGTTGCACCACTCGATTTTTCAATCTATTCAAAGAGAAGCACTGCACATAGTGGCTTAGCTGCTTTCCTCCAGACTACCACTGTTCATTCAGTGCATCCCTGTGCTTGTATTCTGTGTGAGTAATTATTTTAGGGTAACAGTTATGCGACTAGCCAAATTAATTTGAAAGGCTCTGTGTACCCATACTGGTGTTTTCAGTTATTCACAGAGTTGAGCCAACCTATGCTGTGCATTATATGAGGTCATGAAATGTACCAGTAACAATGATAAAGGTGTGTGTTTTCATTTTTTAACAGGTGATGTCAATCAGTTTGATTTGATTCAAATAGTTAATATTGTTCTATTTGAATGAATGTATTCATCATATATAAAGTGAAATTACATGATATTAATTTAATTTCAAATATTCCTAAAAAAAAGTGCAATTAGGCTAAACTAGCACATCTGGTTCCAGAAGTAATAGTTGCATTAATTTCTCCTATTGACAATGTTATGTAACTCATAGTTGGAGCACTGCCCGTATGGTCTAAGCAACCAGAATAACTGACAAGACCTGTGTGGGGGTCCAGAGCCATACTGAACACTGACTGTAAAATGTTAAAGGATGGTAGGTAGCAGCACCTAACCCATTAGAATTAACAACCAGCTCCACTCTCTACTCAGAATTTAGCCATTTTTAGCTTGCTAATGTGGTAATTTTGCCATGGCATTCTGTACATTTTAATGTTGAGTGGTTGAATATCTCAAGTAGTATCTCAGGTTTCCAGCAAGCTTGACAAACAGAGTGCATCCCCAACCTGCCCAGCTTTTAACAGCAGAAAGATGGAATAAGGGGGGACTACTGTAGAGCTAAAAAGCAACTGAATATTTGTCATGTGGCCAGAAACTCACTTCAAAAAGAGAGAACAGAGAATTAGCATTTAGTTTCACTTGATTAATTCAATCTAATATTGTGTTTATGTTAGCCGATTTCTCACGTCACCATTTGTCTGTCGCTAATTTTTATGATAGTACGTAGTTGGCTAGCTATTTAGAAAGACGTTGGCCGCATCCTCAAACCTGTTTATTAAGCTGTGATTCATCAACCCTTTCTCTACCATTAACATGCACATTTGAATAGTTAGAAAATCTGTGGGTGACAATTTAGATGTCTGGAACCAGGTAATTCCCACTTTGCTCTGTCTCCAGTGGATTCATTAAATAGGAACTTGTTTGGCAAAATGTTAGTGTAAAAAAACTCTACACCCAAGTAATTAAAACTTGGTTAGTGCAGCTTTAAGAACATAATTTATTAGATTGTCCTTTGTATTTCCATCTCATTCTCATGATTCCATATTTGGATCCATATTAGCTGTTGCTAAGGCAACAGCTATTTCTAGGTTCTAAACTGCATGCCAAACCATCAGACAGAAGATGCACAACACTGCCAGGGTAAACAAAATAATCTTGATAATGTGATGCAACCAAATGCAATTCGATGCAAATACAAGTCAAACTGAAAAAAACACCCGAACGTGTAATGTGCACCAGAGCCTTGTTCCTGTTGATAGTACAGGTCAAATGTTGAAACTTTGTGAGAGACAAGCTCCACAGTCCTTGACATTAGCAATTTATTATTCATTCACTGTATTCGGTGTCTGTATGAGCGCAAGAGGACATTCACCTCTGAATATGTTCTGTGCCAGATGCTTTTGCAAAGAGCACTTGAAATTGAATTTCAATAGATTTGCATTGGCATTCACTCGGCTCGCATGTCCTTGGGTAGAGCACCGCCCACCACCCCACAAACTAAGAGCTCAGCACCTGCCTACAATTGTGGCATTCACATTTTCTTGGTACTCTTCCTTTCATAGTTTCATCAATATGTGTTGCCTCTAGCTTTTCAAAAGCGTCACGGATAAATGAAGCAGGCAGACAATTGCCGACCACCTATGAAAGTACACGTGTCCTTCACTAAATGAATGGAGTCTAATTAAAACCTGTGACTGGCTTTGGAAGAGAGAGAGAAACAGAGATGTAGACAGGGTAGGAAGAAAAAAGGGAAAGTAGAGGGAAGGGCAGACGCATCATAATTCAACTTCACTTAGTCTGCTCTAAATACCAAACCACAGTTGAGTCTTATGCAGGCCTACATACTGTGTATTGTTGTTTTTGACTTCACTTTTTTCTTTGATACATTTTTAAATATTTCAAATATTCTATTTATAATGTAGTTTATCTTACTTCTGTATGTTTTTATATATTCTGCTAATTCTGCTCGTAACTGTTTTCATTAAATGCATTGTATGTATCAAATATTTTGTTTATAATGCTTTATATGCAGTTTATCTCACTTCTATATGTTTTTATATAGTTTGCTAATGTGCTTACTGTTTTTATTGTGCAGCCCTCTGATGGATTATAGTGGGCTATGAAATACATTTTGACTTTGACTTGACTTGGCAGACAGGAGGGCAAGTAATCAGAAGAGCTAGACAAGACTAGACAAGTTATACTGTAGAGATAGAAAAAAGACAGCCTGGGAGAGGGTGAAAGACATAGATATGAGATAGTGAGTGAGATTTAAAGGTGGGGCAGAGGGAGGTGGAGAAAAAAGTGCAGGAAAAGTAGTGTATTAAATATAGAAAGATGTAGAGGGTAAGCCAGTGTGAAGTCAAAGTGGTGAAAAGTGTGGAGAGTTTGTAAGAGAGTGAACAACTGAATGAGAAAGCAAGACACAGAGATGTAGATGGCGTAGAAAAAAAAGAGGAAAAAGCTGTGAAAAGTATTAACTGTCACAGAAGAGAAAGAAAGTAAGGGAAATTGTCCTCAATTGCAATGGTAACCTTGAGCTGAGGTCTTAGGTGACAGTTTTCCTGGTTTCTGATTGGCTGTCCATGGCGGTGGCTTTGATTTAGAGCCTATTAACTGTAAGACACCATCCATCCTGCCCCTCGTGACAGCAGTTACGTTTGCTGAAACAATATGTTAGGAGGTGAGATGATGAGTGCCACGGCACGAACGAATCTCCATCTCCATTAACGCACTCCATTTTCTTGATTGGTCTGTCACATGGACACACGTGATGCGCCAAGGAAAGAAGACTGGCCAAGTGTCAGCGGCGGCTTTTACCGCTGAATGGAGTGCTCAGGGTCAATCTGTTGTCACGCCACGATGGATGGCCAGAAATGGCCGTGTTTTTTTTTCTCTTCACCTTTGTACATTTCAGCATAACTATTAAATCAATCATTGTCCAACCTAAGGAGGGTGAATAGCTTGGCATTATTAGTTAATCTTAGTTATTCATGAAAAAGGAGGTCATTAAGTTCCTGCTGTCAGACAATAATCATGGTAATCTAGAGCTACTCTAGTTATTTTACATAATGCTATATGAAAGCAGAACTACTGGGTGGTGATGAAGTAAGAACATCTAAAGTTGCTAAGATATGTATCATAATTCAAGCTATTGAAAATCCATTACTACAACATAACCTTGCAGCAATGACATGTAGTTCACTCCATTTACTGACAAAGGGATTATATATTTTCAAAAAGTGATATAATATTGGTTTTTTTCAGGGGACTTTAAAATCATGCTTGCATTGCTACTAACACTGACAACACATGTGTTTCACACCATGTGCAGTTGTGATCATAGGGTGTGGTCAGAGGTGTGCTCTGTTTCACCTATAAACATCCAACAGTGATGTCACAGTGCCCTGACATGCCCTGGATGACAGTCCCATATCAGTACAGCAAGATGAGAACCATTGGAGGATAGTAAAAAACACCTATTTAAACTTGTCCATGAAAGCACTGCTAAGGAACAAATATAAGGCTAAGAAAGAATAAATGGAGAAACAGCTGTAGATTTTTGATTCCGAACAAATTAATCATTATTTAACATCATAAAATCCTGAAGGGTGGAGTGCCCTAAGTAGCTTAATGAGTAAGACACATTTTATGAAACTGTGATGGTTCTTTAACTCCGAACAAGAACCTCCGTTTCATGTCATACTCCTCTTTCTCTCCCTAATTTTCTTTGTGATTTTTAAAAAATCACAAAGGACTCAATTTCTAATAGAAGGAGCTTAGCTAATTTATATTTAGCACAGGAACATGTTTCTTTTTTTAGAAAGGTCAATGAAAGAAACCCTGAAAGCCAAATTGCTTTGAGTTACAGAAGCTAGTAGAGCATCAGTGAGTCAAGGGGTAATGTCAGCACTTTGGATAAGATCTCTATAGACTAGTACTGTTGACCTTGATACAGGCCGAAACTGCCTGCATATGACAACCTACTATATGATGACCTAAATCTAGTTATTCAAATATACAGTAATACTATACATGCTATTGTCAACTGTATTTATGTTGTTGGAAGTCATAATTGTTCATAGTAATAACGAACATAGTCATAGTCATATTTTTGTATTCCTACTATTGCTCATCCAAGTCATCCCACAACTATGTAAATAGGGAATAGAAGCTTATCCCTCTCCCCTTGCATTGCATGTAGTTCTAACAGGGAGCGTCCTCGCTATCTGTGTTTCATACTGCAGTACACCAAGGTCTGGGAGTAGGGAGATAACGCTGCCATTGCCTTTGGATATCCCACAAAGGCAACCGAATCTGTGCCATTCCACTAGCAGTCCCTCTCTCTCTCTCTTTCTTTCTGTCTCTCTTTTTCTCATCCACCCATCACTTCCCTAACCAGCTCAATTACTCAAACAGATGGTTTTCAATAAATGGCAGAAAGACAAGACTTGCCAAAACATTGTCTGATATTCCTCACTAGCCAGTTCCCCCGTAGCCAGACATATAGCAGAGAGACAAAGAGCTGCTCCTGCTGGCCAAACAGAGTCCCACTCAGCAAATAATCTCTACAGTTGGCCTTGGTTCCTCATGGGTGGAGAAAGGTGTCAGGAGGAGGATGTGACAGGATGACTCTTTTGGTTTAAGAGTGACACCAGATCAAATATTGAGTCATAGCTGGTTTTCAGGATGTGTGAAACAATATGCTTTGCTGTTGAACGTTCATGTGACTATCACATCCTCAAAATTAGTTTTTCCTTGTAAAAAAAAAAAAAAAAAAAAAAAAGAAGAAAAGAAAAAAATCCTGATCAAAATTGTTACTTTGTTTTTTGGATTGTAATATTTTGAAAAAGCAAAACACACACATTTGGTTCCCCTCATTTTCAAGAATAAAATATTTTTATCAAAACTGAAAAAGTGCTGTATGGGCAGAGTATGAGGGAAATCTGTCAGCCAAGTTGATTAACTTCCATTTAGCCCTCAGCTAATTTGAATGGGGACTAAAAAAAAAATTGAATGGCACTTCTCTTCTTGACTTTCCAACTCTTACTGGAGGGAATGGATGAAATTCTGATAATGAAACCGGACATTTTGCAGGGGTTGTGTGACATTCAAAACAATGTTTCCACTGTTTTACTGCCACAACAGTAGCGATAGAGTAAGATATAATGGAGCCTATGACATAGACACTCACAATTACTCTCACTGCCAGAAGGGGGAAACAAAAGTCCTGCACTCCAGCTTTAAATTAATTGATTATTCATTTAGTCCTGACATGCAGTATTGCAGTTATATACATTATCTTAAATTAGCAGATCCAAATATGAGATGCTCAAATTGCTCTGTGTGTTTACAGCCCAGGTATAGACTTTTCCTTTGTTGTGTTTTGAGTATTTATGGTTGTTAGAATATTGTGATGCTGCAAGTTGTGTTGGGACAAGAATCTAAACTAATCTGAATATTTCCACTTTCTTTCATTCAGAGGAAAATTGCTGCAAATGACAAGGGAGTGGGGTGTTTTTTAATCAGTTTTCTCCTTTACTGTTGAAATCTTTAGAGTCAATTATAATTTCATTTCTGCTTTAAAGGAAATCACAATGAGAAAAGAACTCCAGACAAAATGAGTTTCTTTGAAATGGAACAGAGCAACTTGTTTCTTTTTTTGAACCACTGCCTAAATATAATGTACTTTTTTAGGTGATTTAAAAAAGAGAAAAAATAGCTTTATGTATCCTTCCAACATACTAAATTAGACAATCACTCCTGAAAAAAAAACATGCTCAAAAAAGACCAAAACAAAACTGCAAAACGTCATTGACAATTTTGGCAAGAGCAGAAGCCAATTAAGATGACTGAGTGAAGAGAATCCAATTAGGAAGAAACAAGAGTGAAAATCTGCATTCTGAGAGCGCAGCCATTGTCTAAATACCAGACACTCACACTGTGATCAATCACTGTAAATACTTAAAGGCCTGCTACCTGACTTAGAACAATGAACATCAAATAACGAAAAGGCAGGGGAGGAGTGTGTGGGCCTGCTGGAGTGTGTGAACATGTGTTATTGTTTCTCTTTCTTTATATGTTCCCCAAAATTCTTGCATATTCAACACATTACACAGACAATTTCCACATGGGAAGAAAGTCTCATCCAATTTCAACAACACTCATGAATCCTAATGTGCTACAGTAACATCTACCAGCCTCTGAACTACTGTATCAAGTGTACATGTGTGTCTATATGTCACATTAAACATGCACTTAGCACACTTCGATTTGGCATTACTTAAATAAAGCCCAGTGCATCACATAGACAACATTGCCTAGGGTTTTGCTTTCAATCAAGACTCTCATTAATCTGGGAAAGATTTTCCACCCCATGTACATTGATGGAGCATCATCATCCATCACTCGTCAGACTGTGACCAAGTGTAGCCTGTAGGCCAGAGGTCTAAACAATGAGTAACAAGGAGCAGAAATGGTGCTCTATGCCAAAATCAAACTTAGTTCTGCAACCCATGTGTTGATACATTTTTTTTGTTTAACTGTTGCATTTTATTTAATATATTCATCTGTACATGTTATTTGCTGCTATTATTCGCTGCCGTACACTTTTCAATGTAAAGCCTCATAAATGTAAAGCCATATAAATATAATTGCCATGCGTGCTGTTGGCAAAGATGTACATAAGGACCAGTATTTTATATATAGAGTAAAGAGTCATTTTGATTACATCTAGAGCAGGATATTCACTGAGATTAAATTAAGATGAGATTAATAATTAATTAATTAATTAATTTTTCTAATGCAATTATTACAGGGTGAAACACATGAAACAGATCACCAGCTCATCAAACAGCATGCATTTTATATCATAACATTTAATTAAATTAGGTCGTAAAATCCTAAATTCACAAGACTCATGGAAACTTTAGAGTCACCTACAGCAGCAAGAAACAATTATTTTACATCTTGTAGGGGTTTTCATTGCAATACCCAACACCTTCATCATGGTGTAATGTGTCCACAGCAGCATCACACAGCAGTGAAATGAATAAAACTCCATCTGAGAATAAAGCGGTCAATGTGATCCCATCTGGAAAATGAGCAGAAAAGTGACTTCTCCCATGTGACATTTGAAGGATATTGTTTGAGCTGTGCTGCGATACTGTTATTTACACTGGGGGGGGACTGTCTGGATGATGGTGGGATTGTCTGTTTTGGGTGACATTTCAGCGGGGTCACAGAGGTGAAGTGTGTGTGAAAAATACACAACCAGTCAGGATATGTATGTGTTTGCCTCTGTGTGTGATTCATCTGTGAGTGTGTGGGTGTGGGGTAGGGGGTGGAGGGGTGGGGGGCCCGGAGGCTCGAGGCTCATCCCGGCAGTGATTGAGTTTTCGGAGCTGGCTGTGCTCTTCAGTCAGTGCCAATTAGCCTGCTGCCACCTTGTGACATTCAAAAGACAGCAGCGGCAATCGGATCGGCCTGTGTTTACACACGATACGCTTACACACACACACACACACACACACACACACACACACACACACACACACACACACACACACACACACACACACACACACACACACACACACACACACACACACACGCACACGCACACACACACACATAGAGTCATGGCTTACAGCCAATAAAACTTCAGCCTGTGTGAAAGTAGCTCAGACGTTTTTAAAACAATTATCTCTCATATTTAAATAAGCCTACAATATTTAATCCACATTATCAGTAAGAAATTAGAGATCTGGTTATTGGATAAACAATATTCATATTTAAAGCCTCTACACACATAGTCCACACATATTTTCATTTATATTGCCTAATTAAACTTTGTGTGTGTGGTTGGTTTGTATCTCTCTCACTCTTGCTGCACCCACTAGGGCAGTATAACTCATCCTGTTATTATAGACCTTTTCCACAGCAGATATACTGAGTTGTCATAGCAGGAAGAGCACAGATGCAACCATTGACATTAACAATGACTGCATTCTTTTCGAGTGTCCAAGTAAGCCAAGCCAGTGAGCCAACATGCACCTAATGAGGGTCCTGAAACCTGCCCATGTTAGTGGAATATAGCCAGGATTCATGTTTTTAATTACACCTGTGCTTTTCCTGCTTTGGCATTTTAAACACCTGTCATTAAAAAGGTCTATTCATATTGATACACAGAGTTTTAAGACATTACGTAATTATGTCAATATAACAATACTTGCTCTGCAGATCGTTTTGATTTAATTATCATTTATTTGGCAGTTTAATTAATTAATTATCAATCTTCTGAGATATCCATCATCAATATTTCTACCTCCAAACCAATACAACAGAGGTTAATAGTTATTTATATTTCCAGAAGCCTCGGTTTCTCTGGATAATTGGTGCAACTCCTTGTAAACAGATTTCACTGAAACTGTTGACTAAACTATCTTCATGGCTAAATACCACTAAAGGTAATTCAGAGAATTATGTTGTTGTAATTTGCTTGTATTGACCTTTTTATATTATTGTGGGCGAGTGAACTGCAGATGAAGTCTAACCATTTGACTAAACTTGGCACATAAATCAAAATGATGTTAATTAAAGTACAATATCCCTGATGAATACACAAAGACAGTAAGTAAGTGACACTATCTAGGAAACACTTAACATCTAAATAAAATCCTGTTGCATACTTTGTCCCCTTCCGTCTTTTATTCAAGAGAATATCATCTTGCATTTCACATTTCCCATATTACTGCTACAACAAAAACACCCATGCAGCCCTTCTTTTTGAACAATCCTGACAGAGAATTTCTAAAGTAGGGCATTTCAAAACGAGACAACAATGGGAGATGTCTCTCTGCCTGCAGTCCTCTACAATGCCGAGATGAATAATGGTATTATCTCAACACGTTGAACTATACTGATTGTTCAATTTAGAGACAATCACACAGTCTGTCACTTCTCCGCTGCTCACCCCTCTGTCTAATTCCAGCCTAAACACACGCATACATGTAGCAAAATAGGACTTCAGCCTGACCGTGCTGAATTGGATGGAGAAAAAAAATTGAGCTCCTTTTTTCTGTTGGAGAACTCAAAACACGCACACATACACAGACATGCACCTGCACACATACACACAGACATACACAAAGACGGGGCTAGTATCCCCTTGAGTTTTCCCTACTGCTGCCTCTATGAAAAATTTACACAGAAGTGATCTCATCGGCTATTTTGAGCCCATCTCTGACCTAGGAATGTTTTAAAGAGCTAGTATCTGTCTCTTTTTGTGATTCTTGTCTTTACATTTGACAGGACGCCAAAATGTTTTTTGGGGTTTTTTTTGTGTGAGTGTGTGTACTAAAAAAAAACAAAAAAACCCATGTTCCAGTGTATGTCTTTCGGTTTTATGATCTTCCTGCTGTGTTCAATAAACAAAATTGCCTCTAAGTTGGACTTCTCATCTCATTTCTCAGGTACTACTCTATTGAAACTCATCTAGAATTGAAAGAAGGCAATTTCACTCATCTTTCTGTGCATGTCCTTGCAGCTACAAAGTGGTGTCTATATTAAACGAACACAAAACATTCTCCCACCCATCCACAGGATCGTCAATGTTCTGGCAAGACATTTCTTTTATTTTCCACACAGGAAACACAATCATAAGTGAGTTACAGAGAAACACAAAAAATCAATTGCTTTTGAGAGAACTCCATCAGCAAATTGAGTCAATTTTAGGTTCCTCTATGCACTCTCCAATGCAAACACTCACCACAAACACTGCCAATTTCATAGCAAGAGTCAGACGGCTCTTGAGATGAATAGTGTCACTCTGAAGTGTTGATGTTGGAGGCAAAAGTCTGTCTGCTTGTACATAGCTCCACATTGGTAATAACATGGGCTGCTCCATCTTTATTTCTACCACTTTGTGCTGCTGAAAATGTTGAAGGAGCTTAGGTATTAAATATGTGATTAATGATCAAACAAAAAGTAACCAAGCTGCAAACAGACTATTTTCTTGGTGTGTTAGAGCACAGGCGCATGATCTTGCCTCAACATAAGACCAATTAAGAATAAAACATTTCTCATCATGTTTCATCCTCCTCTTTGACATGTGAATGCTATTTCCCCACCCTCAACAAACTGGTGGTCAAAGCATACCTAAATACAGATTCTTTACTGATACCACAAAAAACAGTCAAATACTAGAAATAAATGTTTAATTCAAAAACTTACATGCAAAATGCAGAAGTATTATCAGCAAAATGCACTCACTTACATATGATTGGATACTTAAATCATGCCTATTTAATAACTCATATTTTGTACTGAAATCTTAATCTGCAAAGTAACAAGTACTGCAGTGAGATACAAGTACCTCTGAATTATACTTAAACACAATGCTTGAGTAAATGTTCTTTTTTCCACCAGTGTGTGAATGATGTTATAAAAGAGGCCACAGTTAGTGGGTCCAGGGTTTGCCAGTTGATCACAACATACAACCTACAGCATCACTTCTCATTAATTTAAAACAGATAGTATCTTTAATTATGCAGACTCCCGAAAGACCCTCTAATTACCTGGACAACTGCTCATATCTGTAAATTAATGTTAGATCTGCTGAAGCTGCTAACTAGTGTTACACTAACAAAAAGCTCTGCAGCTTTAGCCTCAGCTTGATGAAGCTGACATAAAATATATTACAGGGAGTCTGTGGACTATAGATTAAAAAAAATAGGCCACGACATGTACTCGCAAACAGATGCTCTGAAATTGCACGCACACACAATGAAAGAGGAAGATCAAGAAGGCTGAACATTGACAGATCAGCTGTCAAGGTCATATACAGAAGCATCTGAGTAACTTTAATGCCATGTTTCCTCATGAATACCAGAGATGCACAGGGGTAGCAGTTATGACATGATGTTTACTACATATTTTAGAAGATAGCATTGCTGATGATGAAGTCATCATCTTTTAATGATGCATCTGGCAAATATCAGCCAAGATATGAGATGAGAAATTCGACTGAAGCACCGACAATTTAGTGTGTAAAAGCTTGAACTCTGAGCAGGTTCTTTTACCCCTTCATATTAAGCATGAAATGACCTGTTCAATGAGGTATAGATGCTTTTCAATCATGTAATGTGGGACATTCGAAAGGCAATCAAGTAAAACACTGTCTGTTTTTATAAGATTACTAGAAATACTAAGCACTGATATAATCAGTCACATTGTGTTTTACTTAAAAGTGCAACGTGGCTGGAGACATCTGAGCCTCGGTGTGCAATCAGTAATGAATGACCTGACTGATGATGGATGGTGTGACTTTAATCACTGCCCCAGCAGAGTGACACCGAATACATGCCAACATAAAGCTGCAGCATGTTTTTATATCACAAACTAATCAACTGACTTACAAGACAAACATTAGTCTCTCACAATCCATTCTAAAAAGCAGTCGTTGCGTGTTGTGGACACAAATAATGAGAGGATTATAGTCTCCCATCTCGAAAGGATTATGTGATAAAAGCATGAATTCAACAAAGTGTTTTGGTGAGTATTTAGCAAATGTCTACATTTTTTTGCAGTATATAGTGAATGCATTTCCATTTTTTAACCCTTATTATTTTTTCTTTACAGTTCAAACTAACAGATACCACAAATTTAAAATCAGCCATGTTTAAAAACAAGCCAATATATTTTGAATTATTCCTTCAGGTGTCATGTCAGCAGAGAGTAATGTGATTCTCTCATTAAAATACAAACATAGCTAAAATATAGCTAAAATAGAAAACCTTTGATCAAACTTCGTTTATACCTCATATTTATTTTCTATAGATTATCTACCTCAGGGCTGAGGCCTGGAAGTTGCTCCTGTACCAGAATGAGAAGCAACAAACACTTTCCTCTAAAAGGTGGAAAATAAGCCATGACATCTCCAACTATGCTGACTGTGAGATGACACCAGCAGCGACAGCAGAAACAAGAAAACTAGCATAAGTGAAAAATAAATCAAAATAATCATAATTTTCAGGGCAAGGTGGTGTTTGTGGTTGCATGGGGAAATCTAGTGGAAGCAGAGTTGTTATAAATATTAAAACATATAAAGAACATAAAAAATCACTGCTCAATACTCATGTACACATCAAAAATCCAGGTATAGACCCCTTCACTCTCCTGACCTCCACACTCACTTTGCACCATGTTATTATCAATGTCAAACATGTTTCCTAGTTTTCTGGAACCTCTTTGTGATGTTTTGCTTTTGTGAAGAAAACATGACTTATATTCTTAGATGAAGTGCTCATTTTTTAAAAGAGTCAGATCAAGCTGAGACCAAGCAACCAGAGTATCATGACAACTGTGTTAAAAAAATGAATTAAAACTAAAAATATCCTCCCAAAAGCAAAAAGCTAGTTTCTTAGATTAGTTCTTTGAGTCACCGAGGGCACATTCACCTGCTACACAAAAACAATCACATACTCTCTCATGGATGGCAAACATTCAGAGTCAGGGTGTGTTATTCAGAGCCATGTCATACCTTCACAGTAGGCATTATCATCTCGCAATGGGCGGAAGCCATCCTTACAAACACAGCAATCTCCTGCCTCCAGGTTCACACAGTCAGAGTGCTCCACACAGCCGTGGCCCTCTGAGCAGAAGTCATGACCTGCAGGAAGCACGAGTAAAGGAAAAGGCTGACCCAGAGAAGAGGAGTGATGGAGGCATACAGAGACAAAGGTTATGTCATAGTATCATCACCATTTCTGAGAGTGTACTTACTGTGATGTATTTCCCAGGCACATTAACAGTAAAATAACATTCATTTGCTAGCTAGTCTCTGTCACATCTGATCTCATAATCTTAAAAGAAAAAATATATATATATTGAAAATGTGTTTAATCTGAGCTAAATCACACGAACAAGTAGGATTTACAAGACCATATCAATCACATGGCAAGCTAAAGCTCATTAACAACAAATCACACATACTTTGTATTACTGTCAATTTTAGATTGATTTCCAACTTTACCAGCAGCCATTGATTTCATTCGTTGTGAGCACAATAAGAAAAACCTCCAAAATCAGCTTAATTTGTATGTGAAAGCTAATCCATCTCTGTGAGCACACCGCTGCTTTGAGAAGAGACTGATTTGAAAAGTCTTACTGGTTGATGAGTTCAAGGATTTATGTTGTCAGGAAATCAAAAGTAGAAGGCAAACAGTGAGCACATGCAGATACTATGAAAGGGGTCATGTGAATTTGTTTTTGTTTTTTTTTGCACTAAAGAAGTCACTGTTGTGTTTTCTTGAATACTCAAGCAAAGGGAAGCTTTCAAAAGAATCAACACATAATAACTATGACCATTTTTTCATATAATAAAGGCCTGGACTGAACCATGTGGCTGCCTGAATAGTAGAAAGTCAATCTAAAAACATGTGGTTTTAAAAATGGTTACTTGTATGAAAACTGACTTTTGCCAGGGTTTAATTCTTATTGAATTACATCAACTTTTTATGTGCTATTGACTGACTTCATCTTGCAAATATTAATGTTCTTCTTTTCTGTCTAACCACATTTACATACTTGAGAAAATACAGTCATGCTACTTATAATGTTACAGAGATAGAGACAATGTTTTCTCCATACCTCTGCAGACTTTGCAGCATCTGTCATTCAAGGTGATCTGCTCAGACTCTGGACAGTTGAGAACAGGACACGGCTCACTGGGGACCACTCGATGCATTGTCCTGTCCTGTGATGTGTAAAAACACAATCCCCATGAGCTACTTTCTAGGTCCACTCTAGCCCACATCATTTGTTCATGGCCTCCATGTAATTATGAAGGTAATTATTCATCTATTGTGTTTCCTCATTCACTCTCTCACTCTCATTCATACCTGTGTGTTCATTATAAAGTAATTACTCTTTGGTCAATAACAGTTTTTTTCCTAAACTAGTTCTTCTTTCTTCTTCTTCCTGTCCTCAATAGTTTTCATCATCATTTATGATTCCTTTATTATACAAACTGTGAATCAATCTTCTGGATTATCCCTGCATGTGTGTTTATTCAGAGTGTAGAACTTGATTAGGGGGCTCCATTTCCCAGCATGCCTTTGGCAAGTCTCTCTAATGATTTCATCTGCATTCCTCTGACTGATATTAATTTAGAGTCATTAACACAGACACAGTTGGATGAAGACAATGGGCCTCTTCTATTTAATTATAATGCACACATATTTTACATATGGATAATCTTAAACTGTCCTGTCTATAAGACATACCCATGAGGTGTCATGACCTCTGCTTGTGCAAATACTGAGTATACTTTGATGAATTTGTCAAAACAAACATCCTCTAAAAGTCGCCAAACAACTTTCCAAACAAGCTGCTCCATCTACTTCTTGCCACCCACCACCCAAAACTTGCCACCCCCCCCCCACTGCAGCCAGCAGGCAGACAGAAGATCAGAGGCATGACAAGTAGCTGTCAGGGGAAGCCTGCAGGAGTCTGCAGCAGTGGGCTGACTGACAGCACTCCCCGTCCCCATTTCTTTGATCTGCCTGGGACTGCCAGTCAGTTAACTGGGACTACAGATGGGCCAGGTGTGGGCAAGCAAGCCCGACAGCTGTCTGAAACCACAGATTCTATTGGAGCTCTGCAGAATTCATGGGGGAAGGAGGCTTATATGATAGAGTTGGGTGATTAAAAACTTCAAATCACTTTTCTGTGATTGATTGGGGCTGCCTGGCATAATGTCATCAAGTGAATTATTCCCAGAAGTGAGCAACCCACCCATCTGGTGCACCAGGCAGACAAAGGCAAATGCCCTGAACAACTGTGAAATGAATATGATTTGGGACCATTGTAGTATCTGATGATTGGTACTGAAGAATAGCTGTGTCCCCCTGTGATTGACAGGTGCACTGCTTCGGTCTCCAAAATGTAAACTCAATTAAAGGGATTTGGCCAATTTCTGTATAACACAAAGACAACGATGACAAGCCAGATCAATGGAATTCAGCTGAGGATGACAATTTTGCATGCTGTCTTGTTGAAGTTTGAGTCATCCTTTCAGGGCGGGCCAAGTTAGCTTTGGAATGAATGTATAGTGAGTTATCATGCACCACATGATGAAAATTATCGAGCTGGAGTGCTAAGTTACATTAGTTATTGTGGTAGCTCTTTCTACAGATGAGTATAAAAAATAAGTCATTTTGAATAAGTAAGTGTGTGTATTTTCTCTGTATGTGTATGTGTATGTGTTTGTTGACATGACTTACCTTACAGTCGAACAGCAGGCACCTGCCAGAGGAATCGCGCACAGCCTTCAGATCACCCTCTACCAGCTCTCTTCCACCAAACAGGCAGACAGCTGGTGGCGGACACATACACATGATCAGTATACATGCAAATAAATACACAAACACATCAAAATACACGTACAATCACAATGCTCCCTTGAGAACACATTTATTTTGGCCATATTTAAGATAATAATCAGTACTGTTGGATTCTTGTAGTTATTGTGACTTATTTTACTGCAACAACCCCTCCAAAAACGTGGCAGAGCATAATTTTAAATATATTACTGTAAGATGTTACATTTTTGATGTGTGTGCCCTGGTGGTCGAGTGGTTAGAGCGCATGCCACATAATCACTATATCCCTGGTTCGAATCTGGTCAGGGACCTATGCTGCAGGTTAATCCCTTCTCGCTTCTGTTTCCTGTTGGCCTCCCAACCAGCTACTATCTGAATTAGGCAATATAAAAAGCCCAAAAATAAATCTTTAAAAGAAAAAAGGTTTGATGTGTAAAAATTGGCTACAGTGCCATGCATGTCATTTTTCAACACAGTAAATGTATTGCTATGACATGTAAATATCAATGCAGCTCACTTCAATGTGTTATGATGCCAAATGGATAGCTTTCACATAGATGGTGCAACCCAGTGCAGCTGATATGAGTAGCTGATGTCTGCGCTGCCACTGTCTGCAGCAGCAGTGGGCTGCAGTACGCATGCAATTGGGACATACTACTTCATCTGTCATTGTGGCTTCTGTCATTGCTCTGGTTTCTAACATTGCACTGTCAATGTGCTGTCACTGATGTGTGTTCTCTTAGTCTCACAATACCAGACAATCGGAGATCTCTGCCTACCAAAGTCTGGGGATTTATAAAAGCACAGTAGTTGTTTGAATAGCGGTGAGAACAACCTACACCCCTTACATTCTGCCAAGGACACACCACAAAGCAGAAATTGTGTTGTACCTCCCATTCTCCTCCGTAGTGAACTGTATGTCACCATCTCAATATGATGGGCCACTATATATACTTTGTATTGGTACTGCAATGTGAGTTTTTAAAATTGTTTCCACCCAGTTTTAACAATGAAACCTGAGGGGATTGACCTCAGTCTCTATGTGTGAAGCATTTAGACACTAACCTGTCTAGTGCTCGCCTGGTGGCTCAGTCAATGTGACGTATCTCCCGCTGTGCACAAGATTGTGTGCAAGAATAGCCAGAAAAGTATGCTGGCTTGCATACTGCATAATGTGACCATATGTAATAGGATATCCTGGTACTTTTGGTATTTCACAGACTATGTAGTCTGGGACATACTAAATCTTTCTCTGGCATACTAAAAAGTAAGGACTATACACTGTATAAAAATAATGATTGTAGCCACAGTGTGGACTCCCTTTCTACTGTCAGCCAGAAGTGATGAGAAGTGACCATATTTGGACAAAAGCATAGAGCAGGGGAGAAGCTTCCAGTGTTCAACTACAGCACCTCACAAAACAGTGGTAGTGACTTGTCAATCATAAGGTAGCCAAGCCCTAAATCATTCTCTGCTTTATCATCTGATTTACACTAAATGGAGCCCTGTTTTACAAAATGAACATCATGATCTATAGCATAAGACTTGAAACTAGTGAATGAGATGATACACTTATTAAGAAGGTTTTCATTGAGGTAGAAAATCAAGAGAGAAGTCAGGTCATGAAAATGCAGATTTAAGGCACTTCTACCTTTAGGGCCAAGAATTACCCACCAGGGTAGCTGGTGGGTTAGCATGCTAACTTCCATAAATATCTCAATACAATACATACACATCTTCAAGATAATGTCAAAACTGTTTTTTCTTCACATTCTGTTAATATTTTAGTTAATTTTGTAATGTTCTCAGCTAAAATGCTGGCCAATTCGTACACATTGTACCTTATTTTTTATCTATATATGGTTTATTTCTTAGTTTTATTTGGCATGATTTACTTTTTATTCATGTTTATTACAATTTCTAAGAAACTTTTATCATGATGGATGGCAGAGAATTTGTTTCATTTTGACATATTATGTAAACATATTAATATTTCAGTAATTATTAGGAATTAATCATCCCTTGTTTGGTCCCTAAAATGTGAGCTAAATAATTGATGAAATATAAGTAAAATATCCCGAAAAAAACAGTCAATAATTATAATCATTTTGTATTTCTTTTTGTAATTCATTTGTAACTCAGTCATATAAACATAAGCCTTAATCCCCCTGCCCCTCACCCTGAAATATATCTGTATTTAATCAGAATCTGCACTCATACACTTGTAAACATAACCGAAGGTAAAATATGTAAGAGTGCTGTTTTACATGTTTTTAACAATATGTCCTTGTTATTTATAGCTTTATGTTTTGTTTGTTTTTTAAGACCTCAGGTAAATCAATTCAAACCATATCAGAAATATTAAACCCAATTAAACAACACTGAGGAACAAGTGATAAAATGTTGAACACATAGCAAGAGAAAGCATTCCTCACCATAACATTACAGAAAACCCTGTTTCATATAATTGTAGGGGACTGCAAAAATAAAGCCTGTGTTTAATGACCAGTTGAGGTCAAAAAGATTCAGACTGATATGAGGAAGAGAAATGATTGACACCGCAGGTCAGGCCCTATCGCAAAGCGGTGTATCATGAAAGCGAAGGACTTCTGAAACAGCCATTTGACGTTCTACTTGACAGACCATCAAAAAAGAACCAGACTCAGAACTCCTCCCTGCAAGGCCTTGTGCTGCAAGATAAGGCTTTAATTTGGAGAGCAAGTCATGTCTTTGTAGTGGGGAAACTTGAGGCACTCTTCTCTCCAATGCCGTAGCATGCGTAATTAGCTGTGTGTATGTCTACCTTGTAGAGATAAGTGAGCACGGGGGGGTTGAGTTTAAGGGGATTACCTGCTATGTGTTTATATTTGTGTAACACAGCAGCAGATTTAGAGTCATCCTCTAAACCCCTGTTTTGCTTTACTGACCCTTGGGTCAGTGGGAATGATGCTGATGCAAGCTGATTAGAATCCAACAATAATAGTTCCTTGCTGATAAACAGTTAAACCATGTCTATTATTTGCCTTGCAAGGGAGGTATGAGACCAGTGGCAGCAGTGTGTGGGAGTGTGGGGTGAGAAAGTTCTCAAGTGGAATCAGTTTACAAGAGATGTAGAGTGAAATCTGCAAAGAAATACTATATGTACATAAAGTATACTATTTTTTAAATAATTCATATGATGTGTGACCATTTATAAGTCTCAGGTGAGTGAAATCTGCAAAGAAGTACAATACGTACATATAGTCTGCTATTTTTTCTTTAGCTAATGAAATCCTTGTTGTATACATTGGCTAGCTTACTGCTTCCTAAGAGCAAATACATCACATCTCTTTAAGTGTCATTTAGGTTCATATCAGGTGAATTCTGGGGTGAGAAAAGCTAATATCCTTTGAATCTTTTTATTGAGAGAGCAATTGAGAGAATATGAGATGCAGAGTGTTATGGTGAGGAAGCTAATAAGAGTTCATTGCTCTATTCAGGGCCTTAGGAACAAAAAGCAGACCCTCTATGTAGATATGTGACAAAACAGAATTATTTATCCAGTGAGAACAGAGAGAGTGTGCATCATTTGAGGCATTTAACTGTTATTTCTTGTTTCTCACAGCCCCAACATGTTCACCATAAATAGGAACCACTTTACATCACATGCAGCAATCCCAGATTTACTGGCTCATGTCTGTGTGACTGGTGGCCATCTGTGTTTTGAAGCCAGCTAGTGAATAATTGATTGGTCCATGTATATGCAAAAGGATGGACCTATCTCAAGAGGCATGTTAGGAGGTAGCTTAGCAACACAGCACAGCCCTGGTCAATTGTCAGGCAGTCCTTGTGGAGGCGTGATGTGTGCTCTAAATCTGCTGGGAGAGGAGGTTGTTGTTGCTGTTGCTTGTGCACGTGTTTGTGTGCAATTGTGTCCATGATTGTAAGAGTGTAGGAGAGAGACAGGGTTAAGAGTACTCCACTCACGCTGGCACTCCTTGCAGCAGGCACCCTTTACGTAGGTAGGCGCTGTGCCCGCTGGGCATTGAGGGGGAGGGCAGGAGATGGCTTCACATTGCACCGTGCCGTTCTGATGAGCAGAGAGGAAAATAACACGTTGTTTAAAGAGAACTTTTTTCTGTTCCCAACCGTTACTGGACCTTTTTAAGCCGATACTGTTACTGTTTTTGAGGTTGAGCAGGGGCCTCATATTATTAGGATCACATTTATCCTTTCACATGCACACACACAAACAGACATACACACACACTTGGCATTAAACTCTCCAAGTTGATTAGTACAAAACCACTGCGTTGAAATGATTCCGGTTCATTGAAACAGTTTAGGGGACTGAACTGTTGCTTTGTGGACAATTAGCTAAAACAGTTTATTCAAGAGACATATTTATACTATCTAATCCTGTCTCATCTCTTTTGTATTTATACCACAGCAGAGCAGGGTTATATAATACCAGAACAAAACTAATAATTACTCTTAAAAACTAAAAGTAGAATTTATTGTTGTAAATCTACTCATAGTCTACAGCAGAATTCCACTGTAACCTGCATTACTAAAATATTTAAATGCTATCTCCTTTCCAGCTGTGCCTGTAATTAACATTGCTTCCACGGATGAAAGCTCCGTGACAGCAACATCCAGGAACCTGATCCACGTAATTGATAACATCTTAATGCACGACCTTTAAATTTTAAAGGTCAAACCTAATTGCCACACATAAGGTAAGGAACATATCCTATCTAATTCCTTAATTGCAGTCCAGGAATGGCAACACAACATTCCCCAACGAATGAAGCGATTTCATTGGATGAGTGGGCAGAACAAATCCCTGATGATAATTATCATCTGTCAAGAGCAATTAGGTGCGGTGCACTGAGAGATATGTGATTTCCTATTTTTTGCATGTTGGGTAGTGGTGCGCGAAGACATCTCATTGGCTGGTTCCAAAGCTGAACAGACTGACAGGGGGTGAAATCTGTTTGCTGATGTGGTACAAGCCAAAGATCTCCAATCACTTCTAATTCTCTTTTTGGCAATTATTCGCACTTTATGCAGTGCAAAATAGACCCTTGAGAGTCTCAAGCATTACTAAGCGCTGTTGTTGATGTGTCTAATCCTGAGTACTGTGGAGATATTCAATACAATATCTTTTCTTGGGTAACTGGGGCAACCCTCCTCTAATGCAAGGAAATAATGAGAATACAAGCTGTCGTGAATGGGGCCCCTGCACTCTGCACCTCCACCCCACCCAAACACACACTCCCACCTTCACACACTTGATGAACAGGGGAGCAAAACAAAAGGCAACACCCACAATGGGAGCAATGAACGTGTGTGTGTGTGTGTGTATGTGTGTGTGTGTGTGTATTTAAAGACAGACACTCACATACACAAAGACACACGCACACAAAAGAACACACAGGGTTAGAGACATGATGAAAAATGCATGTTCTCCCCTTCCTCTCTTTCTCTAACAGACACACACAGGCACACAGAGGGATGCATACACAAGTACAAAATCATATTTATCTGGATACACGTTCACATATCTGTTAATTTTATGACACATATGCATACAACCAACCAAATACATGCAGTATGACAAGCACATGTTTCTAGACTCAGAATGTTCACGTGCACACACACACACAGACACACAGACACACACTCTCACACATACAGTCACACACACTTAATTAAAACTGAATGTCCTGCCTTGCTCTTTATTACTCTAACATACACACCCATGTACCCATGTACCCAGTGTACACACACACACACACACAAACACACACACACACACACACACACACACACACACACACACACACACAGACACAGACACAGTCGAGCACCCGAGTGTGAAGCCCCACCGTGCATGTGCAGTTCCTGCAGCCATCTGTCCAGCCCTCGTCCTCCCTGTAGACAACCCCCTTGACGCTGCAGGTTCTCTCACAATAGCATCCATCCAGTCCATTCATCTTCTCCTCCGCTCTGGACAGCTGCTCACACCACCGCCCCCCAAAAGACAAAGACAAGAAGGAGAGAAGATGAGAGTCAGTCTCATTGTGTGTCTATATTTTCCTGTAGAAAGCAGAGATTCATAGGCAAACCAGTGGTATCACCATAGAAAGTCATAAGACACCATTTAGCACCTTTAACATTAACAGTGAAGACTTCACCTCATTGTCAATGTCTAATATTAATATGTCCCTGACCGCCTGTTGCTATGAATATTTATGACGAAAGCACATTTACAAGTGGATGTTTTATGTTATAGTACAATATGCAATTGTGACAGTTAACTCAAAATAGTTATTAGTGTTGTTTTTTTTTAAATAATGTTCAATTTGTGGACTAATCGTCAAATTAGCACACATTGTATCTTATTACATTACCTTGCTGGATGTTTTGGCGAGGATATCCTGCAGTTCCATGATTTTCTGCACAAGTCCATGGAAATCATTGCAAGTTGGGCATGCTGGGATATGAGAGACAATATGCTGTAATTTAGTACACAGGAGGCAATTAACTGCCATGACGGTAATTTATTACAATTACAAATAAAAGACACCAAAACATACAATTACAACTGATTGACAGACATAATACTTCACAGTCACAATGTGAGAAAATATAATTTACTCAATGATATTCTAAAAAAAATGGATATGTGACTATTTAAAACAGATGAGAAAACTGAGTACCACAAAAAATCTGTGAAACATATGATTATAAAGATGCCACAAACAGACTTTGTCTTTTGAAATCTTTGCTTCTTTCTTTCAAAATACTCAACCACGTAGAGGTGCAGTGCTCAGGACCTACTGGCCATGAAAACTGCAAAAAACACAAAAGGCCCTCTCTAGAGCCAGGTTTGGTTTATCCGTTCTGGGCTACTGTAGAAAAATAAAGAAAAAAACTAACAAAACAAATAATAGATAATTACTGTTATTTTGGAGATTTGTACACTAATTAAAACATACTTATGAATATTATTCTGGGGAAAATCACTATAGTTGAGCAACTCATAGTGATACAACCTGTGATCACAAGTAGACGTGGCTTCATTAGCAAAAAAGGTTGGGAACAACTTTTAATGAAATGATTTGAACACAGGTGACAACATTCAAAAGAACCACAGGCTACCAGTTTCCTTCCTATCAAGTTGCATTTTAAAAACAGATCCATATTTGCACAGGAGACACTACTTGCTTGGTTTCTATAGACTACTCTAAATTAAACTATCTATAGTAAATCAAATAATGTTTAATTGAGAGAAAAATATAGTATCAGAACTGCTGAGTCATTTTACAGCTGATTAACTCCAGTGATTTTTGAGTCTTTCAAGAATTTAAATGTCCCTTGTTGTAGAAAAGGAGATTTCAACTTCTTTTGATTGTAAGGCAGGTTTATGTGCTACATGAATACTGTGAAAGTATCAAAGTATAAAAACACTCTGTGCATGGAGAAATGCGCACAGCCTGTATTCAGAAAACGAACTGTTTGAACTTCTGTGAGGTTGTGATGTCATAACTAAATACTCAGACAGGAGAGACGGACAGCGGAGGAAACACTGTTTGTTGTTGGATGTCAGGCAACAAATTTGTCACTGCACAGCCTTCCAAAGGTTGGATAACAATATCCTCAGCTGTGGACATCACAATTTACCAATGAATTTTAACCAGAGCCCTGTTTTTACATATAGTAGCTACAGTAGATTAAAATCTGTTACCTGTGATTGGCCTGGGTATGCATCACTCAGAAAATAGTCAGCAAAAAACTATATTGAGATGGTTTTTGCTACTTTAAATCACAAAACATCTTCTTGTGGATATCAAAACTTCAAATAAAACACCTTGAAAGTGTAAAATATGAGACCTTCAAATAAAAAAAACAAATAATTGCAATAAAGTACCTAGCAAAATAAGGGCCAGAGATAATTTATATCAAATGAAACACTCAGTGAACTCACTTCTGTTCAGATCTGGACATTGCGAGATGTATCCCTGTGGCATCACCAGGATCTCCACATCCTGCATCACCCCCTAAACACAGATACACAAAACACATAACTTTTTGATTAGGGAGAATAAAACCTTAAAGATAGAAGACACGCAATAAAAATGAGATGAAGCATATTAATGTGTAGTAAGTGGTTTAGGACCTCAAGGGGTGGTGGTGTCTAATTGTGCTCATGGTACATTTTCCACATGAGAGAACATGGAACCCAGGCATGCACAAGATGTGTGAACACAAAAACATGTTCAGACACAGCAGTAAATCTGAGAATGAGTGGGGAATGAGAAGTTAGTCGTGAGATAACACATCTCCTAAGTTGTCGCTTGGATGAATCATTGCAGAAGTGGACGCCAACAAGAAGTTAAGTGAACCAATGATGTGGGAGTTTTCTAGACAGACAGATAGATTTTTTTTTCCTCAAATGAAATGATTTGATGAGCATAAACAGGAGATACAGATTCAATTTTATTCATAAATCCCAATTGATAGCCTTCTGTCCTGTGTCCGAACGCCTATCTCATACATATACACACACACGTACGCACATACTCTGTCGCCATGGTAACCTGGTCCATTTCACTCCTTGAGTGCATTTATTTCCCTTACACAAGTGGCGCTGTGCAACTTAGGAGAAATTGTTTTTTAAATTCTCTTGCCACTTCAATTTACCAGCCATAAATTTAAAATCCTGCAGAAATGATTTGCTGATTTTACACAGTGATGTGCTGAAATGGAAACAGACAGGAGCTGTGTCTTTCAAACTTGTAATGAAACTATAAAAACTATGAACTTATTTGCAGCTATCGGGCACATTTCCCATCATGTTATCAACACTAAACTTCATCTGCACTGTGATTATTACTGCACTGGCTATAGCTGGCTGCTTCTAGCTGAAACAATCGATTTTTGAAAAGCAACGCTAATAAAACAAGTTGCCAGACTATGCTTTAAACTTTCTGGCAACTACAGGACAAGTGAGACATTCAAATTCACCAAACTGATTATGTCAGTGACACACTGTTTACTGCAGTACGCATGCAGTAACATGAGGGACATCAATGGTGGCACCATCTGTACCGGAATTGTGATTCTGTAGAAAACAGCAAGTGGTCACGTCTGAGGCAGTTACATCCACTTTCTATTTTTCTATGCAAATAATCACAACAAGAATACCCTGCCAGGCTAAGAAATAACTGGAGAACAAAATTTGATTTGCATATTTGACAGTTGCAGTTTTTTTTTGTTGCCTGTGGGATAGCTTGAATTAAAAGCAAATTATTTCCAGCTTTTTTAAGTTGCTACATTAGCATACAAATCACCTGATAAAATTGTGTCATTAGATAAGTTAGACACAACGGATTTTGTCAACGTATGTATCACACAATGTATGTAAACTGTAAAGATATTTATTGAATTGTGAAGCAGAGGTGCAGATATGCTCATTCTGGTGTTAGTCTTTAATATTACTGCCAGAGATGTGATTTTCTTGTCTTCTGTTGACACCCGCGTACAGACATTGACTGTTTCTCTGTGCATGTGAGTGTGTGTGTGCTAATGAAGCAGTGTGTTTTAAAAGGAGACGTGCTTTCCTAGCAACTAATCAAGACTTCAGAGAGCAGCAAGGAGAGATGCTACTACGTGACAAGATTAGTGGGTGACCTCCAAGCCTTCTTTCATCTACCAATTAACACAAAGGAAATTCAACAGACTGGACACAAATTGTAAAGCATTAACACACACACAGTTACAGGTACACACTTACACAAACAGTGCCACACCATCAAACAGAGAGGCAGCCACCGGCAGACTGATTAAAATTGTTATAGTTGCTGGTGAGCTGACATTATGCCCCGACACGTTTCCCCATGTGGGAAATTTTGTGTGCAGTCCAGTCTGGGAGAGGTGATATATGTCTGCCTGTCTGATAAACAATACCATAGACTAAGCTTAATAAGCATAGTCCAGAGGCTATTTAATGATTTCACCAAAATCAGCATTGTGGGGGTTGCTGAGATAATTGCACTGGGCTTAGCTGTAGACTAAGGGAGAGGGAACAAACAGTAACAAAAAAAAAAGTCAATTTCTAGAGTAGACAGAGCAACCCTCAAATTAAAATGGTAAGCCTTGAGAAATGCACACAATTAAATCCAATCCAATCCAGCTATAATAAATAAAACCAAACAAACTAAGAGGGGGAAGAGTATAAAACAAGACTGGGTATTTGTCATTCTATCTTGTATTTGAATCATATCACAGATCAGGACAGGCATCAAAATTCATATTCTGAAAAGTCTGTACATCAGCGCTAACCTTGAAGAAACCATGAGCGGAGTTTCTCTGTCCAAGCCAGAAGGAAGCATCCTCAGGTATGTCCATATAGGGGGCTTCCACCACCCGCTCATAGATCCTACGAAACACATACATAAAGCAATGAATAGCTAAAATCACAGGATATTATATAAAATCTTCCCTATACTCCTAATTTAGTACACCCATATCCCCCAGGCTTTGCCCTTTTAAATCTTTCGATTGCATCTTTCCCTGAAGAGGGTGTAAACAGCTTTCTCTGCTATACAAGGTGTCACGTATGTGAAACACATGGAGGTACTATACTCCCCCTCATAGACACCCTCATCTAAGAACGTGATCTTCCAAAAGCTTCCCACCCACAAACACTTGTGCTGAACTGGGCAGCTGGCCATGCTGAAAGCCCTGCTAACTGCATACTGAACCTGCAGTGTTGTAGTCACCATGTTTATACTTTATAGCAGTTTCTAAATTGAAAGTGTGTACCTTTGGCAACAAAATCTACTTTTCCAGTTTCATACTGTGTGTGTGCTGTACAAATTAGTTTAAAACATTTGAGTCACTCTATAAATCTATCTACCAAGAATGGATTTGTTCCACAACAATGAGAGGAATGTTGCAATGAAGTGCTCACATACCCTTCATTCATGTCCTGCTGAAACTTTTGAATCAAGTTGTAATTTTTTTTTAAAATTTTAGCAAGGACACACACAATCTAAAAAGTATTTGAGAAGAAGGCCATGTAACAGCTACACATTTATAGTCGATATGCACTGATCCAACCTTTATCTCCTGATAAGTCCTGCTGATAAAAGGTATTAATCTGATACCAGAACTCTCTTTTTGACAAATTTAAAATCTGTCCATCTCACTGCTTGGAAAAACTGGAATTGTTTTTAAATAAAGTAACATGAGACCAGGGATTGCTATTGAGCAAAAAACAGAGGTGGCAGCCTGCCGTGACTGAATGTAACTAATAGCAGAAACACTGAATTTACAATCACATTAACAAAGACACATTTTTTAAGTGGACTGGTCATGTCATGGCTGATACCCAATCTGCTAAATAATTACATCAATTCCTGGGCTGATACCCATCCAGTGTATTGCAAGAGTGGATCCCTTACTTGTTTTTAGAAACACAGGTGCAAATTATATTTGTATTTTTGTGTTAATGAGTTATGAAACTGGAGACCCTCCCCTGTTAGTATCCTCCCAAGGTACAAAACATATGGCATTAACTTGATATTTTTTTGTTACATCCTCTACAATTAATTCCCAGCACCTTACCTGTTGCAGTCGATGTGCAGTATGACATGAGAGGCACTGACGGCAACGGAGACCTTGTGCCACTGGTCATCAGCCAAGCTGTAAGGGAACACCTCAGTATGGGACTGCTGGCCTTTGGTACGGTAGTGAAGACGCACCTCGCTGCGCTGGCCACTACTCTCCAGCTCCAGAAACCTGCAGGAAGAAAAAGTGCCAACAATCTGCTTCTAGTAACAGAAACACAATGACAGCTCATCTGAGAATTTGCATTCCATGCATTGTACATTGTGTCATGTTTCATCAAAGGATCATACTGGAATCGAATCACAAATTCTGTTTGCACAAAAACCTGCATGCATCACCAAAGCGTCCAAACCCAGAGTTCCTCTCAGCACAGAGCATCACTCATTTCCAAGCAGTGCACTCACATCTCCCCAGATTTGCAATACCATTTAGAATTTAATCACATCAGTAGTCAAGCATAATGCCACTATATGGATGTTAAGTGCAACATCAGCAAAAGCAGCACACAACAATGGCCAACATTTAGAGGTGCAACTCTTTACACTGCAGTATTAGTATTCTGGGGGAATCCTTTTCTCCACACCACTGAGATTCACCCAGTATAGTGACATTAACGCAAAGAGCTGCCTATACACACTCATCACCTCTGCCTTTAAAGACAGCCTCATTTAAATTGGAGTCATTTGGTTGAGACATTATTCAAAAGAAAAATAAACAGTCATGCAAGTGCAGCAATGGAAGTGATTTATCTGCAAACCACATCAAATAGATTTACTTATCCCCAGTCATGCATGCACATTCATCCCAGCTCCATAAATGCACCAGCTATCACTTCTGATGCTGAATTAGTCCTTGCCATGTTTCCAAATGAAACCATGCAGCGCTGCTTTGTTGCATATGAATGGCTGGGAAAGCTAATCAGTAGCAAGGAAAGTCATTAACATCCCTTTGAGCTCTCTGTTCTCAGGACTGACTTTAATATACAAACTGTTCAATCAACGTATTGTACGGAATTCAGATTGCTGTTCTGATCATCCAACCGCTCAGCAACCACAAACAAATGGAAAACATTAGCATGCCAACTGCAGATAGTGTCTCATCAGTTTTCGATCCACGATTACAGACCCCATGTTTCGGTTGTTGATGGACTGTGAATATTACATTGGCATACAGGGTGATTTGCTTTGTTTACTCAACTGGTGTGTAAAACATCTACATGCTCATCAAATACAAATATTCAAGTTTCATTCAACATATTACAGAACCTGCTGATACATGAAAATGCAGTGAATGTTCTAAATTTAGATTTAATTAAGGATGATCAGTTTTATAGACAGCTTTATTGTACTACGTGGGACATTTTGTACTTTACTTCTGTCTCACACACATATACATGAGCTAATTCTTGTGTAACCTTCCGTGTACCCTTCCCTATGTATTATAACATGATATGAAATGTGAACTGATCATACCTGTGCTCAGAATGATGGATGGAGAGAATGACTCCAGAGTTGAGGTGATCTTGTTTGAGGGTCACCAGCACAGTAAACTCATTTTTGCCTCTCAACTTCTGGACCATTTGCTCTGAGACCTCAATGGGAGCTTTCACTTCCCTGGAAGAACCTAGAATGCAGACAAAATTATCAGATATTATTATTTACACCATACAAATTTGTGGAGACTGTCTTTATCAGTCAAAACATTCAGATCGTAAAAAAATCTATATAAAACTAGCACTAACAATGTCTTTAAAAATATATATTTTATTAATGTCTGAACATTTTTTGTGGGATGTATTGATGTTGTAGCAGTGACTTGTAAAGGAGACCATTTATGAATGCAGCAAATTCACTTTACACATTACACACTTTAAAATTAGTCGAAATCTAAACATTTTCATCAAAAGTTTGAGGAATGAATACACTGATGAGACGTAATCAACTACATTATTGTTGATGAAATATGACAATTTAACAGAGTGGTATTTAAATGTTGTAGCTTAAGTGAAATGTGGAAGTGACATTTTACAGTTAGTTCCTGTTATTAAACAGGAACATCTGCTGTACAGAATGAGAGAACACTCTGTTGGGATTTGCCAGGCCATATACTGTAAATATTTGATGTATTTCACTAAACTCTGCAAGAATTTGAATTCATAAATGAAAAATCAACACTAAACACACTAAAAACACTTACTGGTACACAAAACACAACAAAATATTTTATAATGTTTCATGTTTGCTTTAAAAATGTTTGGGAAGCTGCAAGTCAAACACTCCAATGCAGCTACAAAATTTAGTTTTAAACTGCTTTGATAAAGGTTGAAGTAGCCTCAAGACCTCATTAAAATAATGAAAATGTTTTTCAAATGAAGGCATTAGGAAACTAGCCAGTCACAGTGAAGCTTAAGTGCTTTCAATATCCTGAAGTCATCCACTTTCTAATATCATTAGATAACAGTTTAATGCTACCAAATATTGAACCAAGCATACATCAGTTTGTTTCAGCTATCCCAAAAAAACAGATCAATGGATTAAACACTTTCTCTTTGGCTTGGTGTTGGTCCAAAGATATGACTCTGAGGATTTGGGGAGGAAAAATGAAAGAGTAATGGTGGTGGTGTGGATGGGAGGGCATTTTCTGTGTAGTTAGTTCGTAAGCTCCTGTTCCCACCAGTGTGCCCCCTTTCTCCTCTCCAATTCTACACAGACTTCTATGCTACTTTAATGGAAGCATCAATAAATGATGACGTTTCTCAGAAGCAATCACATCAAAGAGTTCACTTCAAGCTATGGGATGCATGCAAGATGCCCTGGCACACTTAAGCGCTCCAGGAAGCTAGCATGGCGGGTTTTCCTCAGTGTATTAACATTATTTCCAGCTGGTGGGAGTAGCCAATTAACACAATGCAATGAAACAGCAAGCAATGCCATGATGAAGACTGGTGTATACAGTGTTATCATTAGATATATAAGATTCAATGACATCAAGCTGAAATGGAGAACATGTTTTCATACTTCTCTGCTTATACTCGTGCTCAGTGTGCACTTACCATGCTAACATTAGGCTTTTAAGACCATTAGAGACATATTCTGAGTCATTTCTGTCTAAACAAAAATGCTCACTAGATTTGTCGCTCACGGGAGGAGATTCACAGGGCGCAGTTTCATGCATTTTACATTGCCAGTGCGGTATCATTCCAGTGTCATTGGCTGAGGTGGGACAGATGGTGCAATGACTGCAACAGGAGTTCTGCCTAGCAATAATCTGCTGCCATCAACAGATCCTGCTTAATAACCAAATCCAAGTGACCACTCTACAGTAATCTAGGAAACTGGTGAAAATGACTGATGAAAATGAATTTCCAGATGCTCCAGATTCTAGATTCTAGATGCTTTGAGATTCATTTGGTCCGTATTGCTGAATACGTAGAGTTTGAATTATTCACATTTGTTTGAAAAATGCTCTATGAGAGACTGAAATACAATTACTTACTTTCTGATGTTTAAAGCAAAAAAAGGCTCAAGCTGAATAGGATTTACTATATCTATGACAATATTTGATGTTCAGCCTATTGCGGTGCCACATGCTTAACAGAGAGTTCATTGACATCTCAATCATGAGTGAAATGAGCGCAGTGGGAGCAGGTGTCAGGGCGGGTCCATACTGAGAGAGGGTTGATGAGGCAGGGGGATGGTGAGGACCGAGGAACCTCCACCACTGGGCGGCTCCACAGCTTGGCAGCCATGAGCCTTTGATCTATGAGTGGATGACTCTCATCACCAGTCTTTATACTTTGAGGGCAAGGGGTTGCTTCAAAGGGGACTTTAGGGGATTGGATGTTGGATGAATCTTCTCATTTGGATAGGGTGATGAAATTGGTCTCTGTAGAGAATGTTCTGTCAAAAGCATGATGATATCAACACTCCTAACAAACACTGAAATAATGATTAAGACAGCTATACAAGTAATATCTCAGCATTCCAAAAAACATACATGAAAGAGCAGTGGTTAAGTCCGTGCTGTGATGACAGGGCCAAATTTCCCTTGTGCCAAATCAATGTGGCCCTGCTGAGGGGGCCTTTGGTCAATTATCTATTGGCAGGCGCCTGGATGGGGCAGCCACCTGCTCTTGAAGACCACTCTGATGTAAGATACTGACACAAATAATACTGACGTTTAAAAATGATGATCTTGTGCATAAAATTCCAATCAGCATATTTTTCAGTGCAATAGCACGGCTTTGCCATCTATCCTAGGTGGTTACAGGCTATGAGGACCAGCTCATTGTGAGAAAACTGATTTCTTGACATACAGAGTTTTATCAGCTGACTAGAGATCTCCAAAAGCCTCAGGCTCAATAGCATCCCTAGGAAGCGAAAGTTTGGGCAACAGCCTAATCTTACGGTATCTCTTGGGTACATTCTGCTTTAATGGTTGCACTCAGGCCACAATTTTCATCCCTCAACTTCCCATCTAATCTGTCTAAACTGTCTAATGTGGTTTTATTTAGTCTGACCCCTGTTACACACACAGCTGTAATCCCCCACACTCCCATCACGGTATTCTCTTGGAAATATATTGGCAGCACAACACCGATCACTTGCTGACACATTTAGCATTTAGAACAGGTGCCCTGCAGCACAGTTTGAGAGTCCAGATACATTCAGCTTTTCCACAATCCTCTTTTCACACACTGCCTCCACTTCTACCTGTATTTACAGAATGAGAGCTTTTGTACTGGAAAGAGGTGGAGAGATTACCCCTTTTTTCCATTAATTCCATATTTCTGTTCACTGCATGTCTGATTTCTAATTTGTATTATTTCCCAGAGGAAATTGTGACTAAAAACAGTATTACTGATATCAGATAAGGAGATCATAGACATTTTTGTATGTGAATAATGAGGACTTTCATTGTTTGGTCTCTAGTGGATTGCCAGAACAAAATAACACCTCCCCCTTCTTTGCAACAACTCTTTTTGCAAATCAACCATCTCAATCAGCAGAGTGAGCGAGCCACAAAATGTAATAAACACACTGAGCTTAGAGGGGTCAGAGTAAACACAGTGATCCAATCAGCAGAGGGAGGAACACAATACTTGGATAAACCAAGTAAAATAGTACTTTTTAATGCATAATGTTTTCCATTTGAAAAATGACAGAGCATATTTCAAACAACACATTTTGTCTGCCGGCCTGAGCATGGAAAAGGATATGTGTGGGAAGGTTAGGTAGGAGAATATCTCTCCAGAGGGATTAGAGTAATGATAAACTCTCCACCCGCAGCAAACTCCAAACCCTTCATTGCTGTCAGCATATGCGTCTGTGAATACATGCAGCTCCACAAACAGGTGTAGACAGACACACATAACCACACACATACACTATGGGAGAGACATATTGGCAAGCCCACACCTCCAACCACACATTGAGTCAATACAAAGAAGACCACAGAGATATGCAGAAACATTCATACACACGCACACACACACACACACACACACACACACACACACACACACACACACCAATCCCCCAAAAGCCGGTCGTTACAGCTCCTGAATATTCCACCGTGCTCAGTCAATCTGCATTCGGTGGACCGTCTCCCCCCACTGTGTCTTCACTCTCCTGGAACAAATACTAAACTGAGCCAAGGGCACCTCCAGGACTGCTTTGGCCAGCAATTTCTCCCCAATTCTCCGATCGCCTCCTCAGTGACCGCCTGTCTGACATTCACACATACACAAAGCTAATGACAGCCTTCCAGCCACCCAACTGTATAACTACCCTGGGGGGATAGAAATATCTCAGCCTCCATGGCCACCGACGCTCCTGTGTAGAATGTGACATCAGGCTCGCCTCAGAAGGCAGCAAGCTAACCAGGCTTTGACCTCAGGGAGTTGGGGATAATGTCACTCAACAGTTTAGAAAGGCTGGAGAACTTTTTGGGTGACACAACAGAATGCACTGCAGCATCTACAGGAAATACGGAAGGAAATGACTCAAGTTGGAGTGGATTATCTAATACTAAGCAAAGCTATATAATTCAGTAATTCAGGTAATCTATCTTGTCTTGATTAGATAAAAAGGAAATTAGGATTATTTTCCTAAAAGAAGTGAACAGATCCACCATGAAGTAAGATTATTTCTAGTTGTTACACAAAAATATTTTTAATAGTGGCATTAGTTTGTCTTGATTCAAGGTTCTCATATTTCTTTGAGTCATGTTTGAACTCCAACACCCAACTAAAATGAAGAAAAAAACACTTTCAAACACTTTGAATTGAAAAATGTAATTATTTATACGAAAAATGTCTTAGGAGGCACTCTCCAAATGTTCCATGTCAAAGTCAGTTTCTTTGTCGTGGTGCGTTTTTCAAGGCCTGTTGGACTGGAGATTTGAAAAGTCTAAGAAAATAATAATACAATAATAAGAGTGATGTCACCAGGAGTATTTCAGCCTTGGTTTGGTGGCAACAAATTTTGAACAGAAAATATTTGAGAGCTGCGGGGCTTTCACCAAGCAGGTAGCGTCTAACAAAATAAACTACTGAATAGCACTGGGGTAAGTACAGGATCCAGTGTTATTGAGGTTTGAGCCATATTAAATACTACAAGTTAGGATATCTTTGCAGTTACTGCTTAAACATTCAACTATTTAAATGCTTTGCAAGTAGCTCAGTTTTACAGAGGTGCAATACTAAACCACTTTACTACACATCTAGTTTTTTTTTAAAATGTTTATAGTTTATGGCTAGATTATTATTTCTTTAGTTTTTGTTGCCCATTTTAAACAGTTTTTATGTACTGTATGTATCTATTTATCAATTTGCATCTGAATTAAACTAGCTAATTATTTTTCCACATTAGATATTAGTGGAGTTTTTGCAGTGCATCATGCAACAGGAAATGCAACCAAATAAATGGCAAAATATATTGAACATGGGAAACAGAGGTACAGTGTGGGTTCTGTTTCAGTAATGTATCTTATCCAATACACCTAAAAAGCATAAAGAGAGTATATACGTTTAGCATGAATATTACACTAACCTGTCTAGTTAGTGTTAATGACCATATTGATTCCTGTAGGTAAATTCCTATTTTGTTACCCTGTCCTTCCTGTAAGTGGGGTTACCCCGTGCACCTGCTACAATTCAGCAGAGGCTACAGAAGCTGCTTGCCCATTTATAAGCTTGGATCTGGGCTTTTCAGTTGCAAGACTAAGCTGCGCTTTCACCCATTGCATTACATCCTTGTATAGCATAAACTCCAGTGTATCATAGTTACTAGCAGCTCCTACAAGTGTAACTCCTGCACTGCAAATGCACTATTGTCGCTCCTACTCAAACACTTGTATCTGTTTTACACAGAAAAACAAACTTATATTCACATATAACTACTCTGTCTTCCTCCCTCCTTCACACAGATGCACCAGAAAACACACACACACACACAACCTGCTGTATTATAAATGAGTCTTTTCCATCCTGTTACACCTCAGTGTCGCTGCAGACAGGGACATAATCACCACAACATACACAGAAACACCTCACTGGTACTGTTCAAATAGTCTGAGTAAGAACATGCGTCTGAGACAGAAAGGATTCTCTCTCTCTCTCTCTCTCTCTCTCTCTCTCTCTCTCTCTCTCTCTCTCTCTCTCTCTCTCTCTCTCTCTCTCTCTCTCTCTCTCTCTCTCTCTCTCTCTCTCTCTCTCTCTCTCTCTCTCTCTCTCTCTCTCTCTCTCTCTCACACTCACACACACACACACACACACACACCCACACACACCCACACACACACACTCAATTACAGTGTGGGCTTGCTCTGCAGCTGAAAGGATGCTTCTTGTGTTGTTTGCACTTCGAATGAGTTTGGTCCATACGCTCTTAGCTTGAAGCAAGAGAGGGAGAGAGAGAGAGTGTGTGTGTATGTGTGTGTGTATGTGTGCGCGTGTGTGTGTGTGTGTGTGTGTGTGTGTGTGTGTGTGTGTGTGTGTGTGTGTGTGTGTGTGTGTGTGAGAGAGAGTGCACGCGTGTGTGTTGGGGGAAGGGAGTGCTTCTGGGTGTGGCCCCTGTGCTTGTTTTTATGGAGAGAGGCAGATTTCTAGATGTCTAGATATTAAAAACTGTGGGGGAAGTGCTAATGATGTGTTGATTTGGCGGCGTGGCTGAGTAGCACCTAGCATCAGGACATCAGAAGACTATAGCCCGGGGGCTTTTCTCCCTCTCTATTATGCCCGTCCCTGAGGTCCACCTTTCCTAATGCCATGCAATGTATCGCTGACAGCTACCTTCAAAAGCATCAGCAGGGGTGCGCTAAACAGCAATCCCCCCACTGCTTACTGCTCTCTTCTTTCTCAAATACTCTGGCAGACAGAAATGTAGATACAAAGATACAGAGAATAGCAATGTGGACACCTCAATTGCTTATCTACTCACATAGATATGTATATATACTATAGTATATACATTTATACTGTGAATAGCACTCTCCCCCTGCTCCCTCTCTTTCAGCAGCTACCCCTCCTCCTACCTTCACCCAGCACCCAGAGATAACAGCCTTCCCTTCGGGCAGGAAGGCAGGCAGTGGAGGGGACAGCCATGGATATGTTCTGCCTGCTATCTAATGAGCGTCGGAATGTCACTGTGGGCCTGTCTGCTGGTCCCAACCAGCCAAGCATCCATACATGTGGAATCAGCACAGTCTATCAAACAGCTGGCACATCACTCTGCTCCCTATTTTCTCTCTCTTTTTTTCTCATTCTTTTTCAATCTCAGCTTCCTTCTCTCTATCTCCCTCACTCTCTCTGCATCTTCACAGTATGTGCCTCTCCCTGTCTATTTCTGCTCACAAACAAGCAGAGGCCCAGGTCTGCTTTGCCGGTACGCCTCTCCCTGCCTCCCCCTCACCAACATCATTGACTTAACATAGACATCCCAAATGAAGGATGGAGGCAAGCTCTGCCATAAATAAAATGCCGCCTTCTCCGCCTGGGTAACTGAATGTACTTAGCATAGGTAATGCCGAGAAATATGAGTGTAATGACAGAGAGGTGCCAGTCGCCAACAGTCGAGTTTTTCATTTTGTGACAAAAGCAGTGGGAGCTTCTTTCCATAACTGTCTCTCTCATTCTCTCTTCTTTCTCTTTTTCTCCAGCTCCTCCTTGTAATGTCTCTCTGTCCCTCCCTCGCGCTACCTGCCTGGGTAAAACACTTCTGAGTGTTGTCTACACAGAGGACATCAAATGGCCTGCCTTCACAGAGATGTTGGAGTTGCTGCTCCATGCAGAAGTGCTGCTTGCTGTCTCAGCGGCTGTGCAGGGAGATTAGAAGATAACAGCAAGGAGGAGGGAGAGGAGAAAAGTCGACAAATGATTGTGGTGTTTCTCTGTCCCAAAACAACACTCTCACTTTGGTACATTATGTGATCTGTGTTGAGATCCTCCTTGTGAAGATTTGAATGTTGCCACGTTTGCCACTGATCTGGGAGCCAAGAAATTTCCTCTGCTGCTACTTTTGGCTGGATTATGATAGACATCTCCACCCTTGTGATGGGGCTGTTAACAGTCTCATTTGGATCATAATGACTGACTGACATCAAATGACAGAGATGTAACACTGGAAAAACTGTGTGCATAAAAAGTCTGGCACAACTGCAGCTTTGACAACTCAATTTTGCAAAATGCCACAGATAGCCTATACACTGCCTTACAGTTGAAAACATAGACATCTTACTCACTCTTTTTTTTCCATTCATATTTTGGGTATAGAAACTGTTCAGACTGCTTGCACACTCAAGGAGATCACAAATGAGTACACTCTAAGGGGGCCCATTCACCCTCCAGTCTCACGTCACGTCAATACATCTCTGTGAAGGCATGGTTTTGTCCCTGCTAATCTGATTATGCTCAGTCTTTCTATGATTCTTCCCATGATCCTCCCATCTCTCCCCTTCTGCTCTGCCCTGCTCACCCCACTTTTTCACAAGTAACTGACGTTGCCTTTTGTTTTGGCAGGTGGCAGTCTGAGGGCCTCCAAGCAAATCCTCCACATGTTGGAGCAGACAGGCTCTCTTTCACAGCTGCTTTATGGACAGTACGCATTAAATACATTTCATGTTAAGTGACATATTCAGAAAAAGCTCAGGCATCTCACTTGACAGGCTGATCTGTGGATTAGTGGGGCTGCACACTGTCAGTCTTGCAAGTTATTTAAAACAACATATTAAAAGGATGGCAGTGATTGTGACAGCCAGTTTTCATAAAAGCTGTTCGGTCAGTATTCTTTCATATGTTGATCATCTCGTCTGAAGACACTTCATCTTCCATCTAAGAACAAAATTATAAAGAGTGTGTGTGTTACTGTACCTTGGAAGTGGAAAGCTCTAGACTCGCTGTGGAAGCCCTGGACCTGAGTAACTCCATCAAAGCCTTCTCCAAGCGTTAGTTCATCAAACACGCTGATGCGCAGAGCAGGGTCAACCCCAAAACCTACAACTAATTTGCAGACACAAAAACATTGATCGTATGGTTATTATAAGGCAATGACACCTGTGATACCATCAACAAAAAATCCGTGCTGCTGTCAGGGGAAAAGAAGGGGGGTTACTGTACTGTATACTGTGTACAAGCTGCTTGACAAGTAGGTCTCATTATTTCTGAGAAGCCTGAGTGGCAAATTATTCCAGACAACACATAATTCAATTACATGTATCTCATTTTATAGGCTACATGTCGGAAGATAAGGTTATTGTGCAATCAGTGACAGCCCTGTGTCCTACCTGAGGAGGCGCAAACTATGCCGAAAACCAGAAATTGCTGTAATAATCCCATTGTGAATATGTAAAAAAAAAAAAAAATTAGTCCATGTTTTGTCCACTTCCGAGAGACAGTAGCTATTGTTCAATCACATGTGAAATGATGTATCACCCTCGCGCAGATATTACCAATCCCAAATACTGAGCGGAGGCATCATCACAACTTTAGATGCCCAATTATGCGAAAAAAAGCAAATCCGGAGAAAGAAAAGAAACAGCAGTGGTGTAGAAATTATCCCATATAACGCAAGATCTGCTCCATCAGCACCGTCCGCGGCACAGGTGGTAAGAGAGGATGCACAAAGCGAGCTGCCTTTGCTTCAGCAGCTCAACAGACGCGCCTACAGCAGCGTGAATGAGAGCTGCGGCTGCTGAAGGAGGAGTGAGGAGAGAGGAGAGAGAGAGGGGGGGAGAGGAGAGAAACCTGTTCAACAGTAGGAGAGAGAGAGAGACGGAAAGTGAAAAAGAGGTGCAATGAAGCCCTCTTGTGGTCACTCACTGAAGAGAAAAAAAACATGAATCTAAAATAGGCTACTCATTAAGTGTAACCACGCCTGTGAAGAATAAAGTTTTAGGATAATATATTAGACGATAATGAAGTCGCTATTTAGAATTGGGTTTGAATTGAGATTTTAAATTCAAGACAGCAACTAAACTAAACAGTCGTTTCTTGCCCCTACATACAAATAGGCCACTTTACCAAAAACAAGTAAACCTCATTCTGAATTACATGAAAACTTTATGTGAAACGTACACATTTCCTTACACATGCACAAATAAGTTTGTCATACTTAATAAAATGCAGTAACTATAATCAAGAGAGTTAATATTATGAGCCCAAGCGATATTATTGGCCATATACATATACATTGGCCTATCATCATCATTTCATACAGATTAAAGAAAAAAGAATAACATACAGGACATAGTTAACAGTTACAAGTTTGAATGTGTGTTGTAAAATGTTCAAAGTGTTTGCAGCATAAGAACCAAAAGCGTTTTTTCAGTGTTTACGTTTACATGTGCATGGGACACTGAATATTACAGTATTTTATGTATATTCTTCATTGAAGTTCAATTTACATTTTCGGTCTGTGGGTGATTTTATAATAATTTATAATCATTAAATTCCCACTGCCATTTTATGCAATAACCCAAAAAAGGGGAGGGGGGGGGGGGGTTATAAACACACACATTTCTTTTTAATGGTGCAAGGCTGAAGAATTTTAAGTAAGCACTTTATACTTAGTAGGATTGATTTAGGAGGAGATGGTGCAGCCCAATCCTGAAGCAGCTGGAAAAGTTGGAAATCTTCAATACTGTTTGTCCCTATCATAAATATAGTATATTTAATATCTGTTTGTCCTAGTTCTTCATTTGAAGCTATACAGTAATGCTTACACAGGGCAAACTAGTCAGTCCTTTTACACAATCTTATTAACCACTTAACGCACGCTGTTCCGTCTATGGAACGGGACGGATGTTAGGAGGTAGCCACAAGTTCTTCTGAATGTATTAAACACCAACCCTTAAACATATATATTCATGCCGTACATCGTTGGAAAGCTTAGATTGTCCTGATTCATTCAAGACGACTCACGACTTATATGGTTGCTCACAGCCGTAATAGTATTAGCGATTAGCTCGGCTAGCCCCTGAGCTAAGTAAGAAAAGCTATAATGCCTACATACCTTCAAAGTCTTCCCTTTATCCACAACGATCATCTTATGACTCAGCACTTTCTGTACAGCTCGCCAAGTATCCATTCTTGTGAAATATGAAATCCGTTTCCATAAAACCGAAATACTTTCCTCAATATGTCAACATGTATTTAGTCCAACACGTAACGTAATAACACAAATAACAAACCATATACGGTCCGTTTACGTCATTTCCTGACCTGCGCGTACATCTCAGAGTACACGTGACTAGATGTATACGACCGTGAGTCTCTTCTGCTTCTGACGACACCACACACAAGCCAATCGGTGTTTAGGATTAGGCAGTACATGTCTCCAAAGCCAATGAGGACATGTGACCGACGACAATGACGACATGGCTTTGATTGACTGCTGTTCCAGCCTATGGAAATATTCGGTGAAATGAAGTTGATAACCTTTTAGCCAATAGTCTGAGGTTTCCAACGGTGTATGACACTAAGCTATCAGTTTGGCTGTCCATAAACAAACTCAACATTAGTCATCCAGAGGCTTTAGGTTGAGAGTCCCCAAAGATTTTAACTTCTTTGGTGGGTTAAAACTGACGTTACTTAAAGTCACTTTGGTCGTCAAGGTGACGTGGCAATCATGAGAGTCTAATCTCATGAATTAAGGGCTAAATTAGTGTGAACGTGCCTGAGAAGGGATGTCAGGAAGGCATTATAAGCAGCCAATAAGTGGTGTCACAACCCCCCTCTTCTGCACAGGACTCATTGGTCTAGTTTGACATAGACAGCCTCGTTTACTCCTCTTTCAAACCATCTGTCTTCATATGAAGTGTTAGGGTTAGGGTAAGGGTAAGGGTTAGGGTTAGAGGTTGATTTAAAAAAATACCAGCAAGTTTTCCAGAGTGCCATACATGTTTGAACTGTTGTATGATCAGAGTTATGACGCCCTGTAAGCATGTGGCTTCATTCCTTCAATTAGTTAAGCCATCCAACAAAGTTGAAGTCTGACTTTGTGGCAGGTGGTATGAAAATGAATTAAAATGGAAAGCTTGGCTGCCTGTGTGACTCAGCCTTGTCAATGCCTCTTTATAGAGTGCAGATGCTTTGAGCTTTGAATATTTGTTTATTCGTCTTGCATCTTCTTCTTCCAGGGGACCAATTAACATTTTGAAGCATAAGCGTTTTATCTATGGCCATGCTACACTAGTGACATTTGGGTTTTTTTGTTAAGGAAATGATAAACCGTTATATTTTTCCTGAATCCTAATAAACTTCCTGCCAGATGGACATTAATTGAAGTATTTTCATAATGGTTTGTTCAGTGGAGATCCAAAGTCCACAACAATCTCAAGCCAATCCCTGGATCACTAGGAAAGTCTCTTGTTGGCTGTGCTCATCTTTTGAAGAAGGCTGACAAGTGGAGGCCAGCAGATATGATTCTGGGGACAATTCCAGTTCCTGTGCAGTGTGCAGCTCCCTCCTAAGAACCCCAGATTAACACCAACACATTTGTCACATCAATCTCCTTCCAGTTCAGAACAGTTTTGATAACATGTTTTGTTTAAATCATGATTCATACAAAACGGAAATGTTTTGACAAATAGGCTCTTATCTGTGTCCATTTGAGATAGCTTGTTCATACAGTAGCTTCACAGTGTGCGGCTAATGGGTGGCTATTGTCAACATAACAAAGACTGACAATGCCTCTCCATGCAATGGCGGTGTCACATCTGCTATGTGAGAGGGTCTCCAACCCTCTATTCATTATTAATAATACTAGATTTCTTCTGAGTCCAGACACAGGAAATGTAATTACTTTGTATTGCCCACAAGTTGTCATTTCCTAAAGTGCCATCAGGAAAATAAGAGTCATTAAAGCATGTGCTGAGCCAAAAATGAAAAGTAATAAACGTACACAGTGCCAGCATATACACCTACCGCTTTGCGCACACACACGCACACACACACACCGTGAGTCTCTTGGGGCAAGGACAGTGGAACAGTAGAAGTCCTTTCATTCCTAACTGTAAAAGAACCAGATGGGTAATGCATTACATAGCTCTCTTATTCACTTTGGCTATAACTGCGCCAAATAGACATACCGATGCCATACACTGAATGGAATTGCTTGCAGGAGCTGTGCCAGGATTGAAATGAACAGCAGAGAAATTGGCATTCTTGTTCCCACAGGGCTCTCCTGGGATTCATTTGTTGCATAATTCCTTGTTATATTGACCATGCCTGCCTTTCACATCTGACATTCATGAGTCATATTGAAAACTGTACACTCTAATGATTCATCACATTTGTCTTCTCAATAATGTGTTTAATATGAATTCACACCACTTTGACTTATTATGATTAATTTAAAAAGCAAGTTAAATATGGTATGGCTTTCACCAGGTATAAAATATATTTTTCAGGTATTTGATGCCTGTGTTCTGATAAGGTGACTGATAAGTACAACACAAAAAAAACTTAAATTCTTAGACTGACAAACTAGAAAAGAAATCAATAGAAGATGATATATATGCACTTTAATAGCTGTACAAAAATACTAAATTCCCAGAGATAATATAAAACAAATGCCAGAAAAATAAGCTTTTTTATTTAATTCACCTCATTAGTCTGCTGAAAGGCAGATGGCCTTCACTCTCTCAGTGCCATCTTGTGTGCATGTCAGTGAATTGCATCGATTCTCACGTCAGAGTGGAGCAATACTGAGGTCAGACAGACAGTGTCACCCTTGGACCGTCCCAGGGCCACATACTTAATGACCTAAGACGCGGGAAACAAAAATGTTGCTGCAGGGACAGCAAGGGCAGAGAGAATACAAAGAAAAAATAGACTTTGTGCTCCAGGTTATCCTTTAAAAATGAAATGATATTTAGACCAGAGTATTAGTTAGGCCAATAAAGAGTTTATTTTTTATAATACCTCCTTTTGGATTTGTTGATAGGTGTGTAGGACAGTAGCAATGTCCTCCTAACATACATCACATGGAGCATCATATGAAAGACTGTTCTATAATGTGTATTTATTTTTGTCTTTGGACATTAAAAAAACAAATGAAAGATATGACTCAGGATTGCCCATTACATATCTACAACCAGGTTTGACAGTGTGCCAGAAGCCTGACAGAAAATAATAGTTTGGCAATCAAAATGTAGAGAAAAATGTGAAAGATTAATACAGATACATTTTGTGTTCTAATTCATAATATTATGTCTCTTTGTGTACTGGTTTTGGTTACATGCAGTTTCAAAATGGCAGTGTAGCAACAAGTAGTGGCTTTGCAAAGCTCACAATATGCAGTCTTCAATCACACTTTGTCACATCAATGTAAACCCACAGGTTTACAGGGTCAGGGACAGTCAAGCATGTTGGATATATTTTTCGAAACTAACATAGACTCTGATGGGTTTCCTCATACAACCTCCCTAACAGGCTTACGTCATTGTTTTGCAAAAACTTGATCCTCTCTATACGCACTAAAACATCAAGCTGGCATTTTAACATTTATCCACTCTGGAGATTGTCAGCTTATGGACAGGAGGCTGAAATGGAGATGATAAGATGTGTTTGAAATGTGACCGGCTGAATGTAGATGTACTCTTAGTCAAAACATGATTATATGTATGTTGATCTTTTATAGACTCTCCATGCAGTGCAGTTGCTCCACACATGCACTCCCATTCCCCCTGGATCCTATTGTGAATGTGTGCAGTGAGCTGGCTCATTGGGTCCTCATGGTGAATAGCCCACAGCCATTCACTCAGCACACAGAAGCTCATTAGAACTCTATAGACATACAATTGTGAGGCTCACATTAGAAACTTCCTCCTCTGGGGCACAGACACCGCACACAAAGTGCCAGTTTGCTGCTAAGCTAAGCGCATTGTCTTCCTGATTCATGGAGCCTGGCCCTCCATTCATGATATTAAGTTCGAGTGGTGGAATATCAATTGCGTGTGCAATGGGCCGGTATCTTTTTAAGAGCTTTAGTGGGGTTAAAAAGGAGAGAAAAGGGATCTCAGCCGGTCTGCAGAGTGCTAGCTTTCAACAGGGCCATTGTGAGGATTCTGAATGAAGGGAACCCTGTTTTTTCCCTCCATTTCTTAAAAGAGATGGACATCAAATAAATTCACATGAACTTGCTGCAGGGTGTTACCAAGACCTACCGTTTAAGAATATCCTAATTATACCTCCCTCTCCTGGAGAGCTCTATAGGAATCTGGCTAATTACGAAGTGGTGAATCTTAATGACGATACGCTCTTAGCAATGCCTTTTAAAGTCGTGTGAGATCGTTTCCAGACAAAATTTCAATGGACACAGAAATAGCCTATATGGTTCCAACAGGAATACATGAATTTCTATGAAGAGTCATGATGTGTTCTGAGGCACTCATAATTATTTTCTGCTCGAATGCTAATTTTAGGGGTAAAGAACTGTATGAATAAAATGCTATCACACAAAACATATCTTGACCACAATCAGGATCCTTCCAAAGCATAAACAATCATAGTTAATAACATTAGAGAGCAGTCTGGGATTCCCACTTGTTTTCTCTGAGTGTGTCAAAAAAACAAATGACTCTTGACAAAAAGACATGCAGCATGCAGCATGTTAACACACATTCGCTACACAAAAGTAGATATCGCACACAGACTTGCTAACACTCATCATGTGACAGAGCGCTATGCCTTCTCCACCAGTCTGAGGAATAAAACCTCAAATTTGATTACAAGCAACCTTTGGCTCCCTGGCCATCACACAATAGGCCTAGCTGTCTGGGCCAATTTCCATGCTCAGCATGAGGTATCTACACGCGCGGACTGGAGCTCCCTGCCGCCCCCCACAAATCCCCTGACTAGTGTGGATATGCCTGTTTACTGTGCCTAAACTC